>NC_141101.1:32684829-33022329 GCF_041138505.1 Cibotium barometz | reverse complement strand
TAGGAGAAAGAAGGACAACTCCTGGAGAATGTGTATAGATTACAAGAGATTGAATAAGTTGACAATTAAGAACCGTTATCCTCTCCCTAGATTAGATGACCTGATTGACCGGTTAGCAGGAGCGAAATATTTCACGAAGATAGATTTATGTACTGGCTATCACTAGATACGTATTCATGAAAGGCATGTCGAAAGAACCGCCTTTCGGACTAGGTATGGCGATTACGAGTTTCTCGTATTACCTTTTGGATTAACCAATGCTCCAGTCACTTTTCAGCAAATGATGAACGATCTTTTTCGTGAACATTTGGAAAAATTTGTGGTTGTGTTTCTGGATGATATTTTGATATATAGTCGTACTCTTGAGGATCACGTTAGACACCTCACAATTGTCTTAACTATTTTAAGACAGAATCGACTATATGCTAAATTAAGTAAATGTGAGTTTTTCACGACAGACATCATTTACTTGGGACACAAGATCACTAGAGATGGATTGAGCATTGACTATGATCGAGTTCAGAAGGTTCTTTTCTTGGTTTTGTTGTTTTTCTTGGGAAATCTGTGCGGGAGTACTCTTAGCTCACACTACCGATGACCGACTTGTTGAAAGGTAAGTCAAATCAGCCTATCACTTGGAATAACGATGTGGATATGGCCTTCAGACTTTTGAAAGATAAAGTCAAGGAAGCACCTATCTTAGCATTACCCGATCCTAGTCGGCCTTATGTTCTCGAAACTGATGCCAGTGACTATGCCATCGGGATTGCTCTATTTCAAGATGGTAGACCTGTTGCTTTTGAAAGTAAAAAGCTAGACGACACTCTATCTCGTTGGCCAACTCTTGAGAAGGAACTTTATGCTGTGATTCACGCTCTCAAGGTTTGGAGACATTATTTATATGGCTCCAAGTTTGTGGTATTGACTGATCATCAGTCAATCAAGTATGTGTGTGATGCGGACGATTTGAGAGGAAGGAAAGCTCGATGGGTTGAATTAATGCAAGATTTTGATTTTGAGATTCGTTATAGAAAAGGGTCCATGAATAGTGTTGCAGATGCGCTTAGTCGAATTAGAGAGATGAATACTTTGTCGTTCACCGAGATTTCTACTGACTTATTTCAGTCATTAAGTGCAAGACTGATAGTTATTTTGGTCCATTTTGGCAGAAGATCCAGGACGGGAGCTCATTGATTGACCAAGACTCGATGACTCAGCAGCCTACCATTCAGGCTGTAGGAGGCTAGTGGATGATTCGGAATGGTTTATTGTTCCGTAATGACAAAATTTGTGTACCACAGATCCCGGACATTAGGTCCAAGATTCTTAAGGAGTGTCACGACGCCCCTTCTGCTGGACACCCTGGGGTATACACAGGACACTATCGTTAGTGAAACACACTTTTTATTGGCCAAAGATGAAAGGGTATGTAGAAGATTATGTTCTCAAGTGTCAAGTTTGTCAAGCAAATAAAGCTGAACGCTTTAGACAGGCTGGGTTGCTGCATCCTTTGCAAATCCCAGGTAATAAATGGGAAAGTATTTCCGTGGATTTTATTACTGGATTGTCAAGAACACATCAAGGCCACGATTCTATTTGGGTTGTGGTACATCGCTTGACAAAAATGACTAGATTTTTACCAACCCGGAAGACCATTACAGCTATGCAATTAGCAAGGCAGTTTATCGAGCAATTATTTAGACTGTACGGGTTACCGCAGGACATAGTTAGTGATAGGGACTCTAAGTTTACGAGTGATTTTTGGAAACTTGTTTTTGAGAAGGTGGAAACAACTTTGAATTTGAGTTCCTCAGATCATCCTTAATTTGATGGCCAGACTGAAAGAGTGAATTAGATTTTGGAGGATATGCTTTGAGCATATGTATCCAAAAGGTAGAGTTCATGGGAGGATTATCTTCCTATGTTAGAATTTGCATATAACAGTACTAAGCATACGAGTACGGGTTTTAGTCCTTTCATGCTTATGTATGGTTTTCAACCTAGATCACCTGTTACAGTGGGATTCTCAGGACTTCAGCATGATGTAGCACGTAATTTTTTGCAAGATATGCAAGAAATGTTACAAGTTGCAAAGGAATCTATTAGAAGTGCTCAAGACTGAGACAGATTTTATTCTAATAGACATCATTCACCCAGAGAGTTCTCTGAAGGAACGATGGTGTATTTGCGAGTTCCGAAAGATTCGGAGACTTTACGGACAGGTCGATCTCCGAATTTATCCCCTAGATACTATGGACCATTTCGTATTACACGACGGATTGGTTCAGTGGCATATGAATTGGATTTGCCTTCTCATGTGAAAGTTTATCCTGTATTTCATGTCAGTAGACTTAAGGAAGTATTGGGTGAAAGAGACCAGTTAGTTACTCCTCAAGAAATCATAGATGTCGAGGACATGACATTTGTTCCACACGAACCTGAAAAGATTCTTGGATTTCGTGAAAGAAGATTGCGTAATACGCTTATCACGGAATACAAGATCAAGTGGAAGGATCGTGTTGAGGAGGACGCTACATGGGAGACATTGACTACTCTTCAGAGAGATTACCCTGGCTTTTTAGTGAGCTCAGGAGTGAGCTCTTAGAGGAAGGGGAGTATGTCATGTGCACAGTGTGTATCTACTACCGTGTGCTACATGCACACAAGACTAGCTTCGAGCTTTGGGAAAGCTTGGAGCTAGGCAGGCTGATTGGCGAGTTGAGTTAGGGATAGACTAAGGGGCGGGTACCCAAGTATGGACGGGCGGGCGCGCAAGTGTGGACGCTTGATGACCGGCCAAGAGTCTATAAAAGGGTGGCCAAGGTTAGTCGTTAGTCATATAGAGTCTCGCGTGACTTTGTGAGAGCTCTATGGTCAGGAGCCTGGATCTAGTGCAGATGTGCACTTGCTTCATGCAGCCGAGGTCGGCAGCAGTCTAGAGGCTTGCTAGGGTAGCTTCGTGGCGGTACGGGACGTCATGAGGTAGAGATTGGTTGGTACGTCCATCTAGTTAGCTCCATAGTGACAGGGGGACGGCGGGACGTGGGAACGCCGCCCCGACTAACGGCAGTTGTGTAACGGCGGCGGGACGGCCTGGGGGACGGAACGGACGGGACGTGACCAGGGGACGGGCGTCCCCGCCCGGGGGGACGGGGGGACGTTGTCAGCCGGGGACGGGGGGACGTCTGCAACGGCGCAACGGCTACAAATTCCAGTCGTTTTTTTTTTCGGGTAACGGCTACTAGCCGTTGGGGGCTGGCCGTTTGAGAGAGAGAGAGAGAGAGAGAGAGAGAGAGAGAGAGAGAGAGAGAGAGAGAGAAATGAAATGAAATGATATATTAACGTCTTCAAAAGGCCAAAATGACCTATGAGACCAAAAAGGTTACAACAATTGGTGGATCTGATACAATGTCTGTGTAAGAAAAGCTAAAAACAACTAACTGAAATTGAAATAACTGTGAGGAAAAGTACGGTACTAGGAGCTCCTAATGGATAACATCTGGGAGGAAAACTCTAGCAACAAAGGTAAGCATCATACACATCACTATCCAAAGATGTCTCTCATCGGTCGATGGCGGATATCCTCAATGTCCTCCATGGTGAGTACTCTGGCTGGACGTCTCCCATGCCGTGCTAGTATGGTCCTGATCCTCTGTTGTAGTCTCTGCCGGTGTCGAGATGGGCCTCTCATCTTGGGGCGCCTAGACCGCCCCAGCTCTATAGCCCGATCAATCAGTGTACCTCTAGTGCGGCTATACTCTGGGGCTAGCTGCAATGCCTGCTGGCCTGACTGCTCAATCTCTGGTCGAAAGAAGTCTGTAATCTGCCTCTGTAGGTGTGTCTCCCTCTCTGATCCCGTCCCTCTCAAGAGACCCTCTCTATGTCTACGAAGCTCCAGCAAGTATAATCCGAGGCATCTCTGATCCTGGTATCTCATGACTCTAGAAAGTGGTCTGAAACCCTCTCTAAACAGGCAGTGAAAACGGCCTCGTATCTCATAATATACTGGACAGTGACATATGTAATGTAACTCTGTCTCTGGCTCCATCTGGCATAGCTGACAAATCCTGGCCTCAGCTGGTACTCCTCTGAATCTGCCAGTCTCAATCTCTAGCTGGTGTGAGGATGTGCGCATCTGACCAATAACACACCGTACCCCATGAGAAAGATGAGTATCCATGTAGCTGGGTCTAATCACAAACCCATCCTGCGTGAGCTGGAGAAGATGATCTCTATAGAAAGCCATCTTCGTACCAAGCTCCTGTGTCGGCTGTATCCATGTCCTCCTAGTGTCCAGCTGAATCAAGTCCTGCCTGATGAGTCTGGTAATCTCTGCCCGTGTGAGAGAGAGGGAGGGTGCATCCAGGGAGTACTGAAATGGAGGTAGCCTTTCCATACTAAAGCCATGCAACTGGAACCAAGCTGTCATCTGTGCATACCAACATGATCCGTCTCCCTGTGATGCCAACTGTCGTGAAGACTCCAGGGCTAAGCGAGCATATCTGTCTCTAAGGAGAGCCCAAGTGCTATGTATAAAGGAGACTGATCGAGTGAGTGCCTCTACCACCAATGGGGGGGCAGCCATCTGTGCACGGATAATATCATGTGGTACGGAGGCCTTGGCCCTAATCATCCGGGAAATCATAGAAACCAAGGGCCTCTCCATATGTCTCCATCCATCAGTGCTACCAGCTCGGCTGTGGTGATCCACTGAGGGTCCCCATATCTCCACTCCATACAGCATGGCTGAAGTGACCAAAGTGTCAAAGAGCCAGAGCTTTGTTCGAGGTTCCTGAAATTGAACCTGCGAACACATCCTCTCTAGTCTCCCCAATGTTGCAAAAGCTCTGGTCAATCTGGTCTCCGCTGCTCTCCTCAAGGAAAATAGTGGGCCACTGAAAACCACACCAAGGTAAGTATATGCATCTGTATACTCCACTGTCTCCTGACCATATGTAAAGGTGGGTACTGACCTCCTAACCCACTGTGCTGTGGTGTTAAACACCATCACCTTGGTTTTACCAAGGTTAACAGACAATCCACTGTCCTGTGCAAATGTGTGCAATGCATCCAAATGACGCTGCATCCCCTCTGGAGAATCTGAGATCAGCATGATATCATCAGCATACAATAATAGCGGAATCCATGTCCCTGCTAGCTGTGCTCCTCTGTCACCCTCCCGCTCTACATAGTCTGAAACCTCATCCACGTACATCCCAAATAAGGTGGGAGAAAGGGGGCAGCCCTGTTTCACTCCAATAGTGGAGTGAACCATCTCAGATATACCCTGAGTAGTACGTACCTGTCCCACAACTGTCCTGTATAAAGCCATGATTCCCCAAATCAGCTCTGTGGGCACTCCCATCTCCTGTAGTCTGCGCATCAGTCTGGCTCTCGGTACTGTGTCAAAAGCTTTGCGGAAATCCACAAAGCAACAATAAATCCTCCTGCCATATAATCTGCCCTCCTCAATAATAGCTCTGAGTGTCAAGATATGGTCAAGAGTGGAGAAACCTCTCCTGAACCCTGCCTGCCCTGATGCACGTATGCCCTGAGAGAGAGGTGCCATATGCTATATAATGGGCTGCAAGCTACTCCTCTTCTACTCAAGCCTTCCAACTTCCAAGACTTGAGTTCCTCTCCACCATCTCCCTCTCCTACTCAAGCTTTCCTCTCCACTATCTCCCTCTCCTACTCCACCACCTTCCTCTCCACCCTCTCCTACTAGACTACTTCAATCTTCCCTCTACCTCTTCTCCTACTCTACCCTCTAAGCTCTCTCCTCCCTCTTCTACTAGACTACTTCAATCTTCCCTCTACCTCTTCTCCTACTCTCCACCCTCTTCTACTAGACTACTACTAAGTTACTAACTATTCATGGCATCCTCTTCTCGTGCGGGCGGTAGGAGTAGAACGGATGGGTGGTCATGGTGGGATGAGGTCAACTTCGAGCCCCCTACTCATGCGGGGGGTGCACGTCCATGGACATGCAAGCTTTGCCCATATAAGCGTGTGGGTGGGGCCAATAGGGTGAGGGCCCATTTGTTGCATGAGCCCGGTCATGAGGTGAAATTTTGTGAGCGGGTCACACCGGAGATAAGAAAGGAGCTTCTTGCAAAGCTTGCCGCCCATCAAGCTTTGAGTGCAAGCCAAAGGGTGCGTGGAGTGGATCCCAACACTTATGTCACTCCAACCCAAACATCAGGTTCTGCATCGGGTGGTGGTGCATCTTCATCTACCCCTCTACCACGTCCTCCTCATGGCACTACTCGAGGCTTCACACAAGCCGCCTTCTCAATGCCGCAACCTAGTCCACCCTCTCTCTCTCGTCGGCAAAGTACTCTTGAGGGGAGTTGGGATCCCAAAAAGAAGGAGGAGGTTGATGCCGCGGTGGCCCGCTTCTTTTTTCATGACCACATTGCTTTTCGTGTGGCACGGTACGTATTTCACTCACATGATTTCATCATCATGTCTCACGAGTCACGATTCACGGGTCACCATTTTGCCATTCTAATTACTTACCCTCTTTTTTTTTGAAATGATAAATAGGTCCGACTACTTCAAAACGATGGTGAAGAAGATTGGCGAGTACGGTCCTCACTACACACCTCCATCCTCCGAAACCTTGCGGACCACTATGCTTGACAAGGAGAAATGCCTTGTTGAGCAAGCGGCGGCAAACACAAAGAGACAATGGGCTCGCAATGGAGTCTCTTTGATTGCAGACGGATGGAGTGACACGCGGAAAAGGTCTATCCATGGCCTTGTGGCATACTCACGGGGGGGGATGTACTTTGTCTCCTCACATGATGCTTCAGGGACGAGAAAGAGTGCGGATGTACTTGCTTCTGAGTGGAGTAGTGCTGTCGAGATTATCGGCCCCGAATGTGTGATCGGTTTCGTCACGGATGGTGAGGCGACAAATAGGGCAACGGGAGCTATTCTTGAGAGTATGTATCCTCAAATCACCGTCTCTTTTTGCATGGCACATTGTCTCAATAATCTTTTGAAAGATATTGGGAAATTGTCATGGATTGAATCACCACTGTCAAATCCCCCCGGATCTCCTCGTAGACCAATCCTGAAACACGACTCAAAACCTACAAAACAAAGCCATGAAACGTGAAGGGGGTGCAGGCCTCACTCACCACCTGTCAAATCCCCATAGGATCTCCTCGTAGAACGCTCTTGTACAAGACTCGAAACCTGCAAACAAAACCAAGCAAACGTGAAGGGGGTGCAGGCCTGACTCACCTCCCAACCTTGACAGCCGTGGGCAAGCCCACAAGTCTTGGCTGTCCCACCGAGCCACGAGCTGAGCTAACTAGATGGACGTACCGACCAATCTCTACCTCGTGACATCCCATACCGCCACGAAGCTACCCTCGCGAGCCTTGAGACTACTGTCGGCCTCGGCTGCATAAAGCATATGCACGTCTGCACTAGATCCAGGCTCTTGACCATAGAGCTCTCACAAAGACACGTGAGACTCTATGAACTAATGACTAACCTTGGTCACCCTTTTATAGGCTCTTGGTTAGCCATCGGGCGTCCACACTTGGGCGTCTGCCCGTTAGTCTATCCCTAACTCAACTCGCCAATCAGCCTGCCTAGCTCCAAGCTTCCCGAAACCTTGAAGCTAGTCTTGTGTGTGTATGGCACACGGTAGATACACACTGTGCACATGACATACTCCCCTTCCTCTAAAAGCTCACTCCTGAGCTCACTAAAAAGCCCTGCAGGATAATCCCACTGAAGGGTAGTCAATGTCTCCCATGTAGCGTCCTCCTCAACATGATCCTTCCACTTGATCTTGTATTCCGTGATAAGTGTATTACGCAATCGTCTTTCACGAAATCCAAGAATCTTCTCAGGTTCGTGTGGAACAAATGTCATATCCTCGTCGTCTATGATTTCTTGAGGAGTAACTAACTGGTCTGTTCCACCCAGTACTTCCTTAAGTCTACTAACATGAAATACAAAATGAACTTTCACATGAGAAGGCAAATCCAATTCATATGCGACTAAACCAATCCGTTGTGTAATACGAAATGGTCCACAATATCTAGGGGATAATTTCAAAGATCGACCTGTCCGTAAAGTCTCGGAATCTTTCGGAACTCGCAAATACACCATCGTTCCTTCAGAGAACTCTCTGGGTGAACGATGTCTATTAGAATAAAATATGTCTCTATCTTGAGCACTTAATAGATTCTTTCGCAACTTGTAACATTTCTTGCATATCTTGCAAAAAATTACGTGCTGCATCATGCTGAAGTGCTGAGAATCCCACTGTAACAGGTGATCTAGGTTGAAAACCATACATAAGCATGCAAGGACTAAAACCTGTACTTGTATGCTTAGTACTGTTATATGCAAATTCTAACATAGAAAGATAATCGTCCGATGAACTCTGTCTTTTGGATACATATGCTCGAACCATATCCTCCAAAATCTAATTCACTCTTTCAGTTTGGCCATCAGATTGAGGATGATCTGAGGAACTCAAATTCAAAAGTCCCTTGTAAACTTAGAGTCCCTATCACTGACTATGTCCTGCGGTAACCCGTACAGTCTAAACAATTGCTCGATAAACTACCTTACTAATTGCGTAGCTGTAATGGTCTTTCGGGTCGGTAAAAATCTAGCCATTTTTGTCAAGCGATCTACCACAACCTAAATAGAATCGTGGCCTTGACTTGTTCTTCGCAATCCGGTAATAAAATCCATGGAAATACTTTCCCATTTATTACCTGGGGATGCAACATCCCAACCTGTCTAAAGCGTTCAACTTTATTTGCTTGACAAACTTGACACTTGAGAACATAATCTTCTACATACCCTTTCATCTTCGGCCAATAAAAAGTGTATTTCACTAACAATAATGTTCTATGTATCCCAGGGTGTCCAGCAGAAGGGGCGTCGTGACACTCCTTAAGAATCTTGGACCTAACGTCCGGGATCTGTGGTACACAAATTTTGTCATTACGGAATAGTAAACCATTCCGAATCATCCACTGATCTCCTGCAGCGTGAATGGTAGACTGCTCAGTCATAGAGTCTTGGTCAGTCAATGAGCTCCCGTCCTGAATCTTTTGCCAAAATGGACCAAAATAACTATCAGTCCTGCAAAGCCCTCTCAATGACTGAAATAAGTAAGTAGAAATCTCGATGAACGACAAAGTATTCACCTCTTTAATTTGACTAAGCGCATCTGCGACACTATTCATGGACCCTTTTCGATAACGAATCTCAAAATCAAAATCTTGCATTAATTCAGCCCATCGAGCTTTCCTTCCTCTCAAATCATCAGCATCACACACATACTTGATTGACTGATGATCAATCAATACCTCAAACTTGGAGCCATATAAATAATGTCTCCAAACCTTGAGAGCGTGAATCACAGCATAAAGTTCCTTCTCAAGGGTTGGCCAACGAAATTGAGTGTCGTCTAGCTTTTTACTTTCGAAAGCAACAAGTCTACCATCTTGAAATAGAGCAGCCCCAATTGCATAGTCATTGGCATCAGTTTCAAGAACATAAGGCTGACTAGGATCGGGTAATGCTAAGATAGGTGCTTCCTTGACTTTATCTTTCAAAAGTCTGACGGCCATATCCAGATCTGTCAAATCTCCATAGGATCTCCTCGTAGAACGCTCCTGGTACATGACTCGAAAAACCTGCAAAAAAACCAAACAAACATGACGGGAATGCAGGCCTAACTCACCTCCCAACCTCGACAGCCGTGGGCAAGCCCACAAGACTTAGTTGTCCCCACCGAGCCACGAGCTGAGCTAACCATAGTTACCAGGGAACGGGGACGGGGATGGGGAACGGGGACGGGGACGGCTAAAGGTAGGGAACGGGGACGGGGGTGGGGACGGCACTCAAAATTGTTAATTTTAGAGGAGTAAAGAATCAAGATTAATCAATCAATAACAACAAGCTTTCTAACTCCAAAAGTTATGAATCATGATACACATTACATTTAAAATTAAATTACGCTACGAGGTGCAAGAGTCAAGAGTCAAGACTTGCAAAGTCGAAAAAGAAAGACTTTAAAGTTGATAACATTAAATAGATATACTCAAAAGATGTTGGGGCCTAGGCAATACAAAATATAAGTCACTCGCTCTCATACTCTGCGCTCCCAATAAGAGAGGTGCTAGCCTCATGATCATGAGTGCGTGAAGTGTGGATGGGGGTTGTGTCATCCGATGAAGGCTCATGATGAGAACCATCTGTCCCACCCTCCTGTGCAATAGTTGTAGCTGTCTCCTCTTGTTCCATCTCCCACTGTGTAAAAGTATCGGCATTGCATCTTGCACTCTTGCCAAGCATGCACAAGTTTGCGCTAATGAAGACAAGATCATTAGCTCTTTCCACCCCAAGCCGATTTCTTTTCTTTGATGAAATGTGACTGTAGGAGGACCATAATTGCTCTGGGCAAGAAGAGCTAACGGACTGGCTCAAGATCCGGATCGCCAACTGTTGTAGCTCTGGTCCATCTGATCCGAAGTCCTCCCACCATAATGCTGCACCAACCTTGAATCTGTCCTGCTGCGCATCTGCACATCCATATGAGCCTTGAAATGCCCTGTAATTAGAGAGCTGGTCTCTAATTTTGCGCCTGATTTTTGCATCCGGCGTGAGGCGATCCAAGATGAGTCTCCAACCGTTGCTCACCTCTTTATCACCCTCCTGCTCTTTTCCCTGAAATTTTGGGTCCACCATAAAAGCAGCTGCATGTAAAGGAGAGGAATATGAGCTCCATCTCGCCACACAAAGCGAGTGGATCTCCTCATATCTATCTACGTCTCGCTCAAGCTTCTCAACCTTGGCGTCAGTGCGCTTGAGGTCCTCCCAAAAATCAGCATCGTCGACCTTTTTCTTACATGAAATCCCTACCTGTGACGTGCAAAAGATGAGGAGCAAAACTCATCACTGATGAATAGTTGCCGCACGGCACCCTGACAATCCTTCAAGCGATGCAACATAAGAAAGTTGTATGCAAAGCGAGTGTCCGAGTACTTGAGAAGAACCTTTGTGGACCTCTTCCCAAACTCGGATCGAAGGTATGTGTGATTGTTGATGAAGGTCACAATTGCACATGTATCATCAATCACCATCAGAGCAAAAAGATTCAGTTTGTAGCAAGTTTCCTCTTGGGCAAAGCTTTGCTGTGGTGGAAGGAACTCAAACCTAAATCAATAACCTGGGCATAGTTTGAAGAAGTCTTCAAGAAAGAGTTACTCAAGAAGGAGGATGACTATGACATAGTTGCTCAATTTGCTAGTTTGACCATGACCTCGTAGAACCTCACTTATGAGGTCTACCTCCAGAAATTTAGAGACTTGCAGATGAAAGCTCTGAAGATGGATTCTACAACTCTTTTGGGTTTCTTCGTAGCAGGATTACCGAACTCGTATTGTTTACAGGTCGAGAATAACAAATGCAAAACTTTAAATGAGGCCATTCACTCTGCGCATATTTATGATGATACGATGGTCTCTTCCAAAACTAAGCCGTAACCGAGCAAGGAAACAAGCACAAAAGGAAGTTCTCTGCGCCGATGACTAGCAGGATAGAAGGAAAGTCTTCGGACCAACCTTTGAAGAATTCTACTTTGACTCTAGTGAAGAAAAACCATCTCCCGAAGGCTTTGAAGCTCAAGGAGGAGGGACGTTGCTTCATTTGCAAAGAAAAAGGACACATGTGTAACGAGTGTCCGAAGAAGAAGGGTACTGATCCCCACGCAAGACCCAAGACGAATGCAGCCAACCTGTTGTCTTCGACAGGTATTTCAATCACTGTACTCTCTCGTCCTAGTTCATGTTTTGATTGTTTGTTCAACTCTAAGGTTTTTGGTTTGCACGATCTTCTCCGAGTTTATGGAGAAGTGAATGGCCATAGAATCCACATTCTTTTGGACCCTGGAAGCTCACACAACTTTGTTAATTACAAACTTGTGCATAAATTGGGTCTGGACACGACGCCTAGCGATCATACCTACGAGGTATGCCTACTTGCGAGTCAGCAAGTGTGGGATCGAAAGGTGGAGAAGCTACCTTTCAGTCATTGAGAGAGCTTTGCAGGACTGATAGTTATTTTGGTCCATATTGGCAGAGGATCCAAGACGGGAGCTCATTGATTGACCAAGACTCAGTGACTGAGTAGTCTACCATTCAGGCTGCGGGAGGCTAATGGATGATTCGAAATTTGTGTACCACAGGTCCCGGATATTAGGTCCAAGATTCTTAAGGAGTGTCGCGACGTTCCTTCTGTTGGACACCCTGGGGTACACAGGACATTAGCTTTAGTGAGACACTTTCTATTGGCCAAAGATGAAAGGGTATGTAGAAGATTATGTCCTCAAGTGTCAGATTTGTCAAGTAAATAAAGTTGAACGCTTTAGATAGGCTGGGATGTTGCATTCTTTGCAAATCCCAGGTAATAAGTGGGAAAGTATTTCCATGGATTTTATTATCGGATTGTCAAGAATACGTCAAGGTCACGATTGTATTTGGGTTGTAGTAGATCTCTTGATAAAGATGGCTAGATTTTTACCTACACGGAAGACTGTTACAGTTACGTAATTAGCAAGGTAGTTTATCAAGCAATTTTACCGCAGGACATAGTCAGTGATAGGGACTCTAAGTTTACAAGTGACTTTTGGAGGCTTGTTTTTGAGAAGTTGGAATCTGAGTTCCCCATATCATCCTCAATTTGATGGCCAGACTAAAAGGGTCAATCAGACTTTGGAGGACATGCTTCGTGCATATGTCTCTAAAAGACAGGGTTCATGGGAAGATTATCTTCCTATGTTAGAATTTGCATATAACAATACTAAGCATACGAGTACAGGTTTTAGTCCTTTTATGCTTATGTACGGATTTCAACCTAGATCACTTATTACCGTGGAATTTTCAGGACTGTAGTATGATGCAGCACGTACTTTTTTACAAGACATGCAAGAAATGTTACAAGTTACGAAGGAATCTATTAGAAGTGCTCAAGACAGAGACATTTTTTATTCTAATAGACATCGTTCACCAAGAGAGTTCTATGAAGGAACGATGGTGTATTTGCGAGTTCCTAACGATTCCGAGACTTTACGGATAGGCCGATCTCTGAAATTATCTCCTAGATACTGAGGACCATTTCAGTTTACATGTTGGATTGGTTTAGTTGCATATGAATTGGACTTGCCTTCTCATGTGAAAGTTCATCATGTATTTTATGTCAGTAGACTTAAGGAAGTACTGGGTGGAGCAAACCAGCTAGTTACTCCTCAAGAAATCATAGATGTTGAGGATATGACATTTGTGCCACACAAACCGGAAAAGATTCTTGGATTTCATGAAAGAAGATTGCGGTATACGCTACTCACAGAATACAAGATCAAGTGGAAGGATTGTGTTGAGGAGGACGCTACATGGGAGACATTGACTACCCTTTAGAGAGATTACCCTGGGTTTTTACTGAGCTCAAGAGTGAGCTCTTAGAGGAAGGGGAGTATGTCATGTGCACAGAATGTATCTACCGTGTGCAGCACGCACACAAGACTAGCTTCGAGGCTTGGGGTAGCTTGAAGCTAGGCAGGCTGATTGGCGAGCTGGGCTAGGGATGGACTGACAGGCAGGTGCCCAAGTGGGGACGCCTTGACGGACAGGCGCCCAAGTGTGGATGCCCGGTGACCGGCCAAGAGTCTATAAAAGGGTGGCCAAGGTCTCACGAGTCTTTGCGAGAGCTCTACAATTAGGAGCTTGGATCTAGTTTAGACGTGCACCTGCTTCATGTAGCTGAGGCCGGTAGCAATCTCGAGGCCCGCGAGGGTAGCTCCGTGGCGGTATGGGATGCCATGGGGTAGAGATTGGTTGGTGCGTCTTGCTAGTTAGCTCAGCTCGTGGCTCGGTGGGGACAGCCAGGTCTTGTGGGTTTTGCCCACGGCTTGTCATGTTTCATGGTTTTGTTTCGCAGGTTTCAAGTCGTGTTTCAGGATTGCTCTACGAGGAGATCCATGGGGGTTTGAGTCTTGACATCTTTTGATTCATCTCTCCTCACTTGAGGGAAGGTCTAGAAATAGGACCCTTGAGGTCTAGATTAGGCTTTGGGGCATGCCCATGGCTGCCAAGGTATGTACCCTTTTTGTACTATATGAGGATACTAAAAATACAGATATCTCTCTCTCTACTCTACATCTCTTCTTTGCGTTTTGCATCAAGATGTTCCTATGAAAGGTGTTAAGGGCTGAAAGAAGACACAGAGCTTTTGTGCATGTAACAAGTCCCTTAGAAAGGTGATAGGGGAACTTACTGGGTGGCTGTGTCTCGGGACCAACTCAATCCCATGATTCTCAGGACGAATGGGTGGGAGCCCCTATTCCGTTACCGGAATAGTATTTGCTTTATTACTTTGAAGAGACTGACTTTGGACTGACAATAAGCCAAACGCAAGATCTCGGAGGACCAAGAGTCGGGCTGAACTGTACACAGTTGTAGAAGCACCAATGATGACCAATCTCGAGCCTATGCACTCTTCCCAATGGAATGAGGGAAGGCTGCAAATCTGAGGCTGAGGTGTGGGTTTGGGACTGTTCTAGGCTAAGTATTAATGCTGAAAATGAATATGAATGCTGAGTTTTACCTTCACCAAAGTGCTGCAGCAAAATGATGAAGATAAGGATGCTGAAAACTGTAAGAAGGCTGAATGCTCATGTGTTGATGCTCCTACGTGCTGATGGATGAAACGCTGAGGGCTGATATACTGAATGCTCCAATCGCTTATGCTCCTTGGGCTGAAGGCTCCAAGCGTTGAGGGCTTGTTGACTGAATATGATATGAATGAATGATGCAATGCTCAACTATTTATATGCTCTTTTGATGCTAGTTGGCTGGCTACAGAGTTGGCCAAGTGCATCATGTCCTGTATAAATGGATAAATAAGGTAAAAATGCCAATTAAATGCTATAAATTATGGAAAAAATACTGGAATAATACTGAGTAATATTCTGATGCTTTTGCCATGGTCTATGTGGTCTTATGTGCCTATGGGATGAATGATATGTAAAATGTAACAATGAGCTGATGCAAACCCTAAGGCTTCTACTGGCTCTCATGCATGAATGCATCTCTTCAAGTGGGTTAAGGGACTTGGACTGACTGACTGACTCTCATGCATGAATGCATCTCTTCAAGTGGGTTAAGGGACTTGGACTGACTGACTGACTGTCTAAGGTTGAGGAATGACCTACGTAGCTCGTGCTTGACTTATCTTGGACTGAGGATTACAATGGGGTCACGACGTGCGACAATTATCATCCTAAAGGGTACTAATAATGTACAATGCTGCACTGATGATGCGCCATCTTGTCACCATGCACTACAGTGCAGAGTGCATGTGACACTCTTGGAACTTCGGAAGGAGACTTGCCAACTTCTTTTCTAAGGGTGTTGTTGGTTGAATAACGGACTGTTGGGTGAGGACATAAATCAACCCACACTCACCTCCTTTTCTGAGAGCTTTCTGGGCGCGGACATATGAAATGAGTGGGATTCCTTGAATGCTTGTATCCCTGCTTATTATGAGAGGCTCAGGTCAATTGTTAACAATTGTGAAGGTGTCTTGCTGCCAATCAAGAATAGGCACATGCTCTCGGAACCAGTAGATGCCGAGAGTGGAAGGGTGGGTGCAGCCTTAGCGGCTTCCACTATGGAAGATGATGCGTTGGTGGCTTTCCTAGCCTGTGCAATCTTTCTTACCATGGCCTACTTGGTGGCAAAAGAGACAACGGTTCTCTACTTGGTACCGCTTTTCCTTATATGGCTAGAGATGACCTCCAGTAATTCCCTTCTTGGCCTTCTCCTTAGGTGTCTTTTCTAGGCTTGGTCTCTGTGTTTTTCTTTCCACCTGAGTTGCTCTGAGACTTATTGACCTTACCGTCTTTATTGTTCTAAGTACCCTTACTCGGCAGGGATGAAGGCGGTTGCTGTTGTGTAGCTGTTGTTGGGGTTTGGGACTTGACCTGACGTGTTTGGGCTTGCTTCCGTTCAGCGCCATTTCTTGGTTTTGTGTGAGAGTCAAAGCTTGGTCACAAGATCGAGGCTCAAAGTTCCCTACGGAGACCTAATATTTGTATCCAACCCCCTGAGAAACTGTTTCAGCTCCTTGTCTTCTGACTTACCCAACTGCTGAGCCATGTTTATGACCTTGTTTGAATAGGTCAGCACGGGAGACCCATTCTGGGAGAGTTTGTAAAAATTATCCTCCAATTTTGGTCAAATATGTTAGTAGTCATCTCCTGTCTGTATATTTACACCAGGGCCTATGTTGTGGGTGTGTCCGCCCGATTTAGGTGTTTTCTTATTTTTCCCCACTCTCCATATTTTTTCCCTATTTTTACCAGGTGTGGGAGGCTGTTCTGTGGCTCCTAGCTGATCCAGACACTCCATATTTTTTCCCTATTTTTACCAGGTGTGGGAGGCTGTTCTGTGGCTCTTGGCTGATCCAGACACTGGCCGACTGCTGGTCTGAGTGTTCTGTATGCTGGCCGACTGCCCTTGTTGCTCCACCTCTCCATCTGTGTGCTGGCTGACTGAGTTTTGCTGGCCGATTGGAGATATGAGCAGGTCATGAGCTTTTTGCTGCTGTCGGCTGCTTTTTGGGCTGGCCGACTGGCTCATAGGGGCCATATAAAATGGCCCCTTGCCCCCACACATCATGTATTGGGTATTCCGGGATTTTCTTGTGTATATATAGCAAAGTTACACGCCTCTCTCTCTCCTTCTCTATTACTGTGTTTTTTCTGCATTGCACTTGCTCTTGAGTTTTCAGATTTTGTCTTCATCTCTGCTGCATATTCTGACATGGTATCAGAGCTCTAGGCTCTTGATAAATCTTGGGAACTGTGTGAGCAAGAGGGGGGCTGTTTTGTTGCTGATTGGTGGACTGTTTTGGACCGTCCGGGAAGAGGAGAAGCAAGAGGAAGGCGGGCTGATTTGCTGGACAGCCACTTGCAGGTTTAAGTACTTCTTTTTTCCCACCCACCCACCCTTCTCAGTTACACCCCGGCAATGGCAGATTTACTTGAGATGGTTGAGAAGCATGTGAAGATCCCGACACTCCCCATGTTCCTAGTGGACCGTCAGTTGGACGTGAACAACTACGACATATGGAAGGTAATGATGGAATCTGTTTTGGAGTCCTACGACCTTGCTCATTTCATTGTTGTTGGGGTTCCACGGTCGGAGTTAGATGAGGGGGAGTTGCCCTCGATTCGGAAGGAATGCGAGGCACAGGCACAGTTGTGGAATCGTGTCAACGCCAGGGTCCGTTCTTTCATTTTCCTCAACTGCACACCGCAGGTAATCAATCATATCAAGCATATGACGCTGGCCAGAGGTATATGGCAGCATTTGGCTTCTCTCTATAACAGTGTATCGCTTATGAAGAGGATCTCCTTGGAAGTCCAGTTGCGGGTGATGAATCCTGCAAAGTCATCGACGATGCGAGAGCACATCAACAAGCTGCAGGCTCTTCAGCATCTAGGCTGGGAAAGAGATATCATCGGAGGATATGGCCATTACGTTGGTGTCGCATTTGCCCTCTCAGTACTCAACATTTTACTCTTCTTTGATTACCAGTGGCAGGCTCAGCACCATCACATGGGAGGAGCTTGTGCCCATGGTCTTGGACCAAGAGGAAAGATTCTTGAACCCTCCACAGGGCGGAGGTTTGGAGGCCTTAACTGGTCAACGGTCGAAAGGCCGTAACAACAAGGGTAAAGGGAAGGCTTCATCGGAGAAGTCTTCTGAGAAGATGTCCGACTCAGACCCCGAGAAACTGAAGGCAGAGAGGACCTGTAATGATTGTGGCGAGAAAGGCCACTATTGGAGGCAGTGTCCCAACCTTTCAGCACTCTCTCCCAGGTCCTCAGTTTTGTGATGAGCGGCAGTCTGGTAATGGCCACTTAAGTGTGGATACGCTACAGGTGCAGGCTTTCCCGGATCAAATGGTGGATAGCTTGCCAGATGATGACAGCAGTTGGCAGGAAATTTCTAGTATAGATGTTGGTAGTTCTTGTGTTCGTCAGTCATAGGAAACTTTACAGGTAACCTATGCTCTGATGTCTCGTAGTTTTTGGGACAAAGAAACTCCTGTAGATGAGGAAGTTCTTTCCACGGGGACCTATTGGAAGGCCAGGCAGGTGGCAGTTGATTACTTGCAGGTGGAGGTGGATGTTGCACATTCTCTAGGCTTTGTGGTTTCGGATTCAGAGGGGGTTGGTTACAAGTTTCCGAAGGCCTTGAGTGTTCTTCAGCAGGTTTCCAGGACTTGGCATCCTACTGTAGTAGGTGTTGATCCTTGTGAGAGTACGATGCCTCCTTGACTCGGAAGTAGAATGGTTCATTGATTTGGTTGATGCATACCAGATTGGACGGGAGCTTCTTGATAAGGCTGTTGAGCTCATGTTTGCAGAGGACTCTTTGGGAGGCAGGATTGCGTATCTTGTGGTTTCTGTAGCATGCGAAGGATCTTGGACTCTTTTACACAGGAGGGGGATTGATGCATGGAGTCAGACTCCACGGATGGAGTGACTCAGATTGGGGAGGAGAGCTAGACACGAGGACCTTGACATCAGGCTATAGTTTTTCCCTTGGCTCAGGAGCAGTTTTATGGAGCAGTTTCCACTGGTGGAACCCATGGTCATCCAGAGGCATTTTGTTCGTGAAAAGATCGTTGCTGATGACATCTTGCTAGAGTTCTGTTCGATCGAGGACAGTGCGGTGGACCTCTTCACGAAGTCTCTACCTCAGGCTTTCCTCCGGCGGCACTCCAGCTCATTGGGGTTGGTTCCACATCCACGAGCTGAGAAGGGGTGTTAGCAGTCATCTCCTGTCTGTATATTTACACTAGGGCCTCTGTTGTGGGTGTGCTTGCTCGATTTAGGTGTTTTCTCATTTTTCCTCGCTCCATATTTTTTCTCTATTTTTACCAGGTGTGGGAAGCTGTTCTGTGGCTCGTGGCTGATCCAGACACTGGTCGACTGCTGGTCTGAGTGTTTTGTATGCTGGCTGACTGCCTTGGCTGCTCCACGTCTCGATTTGTGCGTTGGCCAATTGAGATTTGCTGGCCGACTGGATATATGAGCAGGTTGTGAGCTTTTTGCTGCTGGCAGCTGCTTTTTGGGTTGGCCGACTGGCTCATAGGGGCCATATAAAATGGCCCCTTGCCCCCACACATGTAGTATTGGGTATTGCCGGATTTTCTTGTGTATATATAGCAGAGTTACACGCCTCTCTCTCTCCTCCTCTATTGCTGTGTTTTTTCTGCAGTGCACTTGCTCTTGAGTTTTCAGATTTTGTCTTCATCTCCATTGCATATTCTGACAAATATTGGGGGTGGAAGGAACCTAGCTTTTAGGTCGGACACAAAAGTATCCCATACGTGCTTGTGGTTAGATCTATATGGAGACCTGACCAATGCTGCCACTTGGCCCAAGCCAGACTGTTAGTGGTGCACCCGCACAACTATGGCTCATAATAACCCAAGCTCTCACTTATACAATGATAAGTACGCCATAAATAGCTAACTCGCTATAGAAGGCCATTAAGCTTGTTTTATCAATCTAGATTCCCTAGCCAAGTATTGGCCTGTTTTTTTTTCTTGAGAAAAAGATCCTTCTATTAGTTAATGAAAAGCAGCCATGAAGGGCTAAATACAACCACGAAGGGCTAGATACAAACTCACCACATGTACAGGGCAGGCATCAAATAATCAAAAGGTGGAGAAAGATGCACTTCTGCTTTGGTAGGAGAAGGCTATCTCATACAGGGGGAGGGGGGGGGGGGATAACCATACAGGTGGTCTGTAATGCCTAGTGGGATCACCACCTCTATCAGTGAGAAAAGGGCCAGGCTGCCAAAGCCTCAAGAAAGCTTCCCGCGGCTTGGCAACTTCCCCCACTGACCACAGAGGGTATGGATGATGTCAAGCCAAATGCTCCTGATGAACTTCGTAGCAAGATCACCACGAAACGTTTTAACTGCTGAAACGAAACGTTGCTGAAACGATTTACTGGCAGGTGGACAATGAAACGATACATAAAATCTGAAGGTTGGGGGCCCAAATCTGAAATTTCACATTCGGAGAGAAAAAGTGCAATTTTCCCCTCCAATTTATGGGCCTAAATGTGAAATTTCAGATTTGGGCCTTCAACTGGAGAGGAAAGTGCAATTTTGCCCCTCCAATTTGGGGGCCCAAATATGAAGTTTCAAATTTGAGCTTGCCAAAATGTGAAATTTCAGATTTGGGCCTTCAATTGGAGAGCGAAAGTGTCCTCCAGTTTGGGGACCCAAATCTGAAATTTCAAATTTGGGCCTTCAATCTTTTCAAATTTACTTTAATACTTACAATCAAGAAAACAAAAGTACCAAAATCCAATAGCGAATAACCAATCAAACTTTAAAACTACGATGCATTGTTGATTGCATCCATGGACAATTCTGAGTGATTTCCATACTGTATACATGTTACATAAACAAAAAATAACATGCCTCATAATTGGTGGAGCCGCAAGCACAAATTGCAATAATGTTCAATATCGAACTTTTTTATTTCTTCTTGACTTTTCAGTTGCCCTGAAATGATGGACGAAACATCCACGATTGAAACGTTTCAATAGCGAAACACGTTTCACATTTTAGTAGCAAAAACGAAACGCGATTCGTGGTGACCATGCTTTGTAGGCGGAGTGTGGGTACTCTCGATGGCTTTGCTGCATCTAGCTTGCCATATGTGCTAGGCTGCAATGCTATTGCAAATCTCCCATCTCTGGCATGAGTGTGGTCTCCTATGGTCAGTAGATGGGGCTGTGACTGGTACTGCCCAAATGCGGAGGTGAGAGGTTTGAAGGGCTAGCCTCCCACCATCCTCCTCATAAGCCCTGACAACCTCGGCGTCTGTGGCCCAAGCGATAGTGCCCCATGTAATGACCCGGGTTGAGGCCCTGTCCATCGTGAATATGCGGAGAATCTGCTACCAAACGTGTTGAGCCTTCGGGCAATCCCAAAGACAATGTCGCTGAGATTCTTGAGGGTGGCCGCACCTTGGGCAAGCTATTGGTCGACCTCCAATGGCCAACCATGTGCCAAGCTCCCGTGTGCCATCAGCCAAAGAAAGAGGGTGATCTTTGGAGGCCAAAAATTGTCCCCGAGCCTCTTCCAAAAATCTGAGAGAAAACGTTGGGAGAGGCTTTGATTGCCAATGTACTGTTGCTGTCGAAGTGCCATCAATCTCTCGCATCTGAATCCTGCGGCCTAGCCGCGCTGTGTATGCAAAAAAGGGGGCATCCAGAGTCTCCTCTTGATCAGGAGGATCATGCCAAGTCCACTCTCCCGGGTCCCACTGGAGGCGCGTGAGAGGTTGCCTCTCCCATATCCATAGCCACCAGAATCTCTACCTTGGCCGGCGGGGGGTCTATTGTTATCAGTCATCTCCTGTTTGTACATTACACCAGGGCCTCTGTTGTGGGTGTGCTCGCCCATTTTAGGTGTTCCTCCATCTTTCCTCACTTTCCATGTATTTTTCCATTTTTTCTGGGTGTGGGAGGGCTGTCGGCTATCATCTTGTGCTGGCCGACTAGTGGAGTTGCTACCCAACTTGGTTCAGTACTGGCTGACTGAGATTTTATTAACTGTGTTTTTTTACTGGTCGTGAGCATGTCTGGCTACTGTCGGCCTGTTTTGGGCTGGCCGACCAGGAGCTTGGGGCCATATTAAATGGCCCCTGTCCCCCACACTTGTTTTGTACCATTACCGGGATTTTCTAGTGTATATTAAGAGTTTATACAGCTTCTCTCTCCCTCTCTCATCTGCATTTTCCTCTCTACAGTAGTTGTCTTCATTTCCGCTATGCATTTTGACATGGTATCAGAGCCCCAGGTGGCTTGAAGCTTGGAGACAGTGGGACGTTGAGGGTTTACTGATTTGAGGTGTTGATTGGAGATTGCTTGGGCTGTTCGGGACTTGGAGATTGGGTAGAAGGCGGCCATCACCGTTGGACAGCCACCTTGTGTGACCGCTCCCTAAAGGAGGCCTACAAATCGGAAGACAATATACACATATTTAGAACACTTAATTTTAACTATTATTAAACAATGAAAACAACATCAGCAACACAAATATTGGAAATACTGAAAATACAAATGACACCAGCACTGGGGCCGGAAAGGGCCGGCCCCTCCCTCAATACTTTTTGTATTTCTTGGAGTATTTATATTTGTACAAGTGTCACGGGCCTGACTGGCCAGATTTCTCCACAAGGGAGTGAAAATAACCAAATAAAACTGGTTCAAGTCGATGAAGAGGTGTTGGTCGGAGTAGCCCCAAATCACAGGCTCATTCCCACCTTCACTGGGTGGACACCTGCCTTTCACTGGACTTTCGGGACCGTGCACCAATAGGCACGCCCGTACTAACGCAGGCCAAGGGGTACACCGCGGAGGGAACATGGTCGGGTTCTCCCCAATGAGCTTTGCTCCCAAATTCCCTGGTGAGTCTAACCTTCACTGGCTCTCGGAAGCTCTGAGAGCTCGGTTAACAACACCACACAGGGAAATATACTAGCCATACCAGGAAGAATTTCCTCAACATGGTCAGCATATACATGCCATGCTCCTGCACTACACAACTTAAAGCATTCTTTGAATTTAAATTTGCAAATTTCGGATTTATACAAATGAGAAAAATATGAGAGCACCTGGTACGGTGAGTACAATCCAGATACAACCGGTACAATTTGTAGCAGGTACAATCCAGCGCATCAAGAACTTCACATGTGTGCAGGTACAACAGGTACTGTTTGTACAGCTGGTACAATGAATTCAACAATTCAGCAGGCAGGTACAGTCAGGTACAACGGTTACATATGGGTAGCCAGCAGGTACACGTGGGCAGCCAATAGTTGCAGGTACAGCAAGTACTGGTTAGGTACATGTGGGCAGCCAGCAGGTACACATGGGCAGCACGCAGGTACACATGGGCAGTAAATGAGCATGAGGGTGTACAGCAACAGGTACAAGCGTGGGCAGCCCTGCAGGCGGGTACAGCAGGCAGGTAGTACAGGTGTGGGCAGCTTCAGGCGGGTACAACAGGCATGGACAGCTTCAGGCGGGTATCGTACGGACAGGTAGGGGGCAGGTACAGCAGCTCATTAGGCGAGTACAACTGCAGCAAGCAGGTGGGTACAGCAGCCGTAAGTAGGCGATGGAGAGAGAAAGAAGCCAGCCACCACTCACGTGGGGAATCTCCAAAAATGTTCCATGCAAAAGCCTTTATCAAAGGTTATAGAACCTTAATACATAATTAACACTTATGGGCACCCACACTAGAAAGATGTCCAGCCTTCTTTTAAATGTGTGAACACATTGCCTTATAAAAATTAAGGTTTATTCTAGTTTATGGATTTTATCTTTTAAAAAGGACAAAATGAAAATACTTACCACTTGTTCACACGCCACACCACCAAGTCAGCAAACAGCATTCCACGGTACACTGGGGGCGTCCCCGTCCAGTGTACTGGCACGGCATAACAGGCAGACACACGCAAGCAAGTCATGCAAAAACAAATTTATGCATGTAGGCATAAATGCATGTGCACAAATAATGGACGAAATCTCCCTTTCATGAAACTTGTACAATAGGTTCCTGTCGGGCACAAAACTAGCGTGACAAATATAAATAAATATGTCCTGGTCTTTCTATGGAGTGACAGTCCCATAGGTAAGACACCATCCTGGCCATACACGGGTGGCACCAGCAGGCTCCCGTCTATACAACACGAAGCAAATCACACACGGGTGGCACTGATCTGGTTCCCGTCCATGTGACGCAGCACTGGTCGCACACGGGTGGCACTGATCTGGCTCCCGTCCATGTGACACCATAAAACTGGCCCTTTCACATGGGACACTGGCCTGGCCCCATGTGAACATGGCACAAATCTGGCCGCTCTATGGAGTGACAGTCCCATAGAAGTGGCTCTAGAAATGGAGATGGACCAAATGGTGACACCTTGCATATTATTTGCAGCCTCTTCTTCTTCTTTTTTCCCACCCACTCTCCCTTCACGAGACCTTGTGAACCCTTGAGATGGCAAACTTGCTTGAGATGGCTGAGAAGCACGTGAAGAACTCACACTCCCCACATTCCTGGTGGACCGACAGTTGGATGGGAACAACTACCGCATATGGAAGGTAATGATGGAGTCCGTCTTGGAGTCTTATGACTTGGCTGATTTCATTGTAGTTGGTGTTCCACGGCTAGAGTTGGAAGACGGGGAGTTACCCTCTATACGGAAAGAACAGGAGGCTCAGGCACAGTTATGGGATCGTGTCAATGCCCGTGTGCGTTCTTTCATCTTCCTTAATTGCACACCATAGTGATTCAGACCGTGAGAAACTGAAGGCCGAGCAAGCAGACCTGTAACGATTGTGGCGAGAAAGGCCACTATTGGAGAAAGTGTCCTAAGCAGAATACTGAGAAGAGTGCTGATTCTTCAGCTTCAGTTGCAAAGACTCCAACCTTTGTGCACTTGGAGATTTTGGACACGCATGCTTCATCTTCTTTGAGCGAGGAGGCCGTTGGCTTCATCGCTAGGGATACTCGGGAGTGGATTCTTGATAGTGGTGCTTCCAGGCACATGACTCCTTCCCGTGAGTTCTTACAGGATCTTAAACAGCAACAAGGTTGCATTTTCATTGGCAACAATTCCACTATACCGATTCATAGTGAGGGCAGAATGGAGATCATTCTCGATGGTAGAGGGGGGAAGCATTCCTCTCGTGTTCTTTACGTCCCCGCACTTGGTTTTCATCTATTGTCAGTGCATGAGGTTTGCAAGACTGGCTTCCGGGTGGAGTTTGAGGAGCATTCTGTTGCTCTATGGGACAAAGAAACGGGCCAGGTTGTATGGGAAGGCAGAGTGGAGAACGGTATCTACAAACTCTCAGCACTCTTGTCTCTGATAGGCATTCAGATCGGTGACTTGTGGCACTTCTGTTTTCGCCACTTGAATGTGGATGCGTCGCGGCGGGCTTTCCGGGACCAGATGGTGGATGGCTTGCGAGATGTTGGTAGCAGGCAAGGACGCTGTAGTTCTTGCATTCGGTAAGCAGCACAGGGAATCTTTTCCGAAGCAGGCTTCTAGGCGGGTTTCGAAACCTTTGGAGTTGGTACATGTTGACTTGTGTGGACCTATGCAGACCCCATCCTTGGGAGGTTCTTTGTATTTTATGCTGCTTGATGATTGTAGCAAATTCACATGGGTTTATTTCCTTTCCCAGAAGGACCGAGCTTTTGCTCGGTTCAAGGAGTGGCATGTGATGGTGGCAGGAAACCAGATGTCTCTTATTTTCTTGTGTTTTGGAGTGATGCCTATGTTCACATTCTAAAGAAGCAAAGGGGGAAGCTTGACTCAAAGTCCCAGAAGCTTGTATTTGTGGGATATAATTCTCTTTCCAAAGGCTACAGGTTGTATGACCCGGAGTGGAACGAGATTGTTGTCACCAGAGATGTTGTTTTTGATGAGCATGTTCCAGCTTCAACTGTTGATGAGCTGCTACTTCTTGGAGACCCAAATGAGTCTGATGATGATTCCCAGTCTATTGTTCCCGCTGGACAGCCTCAATCAGTTGTAGAGGTTGAGCCCCCGCAGTAGCAGGAGGCTCCGCGTTCTGTTTGAGTACTCAGGTGGTAGTTAGACACCCTTCGGGGGTCAGGTGTTACGGAGCTTCCCTCCGAGTGGACCACAGAGGACGGACCTCGACGATTGTGCAGTATTCATGACAAAAGTCATTCAGCGGAGCTCTTAAAGGTAAACTATGCTTTGATGTCTCGTATCGTGCGGGACAAAGAGCTCACTTCTGTGAAGGAAGCTCTGTTTTAGGCTGGCCGACCAGCAGCCTGGGGCCATATAAAATGGCCCCTTCCCCCCACACTTGTTTTGTACCATTACCGAGATTTTCTAGTGTATATACAGAGTTTACACAGCTTCTCTCTCCCTCTCTCATCTGCGTTTTGCTCTCTATAGCAGTTGTCTTCATTTTCGCTGTGCATTCTTATATCTATGTGCCACTCATGTGCGTGAAATCCAATCACCCTCTTTTTTATTTTTTTATTTTTTTAGTAAAACCAGTAATTGTTATATTTTCATAAAGTCAATATACAAGACATTAGACTCCAAAGGAGAGCCTAATGGAAGCACACAAGAAAGTTTACATAATCATATTCTCCAGAGTGGAGAATATCCAAAGATCAAAAGCACTCGAAGAAAAGCTGAATACAAGATGCATCCATGTCACCCTCAAGGCAAGCAGCATATACAGACTGTCGCAATGAGGCTCGGAAAGATTCATATGATTGGAGATTGTGCCTTCCCAAATATGCAAAATTGTGTTCACTCCAGATGGTCCAATCACCCTCACCCGCTGTAAGGTGCAGCCATTAAAATCCTCCAAGGGGGGCTCGGATCTCTCTAATCTGCCATGGGGACCAATAGAAAAATTGAGCTAACCACTGCCCTCGTCCGCTCCATGGACTGCCAATAGAATATCATGCCTAGTAAACACGCCTAGCCACAATGGGGGGGTCGGGTCTAGGATAGGCGTTGGCCACTCTTGAGGAATAGTAGAGTCGATGACGATGCTGAGCCTGTCTCTACCTCGGATCCCTGCCAAGCCTCTTTCTTGAACCTCCAGGGGTAACTACTTGTGTGCAAGCCAATCTCCAAGGGATGTAGAAGGTCCTATGCTCAACACGCCCCATGATACATGAGGTCGGGCCCCAACATATGGCTATTGGGTAAATGGATTAGGGGGTTCCAGATCAATGGCTGCTGAAGACGCTCCTCTGAGGCGACCGGAGCTAGCTACCTAAGGGCCGGCTTGAGGTGATCTCAAGCTCGGAGTAAACTAGTTGCAAATCTGTCCTCAAAAGTTGGGCTAAGTCTGCGGGCCCTCATCTTTGTGAAGATCCATCTGGTACTTTGCGGCCAAGGGGCCCCTAGACTCGGGGTGCGGGCCAAAATGTGGGCCAAGGAAGTCCTTCCAAGGCTCACCACCACCGGGAAGGAGTCCTCTAACAATCAGCTTGCCCAATAGGGCGCGGCTGTGAATAGCAGGGTCAATGATGCTTTGGTCCCCTCTATGTCGTGGTTGAATGATCACTCTCCATGCCACCTTGGCCTTGGCAGGCCTCCCGTCAACTACTGGCCCACAAGAAGTTTCGGATCAACCGTTGTACCTGACCAGTACATGCGCGAGAGAAGGCCAAGAAGAAGTTATGTACCACATGGTGGCAAGAAAGACTTGGCTCGCCACCACCACTCTACCAGCTAGGGAGAGCCTCGTAGAACTCCAGTACAAAAGCTTCTTCCGAATGCTTAGAAGAAGAGGGGCGAGCTGTTGCTCCGGAGAGACATCGATGCCCACCTGACATCCAAGATAGCAAATTGGAGTGCCCCTCGAGATCCACTGGAAAGCCTCAATTGGCCACCAAGTTGGGGCGGGTGTAGAGTCTACCCAAAAACCACACGACTTGTGCCAGTTGATCTGCGCTCTTGATGCGTGACAAGAGATCTCTATCGCCTCAGCGAATCATTGGAGATTCCCCACATCTCATGATAGGTAAGTTGCTGTGTCACCTGCAAACTCGGAGTCCAGCAGCTCCTCTTGAGTACGGAGGGGGAGACGCAATCCCTGGTGTTACCATTTGGCCACCCAATTGGTCTACTTGTGCTTTCTCATCATGTATGTACATTGGAGTGGTGTCCATGGCAGTTATATATGCCGGGGATTGATGCCACTCATGTGATACTGTGGAATTGGCTTTCCGTTGGGACTTGTGCCTCTGTGTACATGCTCGGAAATGCCTGGTGGATTGGTGTTTCATTGGGTCTGGTACCTCGTGTGTTTGCTTGGAGCACATCTATTTTGGTATAGTCTCATGAACGGGGATTGTCCATACCAATCGTGCATTGCATAGCATCTTTATGTGCTTGCTTGCAATTGAAATTGCATGTTGTTTTCATGCTTGCTTGATCGATGTGTAGTTCCGGGTGAGGGGATGCCCGCCTGTTTACCGTGTGTGTGAAACTGTCTGCTGACATGGTTATGTGGCATGTGACAACATCTTGGCTGGAAATCTCTCAAGTTGAGGGAATCGCGGCGAAGTAGGAAAACCTCTGTTGAGTAGCATTTTGAGTATTGGTCATAAACCTAGCCTTAGGAATTAGCACTAATTTATAAGTGAGTGTGTACACACTTCATTGAGTTTTGGGCTTATAAATTATGACCAGTCCGGTGTTCACACACACTGATGTCCCGAGGTGGACAAAACCCAATGTCCACTGCCCAGACCTTATCCCCTTTGTACAAAGGGAGTAACCAGCCATGTGTCCGTTCTAGCTTGCACCACATAGCATCTACATGACACCTAGAGTGGATAACTCACCACCTCACTCTTCCCTCTCTCTCTAGAAGTAGGCGCCTCCTTCATGAGGCCTCTTGGGCTGTATTTTCTGCACTTTCTCCTTCCCAACTCCATATCCAAGCTTGCTAGGGTGTTTCCCAAGCTTCCAAGAGTGATTTCGGGTGCTATTCACTCTCCTACACACTCCCAATGATTGAAATTCAGCAAAACAGCTCTCTTTCTTGTTGTAATTTTTGGTCTTTTTTACTGAAAACCCTAATTTCAGCCTTCCTTTCTCAAGTTGAACCATAGGGGAAGCTTTCCCAGGGTTCCCTTCATCCTCTTGAAGACTTTTGTCGTGAAGAATTGCGATAAATGGAAGATTTTATTTCAAGCACTTCCATCGCGAAGACTTCTGCTATCATCGACTCTACTTGCAATTGGTAAGCTTTTATGCTTAAATATGGAAGCAAGTAGCAGGAGGGAGGAACCGGATTACAAGATCACATACCTTGTGTAGTGTTCTCTTGTCCTACGTACTGTCTTGTAGATTGTTGCTACCATGTGTTTGTGGAACAATAGAGAGCAGATGGTAGGGAACATGTGCACTTAGAGGGTAGTGTGAGTTGCAAGGCTACACCGACAACCACTTTGTTTGCAATAGTGTATTCATATGCATTGGTATGGAAATCTGGTCAGAAATGCCCATGACACTATGTACTTGATTCTCCCAAGATCAATATACTTTATTTGAGGGAGGGGCCGGCCGTTCCGGCTCATTTGTCGAATCAGCAAATTACTTCTTGTATTGAGCATGTTGTCCATTAAATGTTGGTGTATTTAAGTGTATTGATTAGCAGTGTTCAACCAAGTTACACCTGGAGCCTCGTCTTCTGGGCTAAGAGAAAATTGCTCATGGCCTCGGCGACGAATAGGAAAAGGTAAGGTGCCAGAGGAGAGCCTTGCAGGACCTAGTGGGAAAGGAGGAATCTATCGCCGCGGGCTTCTTGAATGAGAACTTGACTGTGAGAGGCTGAGTAAAGTCTTGAAACACCACGGATCTGTAACCGATCCCGTCAAGTGGGAAAGACTCCGCTGGACACCCACACGCTTAATAGCACAACTTTAAAACCACAAATATGAAATGGACAACTTAAAACAACTTGAAAATAAATGAACAGAAATGGAAAGATGGACACCAGCACTGGGGCCGGAACGGGCCGACCCCCCCCTCAATATATGTTATATTTATTGGGAGTATTTAATGAATACAATGCTCCATGGGTTCTGAGAACCAGATAATGTCCATGTACATATGAAAACAATACCAAACAAATAGGCTCGGATTTCGATGAAGAAAACTCGAAGCAGAACGACCACTAGTGTGGTCCTATCTCTACGGTTCTGTGCTTTCACTGGACTCCGCGGAGAGCGCCTCACTGGTGTTCCGAGACCACGCACAAACAGGCGCTCTCGTACTAACGCCTGGCTCTCCCGATCTCAGCACCTTTGGACCGAGGTTCTCCGATACAGCTTGGACAACCCGGCACCGAACGGGTGTGGCCGTAGAAGGATGAATCCCTTCTCAGATTTAAACATATAATGCTTTACTCAAATCTGAAAATCACTTACTTGTAGATGGTTGATATGAAACCAATACTTGTAGTATGATGAAGTCTTCCAGGTGATGTGAAGTCCCTTTGATGAAGACTGAGTCGCCTCGTGGTAAACCACCAAGGCAAGTACCACCGCAAGAAATAACAGCCACCTGTTGTGAAAGAGGGAGAACCCACTTGGAGGAGAGGCCTGGCTGCAGTGTGGAGAGAAGATGGCCCACGTTCGTTTGCAAAAGAACAAGACAACGCAGTCAGTGAGTAAACAGCCGCCTGTAGGAATGCTTCCACCTGTAGGAGCAGTGCGCTGAGGTTCTTGCGGGTTTGCTGCCACCTGAAGGAACAGAGATCATAGCCTGTTGGTAGAGGGTACCCAGCAGTCTGCGCAGCCACCTGAGAAACAGTGGTTGGCCTGGCTGCAGCCGCCTGGTGATGCAATCAATGGGGCAGCCAGCCGCCTGGGAGAGGAGCAGGCGCAGCAGTAAGGAGGAGATGGAAGACAGCCGCCTGCAGATGGAGGACAGCCGCCTGCAGCAGCAGGTTCAGTCGCCTGTAGAGGGGCAGGCGCAGCAGGCTGAGTAGTGGGTGCTGCCGTCTTTGTGCAGGGCAGGCAGCCGCCTATTGAATGAGCAGCCGTACAGCAGCAAACGTAGAAAACTCCAGCCGCCAGGAAGCTTACGAAGGGTGATGAAGCAACGCCAAGAAGATGCGATGATGTTTTTATGCTTGATGGAGGGCCATATTTAATAAAAATTGAAGTGAAGATAACCTTAGAGCTACTCACGCATGCATGTGGGGGATTAGTGGGGGTTGGTGACCATGCCCACCCCCACACTCACTTAAAAGTGAGGCTTCCCACCTTGGCCCCAAAGTGGGTGCCCACTTTTAAATAAGTGTGAACCCCTAACCTTATAAATCAAAGGGTTAGAATATAAAACATTAAAACAACATGTACCATATACTTACCACCTGTTCACATGCACTGAAACTCGTCAGAATACAGGGCAGACTTCACGACTCACTGGCAGGCGTCCCCGCTCAGTAAGTAACACGTCAAGCAGGCAAACACACAAATACATGTCATGCGAAAACAGTTTCAAACATGCAAAATATGTGTGCATGTGCAAAAAGTAACATGGACATATCTCCCGTTCATGGAACAAGTACAAAATATCTGTCGGCACAAAACTGGCACGACATAAAACATAAAAACCTGGTCTTCCTATGGAGTGACAGTCCCATAGGTAAGACACAGTTCCAGGCACGACTTTCCCTATGGTGTGACAGTCCCATAGGTAAAACACGGCACGAATACTGGCTCTTCCATGGCGTGACAGTCCCATGGATCGAACACAGTCCAGGTCATACACGGGTGGCACTGATCTGGCTCCCGTCCATACGACACCATCCTGCTAACACACGGGTGGCACCAGTCTGGCTCCCGTCCATGTCAGCAAAATACTGGCCTCTTCACATGAGACACCGGCCTGGCCTCAAGTGAACGAGACGCAAAAACTAGGAATGAACCAAATGGTCGGCCAATTGGTGACAGATCCAATCCACGGGGAACCCCATTCGGCTCATCGTGCCCTCCAGAAAGCTCCAATCAACCCTATCATAAGCTTTCTCAAAGTCTAGGAGTAGCACTATGAGGTCCTGTTGCCGCATCTTGGTTGAAGCTGTCGCCTCCTAGAAGGTGAAGATGTTGTCCAGAATGCTCTGATCATGAACAAAACCTGTTTGAGTGTCATGGATCAAGTCAGGGAGGTAAGGCTGATGAAACTGGCTGATGGCCTTGGCCAAGATCTTGTAGGCGTTCCCAAGAAGGGTAATGGGTCTTGACTGTTGGATCTCCAATCTGTCACCACCCTCCTTAGGAATCAAGTGTATCAAACCCTTTGAAAGCCTCTCTGGCATGGCACCTGTGGCCATAATCTCATTGAAGGCAGCTCGAAGGCCGCCTTCCATGAGGTCCTAGTGGCAAAGAAAGAAAGAAATTGGAAGCTCGTCCGCCCCCGGGCATTTGCTCCTAGGAAGAGCTGTCAATACCTCCGCCAGCTCCTCTGCAGTGAAGGGAGTCAATAAGAAGGACCGAAGAGCGGGGAACCACCTCTCTTGTGTGCTGCCAGACCCTCTCGGCGCGTCCATCACTTGTGGGGATAATGGGGCACCTGTGAGGAGAGATCAGATAAAATTAGTGGCGATGGCTCTCACATGGGAGGGGGGTTAGAAACAATAGCTCCATCTTGGCCACACAACCTACGAATACCATCTCTCCTCTTGTGGGGCTTAAAGAAGTCCCCCCGTGATATCCTCCTGCAAAAGGCTGCTGATCTCACCAAGGCCCACATCCAAGGTGCATGCGGTAGGGCCTGAAATAAAATCCAGTCCCACCCATATCTGCTCTATCCTGGTCTACAGATCTTGGGGTCCTGTATAAGGCTGTTTGGAATCCTAGAGCTCGTGTGTTTTTCTTGCTCCCCAAGGGTTCCCTAAGGACAGAATAACCGGAGCGTGATCCGGAAAAGTAGTGTCGCCAAGATGCTGATCATGCCCCCACGGCCGCAAGCTCACTCATCCACATAAAACCTGTTAAGTCGAGAGAGGTTGGGGCCGGTGCTCCTCCTATTAGACCGTGAGAAGCACAGGTTCCCAGGGCTGCGTCCAAACTGTGGAAGATGCCAAGGATCTTGTCCCCTCAGTGCCAGGATCAACTCCTCCCATGCAGAGTATGCTACGCCTGAGATTGTGGTCGTGCCTCCTCCGAGTTTGTCCTTTGCTGCCTCAATCAAGTTAGTCTCCACCCATGCACCAAAAGTCAGCTTGAGAAAGGGCCTGGTGGATTGTGCTCCAAAAGATGGCTCTACCTGCTGCGGCGTTTGGGGCATAAACAGTGAGGAGGCCCATGCAATCCTCTCCAATCATAATGGTAACCCACTATGCTCGCCCTGAGACTACGACACTTGAGCCTGTCACTGTTGGCAAGAGCTGCTCATTGACAAAAATACAAACTCCTCCCTACTTCCCTGAGGGGCCGAAAGAGGGAGACCAAAAAGTGTGACTCGCTGGTAAAATCTTCCCGCAGCGGCGAGTACGCCCCTCGGAAAGGTGGTGCTCTTGGAGGAAAAGAATGTTGATGGGTCCCCTAATTGTAGCTCTGTGAAGCTCTCCTTGGAGGATGCTTCGCCTCTGAAAGCACTGAGGCCTCCTAAACCTTGAATGTTCCATGAGGCTATCCGCATATCAATCTCTATGGGATGTGGAACTATCGGAATTGCCCTCCACTCAAAGAGTCTTGAGCGTGGGTTTAGATGGGGAATAATCACAATTAGTCTTGGGGCGAACGCGCGCCAAGTGGGTGCGGATCTTGCCCTCCATGTGTCGCCACTTTGTTTGAGCGTGAGAGTAGGCATACTCTGAACTCCATCAATCACAATGGAGGTATCTGTAAGGGGGGAGGGATATTGTGATTGAAATATGAAGGAACACAAAGAGCAGCACCTCTAGGCTGGAGGCCACCACCTCCCTGTCCTGGTCTCTATGGCCTGGGCTTCCAAGCTCCATCCTAGCCAATGGCCAGAGGTGGGCGAGCACGTCGGTGATGCATAGATTGTGAAGATGATGTGAGAGCTCTACTGCTTGCCCCCAGATGGCGGCAGCCACCGACTCGGAATCCCACTCTGTCGTCTTCGGGGTTGCACTCAAGGGAAAGGAGAAGATCATCACGCCACTCTTGGGCATAGGTCTTGTTGGAGGTGGCAATTCTCGTAGCTACTCTCTGGTTATCGCATGACTAGAAGTTGTGGTGGATTATCCATATGCAAGAGCATGGGAAGTCGAAGAGCCATATATAGGGCGTCATGGCACCTTGTCATAGATATCTCCTCCGGCCGGGTTTTGGGGGGGGAGCAACGGCTAGGGGATGGGAGCCCGATGTTGCTCAATGCCCTTGGTGCTGCTGTGTGACTTTGACATGGTATCAGAGCGCGGCCTGTGTGTTCCTGGGCGGTCCTAACCTTTGTTTGATTGAGGTGCTCGAATTGAAGGAGGGTGTTGGAGGTGGCAATTCTCGTAGCTACTCTCGGGTTATCATATGACTAGAAGTTGTGGTGGATTATCCCATATGCAAGAGCATGAGAAGTCGAAGAGCCATATATAGGGTGTGGTGGCACCTTGTCATAGATATCTCCTCCGGGTGGGTTTTTTTTGGGGGGGGGGGGGGGGGGGGGGGGGAGAGCAATGGCTAGGAGATGGGAGCCCAGCCATCGACGTTGCTTAGTGTCCTAGGGTGGTGTGCGTGCTGTTGCTGTGTGACTTTGACAGGTCTAGAGTGATGAAACACCACACATATCCGAATGGGAGCTACTGTCTCCTCAAAAATATCTTTCCCTTCCACTGGAAGGCATCGGAAGAAATTGTAATCCACATGTAGACCCAAGATCTTGGGGGGCCTACCTGGAGACTTTGGCGGGAGAGCCCTCACCGGGGAATTAGCGATGGTCATCTCTACTGGCTCCGAGAATCGATGAATCAAGTGGCGGACGGAGTTCATTGGTTGTCACCGCTCTGGGTCAGGTGTTTCTGGAGGGTGAAGGGAGTGCTTTGGAGAGGCGGAGGGAGGGGGGAGTGCGGGCTTAGAGGAAGAGGATGAGGCAGAGGGGGCTGTTGCGGGAATATTTGGAGGCGAGGATGGAAGAGGAGGAGGAGGAGGGGGGGGAGGAGGCGGAGGGGGGTGGGGAGGTAGGGAGGAGAGAAGGGAGCGGCTGGGAATGATCCATTGGAGTGGGAGGGTGCTGGGGAGGCCACTCTGGGGGTTAAGTGGGGCCAGCTGGCCTCACTGGAAACTGAGAACTGGAGGAGGAATCTTGACGGGAAAGCGGCAACCAAACCGGAGAGGCCAGAGGGACCCTCTGTTACGACCCTGTGTTTTTCTTTGGATAGAAAGCAGGTGGGCACGGCCACGGGATGGACAGTGTGAATGGCATCTGTGCAGATTTGAAAAGGAAACCCATGTGTGGCCAGCCCAAGTGTGAAGAGGGCAAAAGGATTTAAAGTTTATAAGGTTTTAAAACCTTGGATTATTTAAAATAATAAAAGATGCGTTTTTTAAAGCTATTGCTTTTAGTTTTTGGAGAAAAGCAGGCTGAGGCGCCTCCTTATAAAGCGAAGGGTGGCGGAATTCGATGGGTGGTGGCGTCACTGCGATTTGGGGCCAATCGGTGTCCGTGTAATGTTTGCAGGAGCACTCTAGCTCCCCCTGTTTGTTTTCCTTTTCTAGGTCCTCAAAGATGTTGAAGTGTTTTGTGTGCGAGTGTTTGTTTCACTGCCCGTCAAATTTCTGAAGGCCGGTTTCACCCTCACAGTGATTGGAGGGGGGCCATCGCCGACGGGTGGGTGTTGCAATAAATGCTCGAAACGGTACTCTGACAGAACCGAATCCTCTTGTACTCTGATAGCCTTGCGTGCGCGGCGGCGTTGACCTCTGGTAGTTGGCTGATGGCCCTGGCGCGGGCGCCACTCTCCAGCAGCAAAGTCGTCCGCGGTCGTGTCTTGGTGCTCGGTTGCTTGAGGGCCAGCCTCTCTCTCTACCCCATGGTGAGGCTTTGAACGGGGACCAGGGGAGGCGGTCTCCTGGTTTGACATCCGGAGCAAGCTCTGGCAAGGTGTCCCATCTACTTGCAAATGAAACACTGGCTGGGAGGCCTGAGTACTCCACTTGCTAAATGATAAAGGCAAGGAATGGATATGACACGGGGCATTGTCTTCGGTTAGGCGATACAGATGCGGATGGATGGAATCCCGACTGTATGTGTGAGGGACGAAGCGACAGTGGGTGGGGATTCCATCACTCTCCCAATGGCTCCGGGAGAAGAGGAAGGTATTCCTTCTTGAGGCCGGAGGCTAGCTTGAAGAAGATCTCTGAGTTATCCGCGAGTAGGGCAGCTACCGACAATCTTGCATACTAGAGTGGAAGTCTCTAGGGATGCAACAGTCGTAGCAAGAAGCTACAGGTCCGCTTCAGAGAAAGATAAGAAAGTAACGGCGGCCTCGGTCGGGGATGACGGAGCGACTGCCATGGAGTGACGAGTCCTCCTGGGGGCGAAGACTAGAAGAGGTCGAGACTTGCCGAAAAAAAACTGCCCACTAGTTGAGGGTGCTGTTGGACGAAAATGGAGGAGATGAAAAAGCACAGGGAGCGGAAGGACGTGGGGGAGCAGCGCTCGGGGTGGGGGGTGGGGGGGGTGGGGGAGAGAAGGGGGGAGGCGTAGGCTAAGGGAAAAGGCTGGGGAGAGGACCCAGAGGGGAGAGTGCAAGACAACAGAGAGCGGCGGGGGCAAGGGGGGCGCGTTGGCGGCGAAAGAAAGGGAAGGGGTTGCAGGCGAAAAAATGGGGGAGGAGGCAGCTTGGGGGGGGGTAGGTGGGTGTCACGCATAGTTACCAGAAACGGGAAACGGAAACAAAAACGACACCCCCCTCGGAAACGGAAACGGCAACTGTGGGAAACGGGAACGGCTAGGAAACGGCACATATACTTGATAAATTAAACTATAGAACCAAAAACTAGTAATTACAAACTCAATAGCGAGACTTTCTCAAATTTGCATAAAGGACACCTCAAGATGAAGTCAATTTCTTGTTGAATTAAGAATAGAAAGTACAATGCAAATACATCAGCCAAGTTTGGAACTCATGAGTAGGCTCAAACTTGTGAGAGATGCACATCGTCTGAGCCCAAATCATCATAATCTAGAAAGTCGTTGGAGCCGCTATCCCCTGCTTTGCCCAAAGTAGCTATCGGCGTATTTGGTAAACTGGCATGCTCCTCTGCCTCTGAGCCCTTCTCATCCTCCTCTGACCAATGCTTCCAAGATTGGGGGTTCTCATTTCGCTCAAGAAGACGCAAATTGGCACTCACAAAAATTAGATCATTGGTCTTTTGAGTGCCAAGCCGGTTTCTCTTCTCTGAAGCGATATGGCTAAATGAGCTCCATAGTTGCTCCAAACAAGACGAACTGACCCCCTGGCTCAAAATCTTGATGGCAACTCTGGAGTGTCTGCCCCATAGTCCTCCCACCAAACACATGGATCAGTGGTGAAGCGATCTGCCAAAGCATTGGCTCTTCCAAACCTCCTCTTGCAAGCCGTGTAATCTGCCAGATGATCCTTGATAGTTCTCTGCTTTGCAATGTCAGGCTCAAGTCTCTCCAAAATCATGTCCCATTCATCTGCCACCTCTGAATCTGTGTATTGATTGCCTGCTTGAAACTAGGGATCAACCATGAAACTTGCTGCATGCATAGGTGAATGGTACATATCCCATCTATCTTGGCATAGCTTCCTTAATACCTGGTATTTTTGTTCATCTTGCTCAATGTACTCCAACTTTTCCACCATCTTGTCCATCCCCTCGTAAATCTTTCCAATGCATGGCTGAAGTGAATCTGTCATCCTCAACAAGTGGATGATCGGCTTCCCCAAAGCTATGGTGCATCTCACCTGCTCCCACCAAAGAGGGTTCCCAATATTTGACGCACATGCCTTCCCTACAACGGTTCTCCAGACAATGCATGCCTCTCATACTCATCACTCACCATCAACTGCTTTTAAGGCACTAGAACACTTGTTAAGGGACCCCAACATGAGGAAGTTGTATCCGAAGCGAGTGTCTGAATACTTGCGCAAATCTCTAGATGACTTCTTCCTGAACTCAGCCGCAAGAAAGTGTGCCTATTAATGAAGGATACAATCTGGGTGGCTTGCTCTATGATGGGAGCAACCCAATCCAACTTCCCGATGTCCTTGAGAAGATTGTTGAGGCAGTGCGCAATGCATACAGAAAATGTGATATGAGGAAACCTGTCACACAACAATCTGCTGGCTGCCTTGTTCGCATTCTCTCCATCAGCTACAAAGTGGATCACTTTCTCTTCACCCACCGCTTGTACGGCTGTTGACCACTCTAGGAAGAGTGCTTCTGCACTTTTCCATGTCTTGGATGCATCATGCGATGAGATAAAGTAAGATTGACAATGCATGCCTCTCATACTCATCACTCACCATCAACTGCTTTTAAGGCACTAGAACACTTGTTAAGGGACCCCAACATGAGGAAGTTGTATCCGAAGCGAGTGTCTGAATACTTGCGCAAATCTCTAGATGACTTCTTCCTGAACTCAGCCGCAAGAAAGTGTGCCTATAAATGAAGGATACAATCTGGGTGGCTTGCTCTATGATGGGAGCAACCCAATCCAACTTCCCGATGTCCTTGAGAAGATTGTTGAGGCAGTGTGCCATGCATACAGAAAATGTGATATGAGGAAACCTGTCACACAACAATCTGCTGGCTGCCTTGTTCGCATTCTCTCCATCAGCTACAAAGTGGATCACTTTCTCTTCACCCACCGCTTGTACAGCTGTTGACCACTCTAGGAAGAGTGCTTCTGCACTTTTCCATGTCTTGGATGCATCATGCGATGAGATAAAGTAAGATTGCCCTCTGGAATAGGCAATGACACCATGAATGGATCTGGACCGAGTGTCGCTCTAGCCATCTGCAATAAGTGTGATGCCATTCCTGTCCCAAGAGGACCTAACAATCTTTGTTGCTGCAGCAACTGTGCCCTTCTCCTTCGCTAGTAAGGTGGTTCTCAATGCCTCTGATGATGGAGGAGTGTAGGTGGATCCATACTCTGTAATCTTGCGCACCATGTCCTTGAAGTAGAAGGACCTAGCCGCCTGAAAGGCAATGGCATCATGGTAGAAGAAGCGTGCAACACTACCATCCACCTCCTCCTCCTTCTTTGGGTCCCATCTACTCTGAAGTGTACTCTGCCTGGATCGAACAGTACCCCTCACGCCAAGTGCTGGTGGTGGTGCACCAAATGGACTTGCAGTGGGTCCAAAAAATGAAGGCATTCCACCATATGAAGACCTGGTGGTTCCAGAGGTTTGTCCTGAAGTGCCCACATATGTGGAAGGATCTACTCCGACCCCTGCTCTTCGAGCCGATGAAGATGCCCGCGTTGCTTCGTCTTTCTGACGAAGCTCCTCTCATGCTTCACTAGTGATGTTGGTACATAATGCAATGTCTTGTCCATGCTGATGAAGCAGATGTGCTCGAATACGAGTTGCACTACCTGACTTCGTAAGGAGACAATATTTGCATGTCCACTTTTTCGCGGCTCCTGTTTCGTAGGCACCCTCCGCCAGGACCTCATCCCACCAAGACCACTCTGTAGATTTAGACTTCTTTGAGGTGGAATGATCCATAGAGGCCATGGATGCAAAGACTGCAAAGAAGGACTGAGGAACAAGGGTCATTGCAATGGACAATAAGGACAAGGTGCCAGGAGATTCTAAAAAAAGAAAGCACACAATAGAGCTGACAAAGTTTGGAGAAAAATAAAATTCTTTATTCATTCAACATTAGCAATAGTTACAACAGGTGACTTTTTACATGGGCTTTATTGTCTTGATCCTCATGACTGGTAGATGCCTCAGCATCAACTAGGACCACAACTAGTTCTTCTACAAGTTGTAGGTTTCACCATATGGGGCTCGTCTTCCAGTGTGTCTTGGGACCATTTGCAATAGCAAGGAATCTTCATCATCCCAAAACCACATGGGAGGGCAATGACATCGTCGAGCCCTCTTAGAGATTGCCTCTTGCAATGTCAGGCTCTCTCGAAGAGGCAAAGGGCATCGACAATGAGCTATCTCGATGTATTGTCGCTCAGCCACGCATGAATGACAACCACAACGCCGCTCATAGAATGCCATAAGTGCAAACTATTGAATTCAACACAATAAGAAGAGGAGAGAGATTAATTGAAAAAGGACTTGTTTATTAATAAAAAAGGTGCAATTTAATTAAGAAGCTTCCTAACTATTTTTTAAATAGTAAATGATCATTAAAAAAAACATGGTTCATTTACAAATTTAAAATAAAAAAAACACTTACTGATTAAAAGTTATTGATTGTGGAGGACCAAGTTGAGAAGTGCCTTGCTCTGACTTGAGCCTTGCTCCAAAAGCGGAGAAAGGGAGGGAAAGAGAGAAAGAAGCGGAGAGAGGACCGTGCTGGAGCTTTGGGACTTGAGTCCCAGTCACAAGAAAGTCTTGTGTACAAGACAAGTACACTGTACAACACAAGCTTCTATGGTGAGATTATATGGTGTAGTGTTGAGACAAGATGCAAGGAGAGCAACGGGAAGGAAGCAATGATAGAGGCGGCGATCGTTTTTTCTCAACGCGCAGCTAGCCAACGTTTATTTATTTATTATTTAATGCCACATGGGTAGTGCATAGCGAAGGCGTGAGCATCGTTTTTTAAAAAAATAAAAATTGCCACGTAGGTGCACGACCAAGGTGGCCCGTTTAGTGCTGTGCAAAGGCGTTGATCTACGTTTTTTTTAAAATAAAATATGCCACATGGGCAACACGACCACCTTGGGCTTGTTTCCAGCTGTTTTGATGAACTAGACGTGGGGAAACGGTGTTTCCCCGTTTCGGGGCACCGTTTCTCCAATTTCTTGTGACTATGGGGGGGGTGTGCGGCACAGCTCAACGCACGATTCAAGTATCGGCCTGTTATACCCTAATCTTGTCCCCTCCCTAATCTAATCGGATTAGTTTCTAATCCATAGATTAGTGTCCATGCACATAACATACTTCCCCCTTTCAAGCCTTCACTCTTGTGTAAAGCGATTTGAGAAAGTCTCACTAGAACTTTGATCTTGAGATTGAGCTGTCAAATATCCTCCCACAATCATTAATCAAAGACAAGCCCCAACCGAGTTCTCTGTCTTTGAAATCTTGCTCACAATCAAGCCCATCAAAAACAATCCAAATGGATCCTTCCTCTCTTGAAGCCTCAATGTGAACTCCAAATCTTGTGGAAAACATTGACAGATCACCCAACCTCAACAAGTGTCACCACTTCCCTCGCTTAGAAAGTCTGGTAGCACTTGAATCCTTAAGAGTTAGTTCCAGTCAATTACCCATCCATACTCGGATGAGGTAATAATCTTTGTATCTAGGGGATAACATAACATACTAGTCAAATGTAGAACTATCAGGTAAACAAATACATATGAGTATTCTAATCTAGGGTCGCGATCCTTAAGAATATTCACTCTATCTAGGGTAGTGACCCTTGATATAGTATCTAGCAAAAGCTGTTATACCTTCAAGTCCTTCAATGTTAGGGAATATGGCAATAGCCATACCAAACATAACCTACCATCACACTTAGCATCTCATAGGTAGAATTGACCAATCATATGGTCCCTGAGAGCTTGAGAACATAAAGTACATCCTGGATGGTAGAAGGCTAGCCAGGAGAAGAGTTAAGTCTCATGTTACCCACACAAGAGGCCTCAAGGTTGGAAGCATCGCCAATGGACACCTTCGAAGAGCTAGGCCGAATATCATGCAGAATGGAGCTGTCATGAGTCATGTGAGTAGTGCACCCACTATCAAACCACCCAATCCGTAAGACGTGAGGTGGTAGGAATAGGTGAGTCCATGGGAAGCACCTCAATGCCGATGAAGACAGTCTCCTTGGTGGAAGAGGAACTGTGGGATTGGTTGGTGTGCTTCTTTGCAGAATCACCTTCTCTCTTGTTCTTGCAACAGTCAGGGTGAATGTGTCCTTTGTTACCACAATAATGACAAGTAAGATCCTTATGAGCAGGATTGCAAGGAGGTTTAGAGTTAACTTTGTTGCTGTTGGAACCCCATTTGCCCTAGCCCTTGACCTAAAGAAGGGTCTCGGAAGCACCTTGGCTTGTTTTCTTCCTTGTAGCTCTATCTTGAAGCATGCCAACAAGAGTATGCAGATTGGGAGTAGGGGAAAGAAGTGTGATAGTATCACAGAAAGATGAGAAAGTTTCGGGCAATTTGGTGAGGAGCCGATGAACAAACTCTTCATCAGTAGCCTTGCTCCCCAAAGAGACCAATTGCTTCTGGATGGTAACAAACTCGGTGATGAAATCCATGATGTTGACAGTATCGGACAAACTATTCTCCAAGGCAATCTTCTGAGTAGAGTTCTCTCTATGATACCTCCTTTGAATGGCATCCCACAATTCTTTTGCTATCATCAAATACAGATGGTTTAATGTTGAAGATGATGAACGCATGTGCCCGAGCATCCTTATCAAGCCAGGTATCAATCTGAGCCCGAGGAGAAGTTGTAGTTGATTGGGCATCGGCCTCGGTAACAATACCCCATAGCCGATGATACCACAAAGACCAATCAAGGTAGTTTATCCCATCTAGGATGAAATCCTCGGGAAGTTGGGGAATAGATGAAGAGATGACAGTTGGTGTAAAATCCATGGAATCCTCCTCTTGAATTTACAGCAGAAAGGGTGCAAGTAGGTACCCGGGGGGACTGCCCACTCCTCTCTAGACGCTATATTAGGTGAAAGAAAGATGTAGAACTGTACTCCTTCTGGAGATCAAGGCACATGGGTGAAGACGGGAGCCGACCCGATGTGCGATGAAGTAAGGGAGGGAGAGGCTAATCGAGCAAGTGTACGGTGCTGCCACGAGTCTGCGGTAGAGACAGGATACAAATGCGATTTGCGTTGAATTGTAGGGACAGAGGACTGGAAAAAAAAACGCAGGGAGGGAGAGGCTAATTGAGCAAGTGTACGGTGCTGCCATGAGTCTGCGGTAGAGACAGAATACAAATGTGATTTGCGTTGAATTGTAGGGACAAAGGACTGGAAAAAAAAACGCGTTGATAGTCTTCCTGTAGAGCCTGAGAAACTCAACGCTCCGATACCATGAGAGAATAGTTGAAGGTAGCAAGCGGAAGCAGAGGAGAGACTTGGAGCAGCCAGCAATGATCCAACACTTGAGCAAAAATGATGAATGAATTATATGACAAAACTTTTTCTTATATACATCATGAAGGGGCTGGTCGGCTAGCATAAAAACCCATGACTGAGCTGGAAAAAAAAAAGCGCTGATATTCTTCCTGTAGGCCTGAGAACCTCGGTGTTCTGATACCATGAGAGAATAGTTGAAGGTAGCAAGCGGAAGCACTTGGAGCAGCCAGCAATGATCCGACACTTGAGCGAAAATGATGAATGAATTATATGGCAAAAAACTTGTTCTTATATACATCAGGAAGGGCATAAAAACCCATGACTAAGAACAAAGTCTACGACTAGGAAAAACGCCTAATAAAATGTGGGAAAAGTACCCAAAAATATTAGATAAATATGTTGGATAAAAGGGGGCATAAAAGGGTTCAAGCAGGGTTGGAGATGATCATTCCAACAGCATTTATCTCAGGATCACCCGCCTGGAGTGGAGGTCCCACCCGCCCCCTCGAGGGTCCTAGCATCAGGTCCAGCCTGGAGACTAGTCCCACGTAGTGGTTTGGTACTAGTCTTCTCGATTTTTTGGAACCATCCCCCCCCCCCCCCCAAAAAAAAAAACACACACACACACACACACACACACACACACAAGACGATCCAATCCCCCAGTAGCAGATGCCGTCTCAGGAGCAGGAGCAGATGTCATCTTCCTCATCTCCGCAGGATCCACCGGCCCTCGCCCTCGGCCTCTCTCCCATCCTCCCTTGTGAGCCTCCTCAAGCCCCCCTAGCCTCTCCAGAGCTCTCCCGTTGACCGCCAGCAGCCCCTGACCTAGGGAGGAGCCATCATGCCGGTTCGTCCGCACTGCGCAGACTGATCCATCACTTCTCGGAGCCTGTAGTGGTCATATGACGATTGCTGTGTCCTGGGAGTCCGGGTGAGAGCCCTTCCCCAGAGTCTCTGGGTGGTCCCCATGTGTCATGGGTTAGTGTGTGGACTACAACTTCTTCAGATGCCTACCAGTGGATGCGGGTGCTTTTGCAGCCCCTCTCCGAGTCTGCATCTTCTTTCACCAGTCCAACCAATAAGACATTGTCACTCACTTTTGCTCCTTGGTTGCGTGGAGCTTAGAGGATCAGGCCACGGCATCCAAGATGGGGAGCTCGAGAGCTGGAGTTTGGAGGTGATTCTGTTCGTTTACCTTCATGTATCGCTAGCGGCCTGTTACAACCCCACGGATCTTCCAAATGGGGTTTGTAGTAATCACTCCGTGTTTTGCGTTTAGGAGATCCGTGGGGGTTGTAACATGCCCCCCCTCCCCCCCTCCTACAGATACCTCTACTGTGACAGCAGGAGCCTCAGTTTATGCATATAGTTGAGTCAGAGCGGAGTGGGGACATAAGGAGCATAGGATCTGGGAACACCTTGAACGTCTGCACATCAGGGAAGAGTGACAACTCGCGATCCAAACCTCGCCCAAGCCTCACAGGGTGGAGGGCAGCTCAGACTTATCTCACCCCACTACACCTACCCCACTACACCCCTTCGATGCGGATGGTCTTTTGGAACATTCAAGGATTGGGCAGCCCATAGAGCTGCTCTAGGCGGGGGGTCCTTTGTGAGGAGCTGAGCCTTAGTGGGAGGCTCTATCGACATTCTTATGTGGGAAGATTTTGCAGGGCAGGAGCCACACCTTTTGGTCACCCACCTTCAGCCTGTCAGGGATCCAGGGCGGAGTACGTATCTCAGTTAGTGGATGGACTCTGGCACCATAGTATCAGGGAGGGCACAGTGGGTGATTATCAGACTTGGGGAGGACCGGGTGGGCCGCCTCTACAGCTTCTTCTGGCGGTGGTGGACTCCGGCACCATAGTACTAGGGAGGGCACATTGGGTGACTATCAGACTTGGGGAGGACTGAGTGGGCCTCCTCAACCTTTACGCTCTTAACTCCATGGCAAGTCGAGCAGACTTGTGAGCATGATTCGGCAGGGCCTCCCTCATCCTGATTTCTGTTGTATGGAGGGTGACTTTAACATGCTTGAGACCACGGAGGATAGACTGGGTGTGGTAGCCAGGATGCCATTTCTGGTGTAGAACTTGCGGCTGGGGAGGAGCTTGTCTTCGCCATCAAGGGACACAACTCCTGGCATCTCCCGGAGTTTGGATGTAGCCAGGGAAGTCTGAGATTCTCCAGATCTGACAGGAGGAGCACAGGCCCCAACCTCTCCCGTCTGGATTGTTTCTATGTTTGGTGGGTATTTTAGCTGGCACTACCCACCAAAGTCCCCATTTTGATGGTCTTTGGAGTTGGACTTCATATAATGTATCAAGATCTTGCTCGACTTTTTGCCCATGCAATGGAACCACATTAGTACCTTCACCAAGTCTTAGAATGATAGAGTTGGTTTCTGTAATGCAAGTAACCAACATTGCATAACACACAAATTTTTGTTCAAGTCCTTCAAGACCTTGGATTAAAATGTCAAAACATGGCCTGCACAATAGAGAAATCTAAAGAGATTTACCTAAGGGTTCTAATTGAGTAAATAATTAAGTCATACCATTGTTGTATCATTTGTTGTTTCACCATCTCGTACCATGAAAGGGTTAGTTATAACTCTTACTTCTTTTATGTTTTCTCTATAACAAATGCAAGGGTAGTAAACAGATCGTGACTCTGTGGATGCAAACCCAAATCCCAAGTTGTGTGCTCCTCCCTCTCACCCCGGTACCTTTATGGGGTAGAGAGAGATGCCCTAGCTAGGGGGCAGTGGGGTGGGGTACCATCTGTACCTGAGGGTCCCTATCAGAGCCAACAGTTTTGATAAGGAATTTTGGACAAATAGAAAGTGTTGGATCCGGCAAGGGATGGTATTCCATAGGTTCTTTGCAGGCTTTTGTGTTGATGAGGCCAGGACAAAATATTAGCGTCCACATTCGATGCAAAGTGGTCTTGCAGTGTTTTGGATCTTTGGTGCCTTGGACGAACTTTCGTAGGATCTTGTCGGAAGGCACTTTATATGGGCACCATTTAGCTTAGGATAACTGTAGTTTTAGTGGAGGAGAATGTGACACACCTTCTATGAACCAGGGGCCCTTGCCCGGCCACCACTGGCCACCTAGGCAACGTGGCAGGTCAGCAGAACCTGGCTGACCAGCCCCAGACCTCCTATAGGCACAAGACATTAATTGGGGCCTCAAATAAAAGGTACACCAAAGGAGTGTGAAAATTAAAGTTTGAGTGGCCACTTGGCACACATTGGACTAGTGGGAGAATGGGGCAAGGCATGGGCATAAGGTGTTTCCAGAAGAAATCTCAAATGGGGAGTGTGATGAACATACGTGAAGGGCATGTTCCTGGATTCATCTAGGTATATATACATGAAGGGCCCATGAAGAACTCATTTGTGGCTGGGGGAAATCCTGAAGAGAGTCCTTTCACCTTAATAAACCCTTAATTAATGTTCTTAGTACACGTGTGGGGGTGCCCAAACTTGGCCAGACCAATGAGTTCTAACTCTTTAGAAATCACCAAGATTAGTGTTTTCTCTCATCAAAGTTTGACACCGTCCCCTAAAGCATGCAATGGTTGCTTGGCCTGCACCACGATGGACCTCGTGCTTCTCTTAGCTGCCCATCTGACTTGTGGCCACACTGCTGTGCCTCTTCCAGGGTAAGAGATTTTCTGCATAACTTGTCTATCTTGATGTTCAGTGCCGGAAGTTGGCCTAATAAGAGTCTTGGACATCTGTACAACAATTCAACACCAAGTGGGTTACAAAATTGTGTGGGACTTTGCACAGTTGGCTGCCTATACTTACCCTGTCCTATTGTGATGGTGATTGGCAACTGGTCCCTGGACTAGGGTTCACAAAAATGCACAATGCTCATGACTAATCCAAAAATGTTAATGTACAGGTATGGACACGTGGCACCGTAGTGCACATGACAATTAGAGAGGCACATGCCACACATATGATGATTGCGTTTGGACAGCTTTGGGTTTGATCTTACAGGCTCGGTGTGGATACAGGATTGAATGAAGACCATTAGTTATGAGAGACATGAAGTCTATGCCAGTTTTATGGCATGGGGAAAGTAGAGACCAAGAAGCATTATCTCTCACAATGCCTGGCGTACTATGAAATTAAAGGGAGATGTCATTGCTTTTTCAGAGAGGGATCAATTCATCAATCTAAGATGCTCAGGCATGAATGAGGCAGAATAGACCACTAGTAGATGAGTCATGCAAGGAATGCCCCAGCATAACATTCTAGTTCAGTGCCCTCGTCTGTGAAGACCATCAACAGCTGGACAGAGAGGCTCACACAAGAGAGCACACTACCACACGGTGCCCACCCCTTAGCCTTATAGATTCTTTGGTAGAGGCTCATGATGATATTTTTCATGGGTGCGTTTAGGAGATCCTTGTGGTCTCTCTTTTCACCTTTGGTTTTCTGTTAGGTTTAACCTTTTAGCTTCCTATTTACCGACTTGACATGCAGACTAAAAGGTCTTCATTTTTTACTACGGTCTCATAGACCCTTCTGGTCTTTTGTTAACGTATTGTTTGTGAACTGATTTTTGTCACCCCCTTCATCTTTTACCACTCCATGATTGAATACTGCTTATATCGAACCTGCTACTTCCTACCCTGGGCGTTTCCTATGTAGTGTTGGCTACCTATTATTTGAGTCCAAGTGCCTGTCCGTTCAACATCCGCTTCACCTTTGTGCAGACATACGGTACGGTGGCCAATTCCTTGGCACCCCCTAGTACCCAAACAGCAATACCCTCAATTTAACCACAAAGGAGGTTTATTGTTTTTGTACGTGTTGGAGATGTATACCAGCAGAGTCTTTGTTGGAAGCTTTTGATTCTTCCTGCCCTGTGATTGAATTGGCCAAAATCTCAAATTGAATGCTGTTCAAGTTTCTCCACCATATTTTTGGGAAGAGAACGTGCTTTTTAGATCTGAAATTGGGTAATTTTCGGTAGTGTTTTATGAAAATTGGCTCTGTGCTCTTACATTTCTTTATCCTAGAGCATATTGGCATGAATGAGAGAGAGAGAGAGAGAGAGAGAGAGAGAGAGAGAGAGAGAGAGAAGGGACCATATATCACGAGTAGGTTGCTTGGAATTTATTGAAACACTATTTTCTAAGGCTGTCTGCAACTTTGTGATGCCCATCCTCAGGCATGGCAGCTCTCTCTCCAAGATGGCACACACTGTGTAGTGGGTGCTTGGCTGTTCTGTCTGTAAATGTGGTAATTGCACTCTATATAGTTATGGCAATGAGGGAGCCAAAAGTAGCAGTCGAGCCACATCCAGATCCTACATTTGCATCGAGAGCCAGGTCAAGCCTGCAGCAAACACATCCAAAGGACATAACCTCAGAAACAAACAAAAAGTCTGAGTGAAGGAATCGATAAGGGCTTTAAAAGAAGAGATCTCACCCGCCTGTTGTTATGGATGGGGTATCCGACTCCCTTCATATCTGATGGGCAGGGGAGATGTCTGTAAAGACTCTTAGACTCAAAATTTTAAAGAGCAGGCATTGTCCTGACAAGCCAGTAATGAAAGAAAGTTGTTTTTTTTTTCTTCAAATGACATCTCTACTTGAATATTGATGTTTGAGGATTTTTTATTAAAGGTTAGGGCATTATACAGGTAGCATTTGAAGCCATCATGAACAGTGTACAGTGACATTATAGATTGTAGCATTAGGTATGCCTGCAACATTGCAACAAATTTTGTTACTTCACAGCTGTGGCCATATTTTGTCATTCACAACATATTTTGCTGCTTTGAAATTTTATGCCAAAGCCAGACACACAAACCCAGTTTGAATGTTCCCCCCCTAGCAGCAAACGTGAAGGCATAAACAAATCTGACTCACAGACACGAGGCACCTTCGATTGTGCCAAAGAGGGAATTGTTAAGAGACTTTGTACAAAAGGTTGTATTATAACAAGGTCTACAATCACATCAGCACAGCATCTCAAACTAATTTCATGGGGCCTTTGTGTCTTGATAGCACAATTTTTTCTACTGATGAAGTCTTAAGCTTTGCCATACAAACTAGTAAAGATCTTAATGAAACCTAAGAAGAATCAATCACTTATGATTAAGAGACCAGCACTTGATGCTTCACCAAACAATTGACGTCCTTATATACTGAATTTGTCTAATCAAGGTCATCTGGTCAAGAAGGGGTTTGTCCTTGGTGAACTACCCAAGATTATGCTATATTTGAAAGAAGATTGGTGTCAGAAGTGTAATGGCCATGATCCTTACAGAGCAATGAAGTTATCATTTTCACAGTTGCTACTCCATGGTCGGGCAAAACTCTCCATGTCTCTCTTCATGGTGACCAAGTAGTTCAAAAGATGCCATGCTTTCTTTGGATTGTGATGGTCATCATGAAGCATTTTTGCTTGAAAAATGTAACCCAAGCCATTAGTGTGCCTTGTTAAGATAACAGATAAAGCTTTTTTTTTTTTGTATGAGAGAGAATTGATGTCTTTTCAGGGGCTGATGACAAACTACTCTTAAAATCTATGCAAAAAAGTAACCATCTTAGTAAGTTAAAAAACATAGTACATAAGAGGCTTTCCCCATAGGAAGGGATGGAGAAGCTTAGAAGAGGATTTGTCTCAACTGGATGGAATTTTTTTGGGAAGGATTTTTTCAAAGAAGCCTAAAAAGAGGAGCTTATGTCTTGGCAAACCATATGCTCTCACCTCCTCCTCTGTGCTACTATATCTTTTCCTTTTTCTCCTTTACATATGTCACGCTCGGACGATTTTCTTGTAAAGTAACTTCATGGAAGATTGCTAGCACATCAACCAATGAGGTTAAGGTATCACTGTCAACATGCTTGATCTAAGCTGCACCTTCAAATTTGCAATGCAAAGAAACGTTTATCTTCAAAGACAAAACTAGCTAGTAGCTTAGCTTATAGCATACTTATTTGAGAGGGGAAAAACATTGTAAGTTTCTTACGAAGGAGGATGTAAAGAAACATATTCAAAGACAAAACCAGTTATTAGCTTAGCTTATAGCATACTTAATCAAGAGGGAAAAAGCATTTACAGAGAAGTGAATATGCTTCCCCCAAAAGAACAAAAGAATAAGGTATATCTAGCCATACCAAGCTCTTAAATGCAAAAACTACTTACATATCAAAAAAAGGGATGAATTTTGGATTTTAAAAATTTGGAGGGAGCACTGCTGCTTCAGCCACTTGATGCCCATAGTACTGCCTTGTTTCTTTACAAGTGCATAATTATCTATTTGGGTGTTTGATCAAGATGTCTGATTAGGGGTGCCACTTTCTTAATAAAATTATAGAGAAGGTGGTAGCAGAGTTTTTAATTGTTCACACTGGAAAAACAATGGTTATTATCCCTCGTGCAATGGGAACAAACAAGTCACTCAAGGGGATATTAACTAAGATTGTCCAGGAAGACTTAATGATGCAACATGATTGATGATTGAGAGGATCCTCTCACATTTAAATCCTTCATAAATTTGAAAACATCTACAATACATAATATTATTAGCAATTAGAGCCTACTAAGTTTGATCATTACTAGTTTTAGATTAGCTAATGAGATCATTAGTTTTGTTCATCTTTGTTTGCATGCATCTCAGCTGAATCATTTAGTGTAGATAATGAGACCATTTGCCTGGGTAGATTGAAAAGATTTGGCAATGGGATAGATTGAAAAGAAATGTAATGAACCCACACACTCACAAGCCCTTGATCAATTATGATAAAAATAGTTTGCAGGCACTTATAAAGCTCAATTATGAGAAAAATAGTTTGCAGGCTCTTATTATAGCTCAATTATGAGAAATAGTTTGTAGACCCCATCAGCGTCAAAATTGGGGCCTTTCACACGTGAGGTGAAAATTGATTAATTGTAATTCTTTCAATCATCAAAATTTAGGGCACTTGTTAAAATTTTGAGATTTTACAGATTGATTGAATGAGAAATTACAAAAATTAAAGCTTATGTAACTTGAAATATTTAGGCCTTTTCTTAAATACAGAGAAATACATCCAGTTGGACAACACCCACAAAATTTTGGGGATTTTTCAAAATTAAGCCGCCTCCATCACATTGGAGCCATTGCATCAACAATTTTTTTGGGATTTTTCCAAAAATTAAGCTCCTACATTAAATTGGAGCCTCTAGATCAACACAAATTTGGGTTTTTTCCTCTACAGCTCGCAATTTGTGTAAGTATAGGTCCTCCACCATGGCCTCTAAGCCTAAAAAGAGAGCCCAAGTTTCAATTGCTTGTTGGCAATGCCACAAAACTCTATTGGCACATCAATGGGAACTTTCTAAACTTTCAAAATATTTTGGAAATCCCCCAAAATATTTTGCAGTCAAGGGTTCTCTACCCATTATGTCCCCCAAAATATGAATATTTTAGATGTTATTTTTTTTTTTGGGTAAAGCCTTGTCTCTAGAAAAGGCTTGGCTCTTTTTTATCTTACTTTCCTTACTTAGAGCCACGGGTTATCTATGGATAGAATTATGTAGGCATTATGTATGCTCAAGCTCTTGTATGCAGCTTGACATGAGAGTTTCAGTACGTATTAGCATCATTATGTTCTTTCACATCACATGATTGCATTCTAAGAGTCAAAATCATCATACTAAAGGTCTCTCTCTTAGATGACACTATTTCACTCCGAAGGGGGGTTTGTTGGATATTTCGGAGTCTAGTAAGTTCCATTGGTATGAATATTGTTGGTGTGAACACCCCTTGTTAAGGTCTAGGTCAAAAGATGAAGCTTGATGCCTATAAAAGCATGTACTTGGGAGGTTTTTATCACAAAAAGAATATCATTTGAGTTGTGCGTCTCTCTCTCTCTCTCTCTCTCTCTCTCTCTCTCTCTCTCTCTCTCTCTCTCGCGCGCGCGCCCCCACCATTGTCATGGATTGAGCTTCTCCTCTTTCTTGAATTGTTATCTCTCCTACACTCACATCATGGAAATCTTCCATCCTCAATAGCTTGAGCTCGAGATCTTGTGGATACCTCTCTCTCTCTCTCTCTCTCTCTCTCTCTCTCTCTCTCTAGAAGCACACACACAAACCTATCAAGTGCTACCAATAAAATCATTAGTTTCCAAAACCCCCTTTTTGGCAACATTTAGCATCATACACATAGCCCAAAGTGCTACCAAAAAAATATATTTATTTAGGTGCTTCACACTTTGTCCCTCATCTCTCCACCTTCTCTTTCGGGCCATCACCTCCATCTTCACTAAATCCATGGGCTCAATGGCCCACCACCTTCTTTGACCACACTGCAACCCTCTCTGTCCACCATCCTCACCATTGATGCTCTTTTTTCGCCTTGACCTCTCTGACGCCTTTGGCCATTACCAATGTCACTGGTGATGCTCTTCGTGCTCTAAAGTCCATATTAGGGAGTTTGGGAAAATCCCATTACTTTGGGAATATTCTTTTAAAAATACTTTTTGGTGTATCTTAAGTATACCAATTCCAAAGTTATCGAATGTGTATTTAGTACTTACTCTTCAAGGGCTTTCCAACAATATGTCACATGAGGGGGTTTTGACAAAATATTAAAAGGGTTCACCATGCCCCCCTTTTTTAATCTTAGTCTCCCACCTCTTAGAGCTCTTCGGTCGGTGGCCTGCCATTGTTATTGTCAGTTGGCTCTAACTCTCCAAGATTTCTAGCCGTCGTCACCATCGGTGCTCTCTGACTCTCCAAGATCTCTAACTGTGCCATCTCTATCGGTGCCGCACCCTCTCCTACCCCCTCTAACCTCTAGAACCTATAAGAAGAAGAAGAAGAAAAAATCTCACCAACAATAAACCTCTCTCCTTGGGCAGTGTTTTACCTCAAGTTCATTGACTAATCATGGAGATAGTACATGGGAAGTCGTGGATTTACTAGGTTGGCAAACACTTGGTCTATAGACCTTACACCTTAGGTGGAGTATGTATGTTAGGTTTGGTACCTTAAGTACTACTTGTAGTGATTGAGGGTTTATCGGAATTGTAAGTGCACACGGTAAGATATGATGCCGATGATTCTATGCCAAAGTCATTAAAATTCATTAAAGTCTACATGGATTCGAATTGGGTAGGAAATCCCAATATGCCAAGGAGTGTAATAGATATGGCATGTTCTCTTGGGAATGCTTATGTATCTGGTTATCCAAGAAACAACCAAATGGTTGCACTAAGAAGTATGGAAGTTGAATATAAGGCACTTACTCAAGCTTCCTATGAAGTCACATGGATGGATACATTACTAGGGAATGACATGTTATCTTGGGAATGGTTTTGTATCTTGGTTATCTAAGAGAAAACCAAGGGTTACACTTACGAAAGCAATACTACGGAAGCTCATACATGTTTGATATATATTCTATTTTATTATTAGAGAGCGTTTTATCATTGATACCACCAAATTTGAATAATTTGGAAAATTTTCTTCAAATTTTTCGTTTTTTCTTCTTCTCCCTCTCTTTTCTTGATCTTTCCATGGCCATAGCTCACCCTGCAATGCTTACCCAACCTTAGAGCACCCTCTTGCATACCTATTGCTCAATTTTCTACTGAATTTTTTTTAAAAGCCCTAATAGATAACTTCAACTACCAAAATTGACAGTGTTTTGAAGTCAATGAGCATGATTGCTACATAATGATTGTTGTTGCATGCATTTTTGATTTGAAGCAGTAATTCATCAATGTTCCAGCCATCATCTCTTTGCTTGAAGACCAGCAAGCAGGGGAAATCAAAAAGGGGAAGGGGGAAGACCTCTCTCTCTCTCTCTCTCTCTCATTCGTGCCGTCTCTCTCTCTGGCCCTTCCACCTTCCTAGCCCTAGGCAAGTCAGTGCGGGTTAACCCAATAGCAGGAGAAGCGATGAAGCTCAAGATGCAAAAGCTTGAAGAAAGGCCCAACTCGATTAGGGAAATATCAGGAGGTATCAAGGATTAGGGGATAGATTGAAACGTATTAAGGATTAAGGAGTCGTCGATGATACTAAAGCAGATCCATAGGATTTTTCTTCAGTTTTTTTTAAAAAAAAAAAAACTTATGGAAAGAGAATTTTGATAGCTATAGTAAATTAGGTGCTACAAATATCACTCTATAGCCAAGATTTCAACCATCATAAAATGCAACTAAATCTAAGACTCTCGGATAGATGGACCTTTTGAAAAGACATGAGTTTGAGAATGAACCTAAGGACCTTAATGAACCCCCATTTGAATTTTTCATCGAAGACTCAAGTACCGAGAGCCATTGGAGCCATACGAACACATATAAGATGTAGGAATAACAAAAGGATTGGATTACTAGTGATGATTTGTATTCCTTCTCTTATGTGCATGGAAATTATAAGAATTTCCTGGTGGGGATGGCCTCCCATTTGAGAGGGATGGACATTAATCCCCATGTGTGGGATAGTGATCTTATGATTCCACTGACCTTTCACTTGAGGATATACCCCAGTGAAGGAAAGATGAGGAGTTGAGGACTTGACCCAATCCCTCCTCCTGGGGTCCCACCAAATGGATGACTTGAGGAGAAACCAATACCCTCTAAACGCCCATAAAAAATAAGGGTTGTAAGCTATTTTCATGCAAGGCTATGGAGATAACCAACACGAGTATGATTCGAATATTCATGAGGGTAATAAAATAGAATTTGTTTGGTTCCGCCTCCTCTTCTTTATGAGGGTAATAAAATAGAATTTGTTTGGTTCCCCCTCCTCTTCTTTATGTGGGACATGTAGGCTCCTCTATTCTCACGATACTCCCCATCTCCCTAGCGGGGCGGGGACGAGGCTCTAATACAAGTGCTCGCATGGTGATACACATCAGTTTTACACTTCATTAATAAAATAATGTTGTCAATTGCTTAAAGATGGACCTTGACGTGTATGTTTAGAGTTTAGCTTCACTGTTCTCTTACATATTTGACTTCAGTTTTTTTATGCTTTGGTTTATAAAGTTTTAAACACGGACCTCAATGCCTTTTTCTCATCAAACATGGACCTTCATATGTTTTTCTAGGATTTAGCTTCATTGCTTTCTTACATATGGGTCTTGATGTACTTGAGTTTCTCCAGCATTTAGGTCACAAATTTTTAAAACATGCACCTCAATCCCTTGCGTAGGGTCTCTTTCATGTGTTTTGTTGCTTCGACATGGACATTGATGTGTGCTTCAAGGGTTTGGCTTCACTACCTCTCAGAACATGGACCTTGAAGATACCATTTCTAGGGTTGCTTTCAATTTTATAGATATAGCTCTCATGTTTTGTAAATGTGGAAAAAACATGAGTGTGGAACAAACCCAAGTTCTCATGTGAAGGGTTTCTCTCTATGTTATTGTTGTATAAACATGGGTTTTCTTCTTACAACCTTGACCAACCATCTCTAGGGTATCTTCTAATTTTGTTTATATTATCAGATCGTGGATCTTGATGTATCTTAAGTTTTTTCTTCACTCAGCTCATAGCCTTCTTTAACATGCACTAGATCTTAATGCCTTGTCTTAGGTTCTAGTCATGTTGTTTATTCTCTAACGAAAGGGATCTTGATGTATTGCTAGGTGACTTTTCAATACATGGACCTTGAGGTGCTCTTCTAAGGTTCATCTTTACTGGATTTAAAGAGAGATTGCATGATCAAGATTATATACACAATCCTCTAGATAATACATTTAGAAGATTAGTGCTTGGTAAAGATCTTGCCACCTTGAATCCTGTAGCATTAGTATATCAAAGTTTTAAGGTTGATGATCGTGGTCTACAAGAAGGAGAGTGCTCAGCTCTTCTCTTTACACTAAGCAAGTGAAAATAAAACAAGTAAGTGTTTTCTCTTTGTCAGTCTTATAGGTGAAGACTTTGGTTTCATATGTTTATCATTTCCTTGATGTCAAAGAAGTGCTGTATTTGTTATTTATACGAGTGCATGTTGTATTTCACAAATTGTAGTAAAAGGTTCTAGTTTTATACAAAGGCTTGCTTGTAGAATAGCATATGTTTATCATTTCCTTGATGTCAAAGAAGTGATGTATTTGTTATTTATACGAGTACATGTTGTATTTCACAAATTGTAGTGAAAGGTTCTAGTTTTACACAAAGGCTTACTTGTAGAATAAAAACTTATCAAAGTTGGAGAAAGAAACTTGATGCCTAAAGCTTGTTTGATTGAGCTTTTGACTATCTCATTAATTTATTTACGCTTGAAAGCATGGCCGTCACGTGTTGACGAGGATTGAATTGGTATTATTCCTGCAATATCTGGATGGTTTTCTTGGTTGTCAAAATGCTATTAGATTTTTTCAAAAAATTTATAGCAAGAAAATTTTACATGGCTGAAAATCTATTTTGGCTATGAAACTCTTTAAAAAATCAAACTTTGAAGATGTAATCTATTATTATATTTCCTAGCTTATGCGAAAATGAATTTTGAGGTTGGTTGTTCGATTAAAGACTTTATAGTCCACATATTACTAGAAGATAATAGTACTCTAAGCTTTAAATAAACTTTTAATTATATGATTAGTTTTAAATGATCAAATTTATTATAACTTCAAATTGATATTTGCTTGATTGTTCTCTAGTGTTGATGTCCAAGCCACCTTGTTGTGAGCTCATTTTGATAAATTGGGTAGCTTATTGTAATGAAGCAACAACTTTAGATTAGGTTTAGGACCATGGTCATGAGCTCAAATATAAAAGGGGGCTCATGGAACTCTATTGTAACTTTTGATATCTTTTGGACATATTATGATTTTTGGTCATCTTAACTCCTGGAGCCTCATGGTTTTCATACCTTCGCTTGTGGAAGGCTATTTCCATCCTATTGTGGTGAGAGGTTAACTCACTTAGGCATCATGGCTATTGTATGAGATTACCTCCTTAATCTTGTATTACACTTTCACTGCTATTGCACTGGTGTTTGCATTGGCCTCGATAGCTTCTACGAGTCACCCACGACATCGACTAGCAATCATCTCATTGATTCCCATTTACCTAGACTCATTCATTCATTGTATTATGATGGGGATGATGATGTTGTATTACACACACACACACACACACACACACACACACACACACACACATACAAACACACACACACACACACACACATAATGATCTTGATGTATCACATACACATGCACATGGTGCCATTGACACATGTGCAGATGTTGATGATATATGTGATAGTGATGTGTGGGAGTCATATCATGTGGGCATGATCGCGAGGGTAGATGTGGCAGTGAACATACCAAGCATCGATACTTCTATGCTTATCATCTTTCCTACGGATTGTGTGGACACTCTAGTTGATTGTGGTGACATTCTAGAGGAAAGTGTGCATTTGATTAATGATGTATCCATTAGCATACTTGAGGTTAGTGTTGACGGCGGGTGTGAACACCCCCTATCATTTTGGCATCAGCTTGGGTGTGAACACCCCTTAGCATTACTAACATTAGCTTAGGCTAATGAAATGTGGGATTTGGCCATTAAAGATGTCATATTAAGAAGTGGCCCACAAGAGGGCTGGGAGGGAGTTAGGATCTTGTGGACGTTATGGGAGCCCACTAGTCACATGGGTGTCCCAAGAATCACATGGTTGGATGGCTATATAAAGCCCCTCTTATATGCAAATTAAACAAACAATATGTTATACATGGAAATGGAATACACTATGATGTTTTGCTTGTATCTTTATCTTGTGTCTTTTATCTTGTTCTTGATCCATGTCTCTTACTCCATGATCATGTGTACATGTGTACTCCATGGCTATGTGTGTAGGAGGATGTGTTTTTTCCCATGTTAGCAAGGTGATGCTAATGCTTGGCAATCACGATGGGATGATAAAGCTTCAATCTTCTCCTCACAAGCTCTTGATTAGAAGTCAAATGCCTAATCCAAGCACATTTCTTGCAAGAAGAGATACTGATAGCATGCATGATCTTTGTTGATTCTAGATTAACCATGATGTTTGTTTCTTTTCTCAAAACCTCATGACAAGGAAGATTAGCATGTTTCTTGGTGTTTCTTGATGTTCCTTGATTTTCTTGATATTTTTATTTAGCGTGTTTCTTGATGTTCTTGATATTTTTATTTAGTGTGTTTTTTGATGTTCATGATAATTTTACTACTTTCCTGTTGGTTGCTAGTTTCCTCTTTGCTATTCTATTGTGTGCACCATTGTGGCTCTCGTCGTTTTATTGCCGATTGCATTGGAGTAGTCGATGATGCCTACTCCTATAGGATTGATGATAATGCGGCCATTATACAAAATGAGAAGGGTATTATTGTCATGGCACTCATGTGCCAGCTATGGAATACTGAGTTTAGGCATGCACAATCGGTCATGACAACGTGGCTGCAATAATCCGTGACAAAGAAACAATCTATTATTGATTAGGTGTACGGTGCAGATGTTGTGAGGGAAGAAAGGGTTGCGGTGCTCTGAAATCTGTACAAATTTTATGACTGAACTTTTTTATTTCAAGTCTTGTTTTTAGAGCTTTTTCTGGTATAGGCAGTTAGATTTTTGAGGAAATTATAATCTTTGACATGCTCTTGGTCTATAAATCATGTTCCATTATGGCTACATATGTTTTGGCTTGGCTATCATTGTTTTGTGATTTGGTTTAGTATTTAGAAATGCAAGGATATATATAGAATTCTATGGAGCATGGCACTCTTCCATTACCTTGGCCTCAATTCTTTGTGTCACACATAACTTGGCTTTGCATGATAAGATTTCAAGGAAAGAGCTAGATCTTGGTGGATGAAGGAAATACACAAATATGATTGAGATTAGCTTCATTTGGTATATAATGTTGTGCAAAAGTTTGTGACCACCAAAGAGCAAAAGTGTTTTAGAGATCGATGTTGCATGGTATTCACATGAGGACTCTCTATCTAGTAGCTATATAGAGAGATATTGGTACCTTTTCGCGTCCTTGATAACAAAGAGAAGGAAAGTATAGAGGGTTTTGTGCAAAGATTACACAAAGACTTCATGCAAATATCTCAAAGTATTTTGCAAAACTGATGATGACATTAGTCTTTTATGAGATCATGGTGTTGGTGGGACTTGTCCACATGCATACCCAAAGGGTCAATGACAAGGGCAAGTATGTCAGGCTAAGCAGGATAGAAATGAATGAGTTGGTGGTACTCATTCTTGGCTACACTTCATGATTGAGAGGGGATGGAATGCTTCAACTCATGTAAAAATATTTGGGTATTAAAAAGGATAAAAGACATTACCTAATCACGCAACCTTTTGGTCATTCCATGGACTATGATTATATGGGCCTTTGTGCGTTAATTGAGGGTATCCTTAGTGACAAAACCCTTGCTGAAATTTTTGAAAAGCAAGTGATTGTGAAGCCATACACTCAAGTACAAGAAGTTTTGGACACTATCTCATGTGTCGATTGTGTTCTGGCATGCATAGACCTTTTCCCTATATTGGAAACATCCATATGTGTTAATGTAGCGGCCCATTTTGAGCCAATGATGAGTTTTATGATGGCTGGAAAATTTCAGCCCGTTGATAGTTGTGTGGATAAGGCACACAAGTCAACCTGTTGAAAAAAAAACCCATTCACCCCCACTGAATACTTGCATACAAGACATTGAATCTCTTGTCAAACTTGCGAAATGTTTGTATACCTATTGAGGTTTGGAAGGTTCATTAATAACTCTTCCTCTTCTTTCTCTCTTCTTCCTTTGTGAAGGAAATGACATGACATCAAACTTGATGATACATATCCTCTGAATGTAACCATTCTCCGTATCCAAAAAAATAAAGAGTCATATATTGGAGCTCTTAAGTGAATTAGAAAACATTTCAAAGCAAGTAGTGTGACTGTAAGCTACTTTTTTGCATGCATTGTAGCCATGACACAAGTCTGTGGTTTCCATCCCAAACAAATGAATTCTTCCTTGTAAGGTGTGCCCACTTTTGTGTTTCTTTGGGAACATATGATCAATAATATATGATCATAATCCCAATCAGATTATGATAATCACATAATATTAGAAAAATTACAATATGGGGCAGCGTCAAAACAAGAGAGAGAGAGAGAGAGAGAGAGAGAGAGAGAGAGAGAGAGAGAGAGAGAGAGAGATGTCCTTCTGAGATAAAGCTTGAGCAACAGAAGCGTGTGGAAAGAAAGAGCTCCTTTGAAGCGGTTACCTTTGAAGAAATCCTGAGCATCTCATGGAACCCTAAAACATCACCCGTTTTGAAGAGGTTAACTTTTCTCCTTCCTTATATTCAATAAGAACTCCAGGGTGATTTTTATTTTCAAGGGAGAAAGTACTTCTTGGTTAGGAAATTGGGTCCATAGAGGCACTACATCTAATAGAGATGTCTTCTGCAGACTATCATTAGAATTGGGAGAACTTTCAGTGCTCACATAATTAGAGGCACCAATTGATGTACTAGATTTTGAGCTTACACATACCTTATATGAAAAAGAGATCAAGTCGTTAAGGATATAGAGGTCCTTACCTTCTATATCTTGTAGTAGTGGAACAAGGGCAACACGTGACTCTTTATCTGCTATAATTATGATCGCCTCTAAACCCTTAAACTGTGATGGTAAACATTTTAAAATAAGAAATTCCTTATTCACAAAGCCTTTGCCATTTCTCAAAGGCACCTTCATCTCACTTTTTTCATTGTGGGGAAAAATAAGCTTGGCCTCCATAATAGAGATAGAGAGATGTGTATGTGTGTGTGTGTGTGTGTGTGTGTGTGTGAGAGAGAGAGAGAGAGAGAGAGAGAGAGAGAGAGAGAGAGAGAGAGAGAGAATCACTAATATAATAAAAAGAACCAAATCTCGTTAGGAGATCCTAAATAATTGGATAAAAAATATCATTTACGTTATTGTTTGCATTAGGGTTATGGTTAGTGTTAATAATTTTAACTTCAGTGTTAAAATGTTAAAAACTTTTAAAATTTTTATTTTTACTCAAAAAACATTATATTTTCTTTTTTAAGTCTTTTAATTATATATTTTTTATTATTCTTTTAATTAATCGTTTGATTATCATGTCGTCCCTCCTCTCAATCAGTCTCTCAAACACACACACACACACACACACACACACACACACACACACACACACACACACACACATGCCTCAATCTCTCTCTCTCTCTCTCTCTCTCTCTCTCTCTCTCTCAAACACACACACACACACACATACACAGGCTCGGTCAGATCAGTTTAGTTAGTTAAGACTCTTGATTACGTTAGAGTAAAAATATCCTGGAGGAATCGCCTGTGCTATCTATTGCAAATCTTGCGAATGGTCAAGGGTTTTTTTTCTCTTCTTTATAATTACAATTGGGTGAAAGAAAAGGACATGGTTGGGTTGACAAAGGATAAAGTTCACTCATTGGCTACATAAAAAATATCTACTGACAGGTACATTATTTACAAGTATTGTATGTATGTGTGTCCATATGTATGCTTCTTTGTAGTCGTTTCAAATGTCATCATTTTTGTTGGAATTTTAGGAAGATAGATATACTCTGCTCTATGCTCACATGCCGGATGGATGACCCTTCCAATGAGCGATATTTGAGTGCAAAAAAGCTTAGAATGTACTTGAGGAAAGAATGGTATTGGGGAAATATTTTGAAAAAATGCCTCAAAATGAAAGGAAAATTTGTGGAAGAGCTATCAGAGGGCTTTGAAACATGGTTCTCTAACCAAAGAAGAGACCATCTTGACAATGCTTTTTCTGACTTATGGGACCGCATGAATACCAAAGAATCAGATGAGAAGATTTTGGAGCTTTCAGAGTCTTCCAAGAGAGTATTTTATAGGTATTCATACTACATTGTCTCATTCTTTGTCATTATGTGCCTTGAATTAGAGAACCTAAGTTGCATGTGACATACTAATAATAAGTTGAAAGTTAATTATTATTCTACTTTAATAGATGGATTATTAAGCTTCATGATTAGCATGAAATTGAGGAGATGCCATCATTTGCGGATGAGTGGATAGATCTCTTTGAGCATGGCTCCATGTTTCCTTTTTGGATGAAGGAGCATGGTTAGTGAATGGGAGGTGCAATACTATCCGTGGTGGCTTGACTAACCCATTAGAGAGTATCCAAGGCATGAAGGAGAACATTACAAGGGTATTATTTTGCTACCTTTCTTTGGCCAAACTATTTCTATTATTTTGCTATGTTATCTTCTACATGAAAATAAACATTCATTTATTATGCACATGAGAGGCCAATTGGTGAAATGGAGGAGGTTGATTCAGCTTCCAAGAAAGCCATCTCTTCCTAAAAGAAAGCTGTCTCTTCTCAAAAGAAAGCAGCTAATACCGTAGATCCCTCCCACTCAACTGCATCTTCAATAAAGAAATGGTTGGAGTATATGCAAAGAAATCCTCCAAAGAAAGCAAGCAAGCAATCCTCCAAGAGGACTAAGGAAGACAAGGAACCTTCACAACGTATAGGTATAGGCTAAAATAAGATGTGTGTTTAAGTATATTTCTCAAATTACTATTTTTTACATTAATATTTTATGAATATATGGTAAGCTTGCAAACTATGACATATTCATTGCAACCAACTTGCTTAGTGTCTTGGAGGTCTCTCCTAAGGAGGCAAGGTAGGGGATGGACTTTCATGAAATCTTTATGTACAGAACACATGTTGAAAATTAGTTCTTACACATCATTTTTCAGCAGGATTGCGCATTTCTTGCGTAAGGTGGATCTCAAAGGAAAGTTTCTAGATGGTGAGGAGAGCATAGCAGTCCTGTCTCTTTTCTTTAGAGACTTCCCGATGGAATCTTTATGTATAGAACACATGTTGAAAACTAGTTCTTACACATCATTTGTCAGCAAGATCGCACACTTCTTACGCAAGGTGGATCTCAAAGGAAAGTTTCTAGATGGTGAGGAGAGCATAGCAGTCCTGTCTCTTTTCTTTAGAGACTTCCCGATGGGTTTTTTGGTTGAAAAGATTTCTATGGACGTGGTACATAATTATTTTCTTTTAGATTGATATAATCTTGGAATTTACATTTCTTTTGATAAACAAGATATGTAATAATGTTTAGGTGTCTACATGAAATGAGTTGTCTCAAAAAAGAAAGCAAATGGATTAGCCTCTTTGTATATGGTTGACAATGGATGCTATATTACCTTGTGCTCTATAGATCATTTTGGCATTGTTTGTGGTCATGCCACTATGGTGGGATTTAAGTTAAGCAAACAATTCTCATTTTGATTTTGCAAGAGTACGTGCACAAAAGCACACATGAGCGGGTATGTTAAAAACTCTATGCATTCATTTTAATTGTTTGTGCACATTGGAACCACCTTTTGCAACTATAATATGCAAGAAAAGGTAATGCTAAAAAGGGGTTGTAGGTGCTCAATCAAGAATTCTAGTGGATCGACATGATGGTGAGCTAGTCGATCAAGGTGCATTTATGAGGTGCTGCGGAGAGGAGCCTTGACTTCTACAGGTGTGTTATAAGATGTAACAGTACATGTGGAGTATGATGGTGGAATGTCTCAGTGACTTTGCTGTCACATAATCAATTGCTGTGATAAATGAATGATGGTGGAATGTCTCGGTGTTTAGATGGCTGTGTTGACTTTCACACTAGAGCAAACTACGGTGATTGATATTTTTGCAGGGGCTGGGGTGGACTTGGAGTCATATGTGCCAAACTACATCAACACTGCTTGTGTATTGACAGTGACACACAAGTTTATGAGCGCCATCTTAGGTGGTTTGGGGATATAGAGTTATCTCCTTTAGAGAGCAAGACCTAACATAGCGGCAAGGGATGACATAGATTGGGACCAACATGAGCCAGGGTCCCAATGCCCTTGATTTTGATAGCTTTTTTTTGGCATTGAATATTGGTGGACTTTTTTTGTACCCACATGCACTACGCCACTATGTGATTGGTGGACTTTTTTGTACCCACATGCACTATGTCACTGTTGTTTTTAGTGCAAAATTTTTTATAGGGATTTGATTACTCCAACAAAGGTTGGATTGTTGAAGGCATATTATTGTATGGTTGGTACATGGTTGTTTTGTTTGGTATATGATATTTTCTTGTCTGTGTGTGCATGCATATACTTGTGCAAATAATTGTAAAGAAAGCAAACAATCTATTGATATAAAGGAAGACTTGGATCTTTTAGCATAAAAGTGTTAAACTACTTTGACTTTATCCAATTTTCTTTGGATTTTATAAGGTACGAAATCAAATTATTGAGCTTCTGAAGTATGGGCATCAACTTTCTTAACATAATATATATTTGCCTAGAAAGTACTTGGATGGCTTGATTCTTGTATATATTGTGTAAAGTGTAATTGCGTATGCTACGATGTGTTGGTTTTTTTTAAATTCATAATGGTCATGGAAAAATTTGCTTATGTTTAATTGAGTGTGTCCTACATTTAACCCATGCTTCATTTTTTTTACAATCCATGGCATCCCCTACATTTAATGGAGATGGTTCTAATAGAACTTTTTAAAAAGTTAACTGCTGCTCAAGCTAGTCTCTTGCCCGCGGATGTCCGAACGAGAGACTAGCCCGACGGTTCCTCCAAAACCGAGCTCGGAAAAACTTCCCTTGCCCGGAAGGCATGTGCGATTCCGCCATGGGAAAATCTTCTAACGGGGGAATTAATCTAACGAGTCAAAGTCTTAACTATTCAAACTGATCCGATCAAACCTGAAGTCACATGGTCAGATCAAAGAAGAGACTTGCACTTGGTCCATAGAATCACCGCTTTTTTCCTCCTTTATAATGAGGCACAGCCGCGCTAATTCCCTCCCACAGAATAAGGGTCTTCTCAGGACTTAATCTAACTAACGTAACTAATTGTATCTCAAAGTTTTGCAGGAATCCTTCGATCCAGCGGCCCATGGGTTAGCCAACCACCTGACCACTGTATTGGTGGGATTCCTTTATAAAGATTTGGTTGTGTTTTGCCCGGGTACCAAGGAAAAGAGTTCCTAGGCCCCCTAGCTGGCGTTTCATGCAAAAATTAAGGTAGGCATTCCACATACACACCTAATATGAAATTGCCATTTATAACAGATTCGATTGTCTTTAAAACAATCCTTCAATAGAAATCATAATATTACTTATTTTTCTCCTCTAACATTCTAGATCTAAAAACATCTTTAGGCACATTCTTGATGGTCAAAGCCTTCGGTCCATTTAAAAGTTACATGTACCACTTAAGGACTGGCTTACTGGTAGAAAGCTACACCTAGATTAGCCACGATTAGCCTAGGTTAAGGTGATTTGCCTAGATTAAGATGATTAGTCTAGATTAAGATGATTAGCCTATGATCAGCCTAGATTAGAGAGAAAGAAAATGGTGCCTAAAGGTATAGTTTGGTCACTTTTTAACCATTTTTAGGTCAGTTTAGCTTACTTTTTGGATCTAGTTGAAATAGGAGAGAGGAGAGATAAAAATATCTCATTATTTGTGAGTTTAAAACTCATCCACACATGTGAAACAGGTGCCTCCTTCATGAGGGAAATTCCCCACACTGAGGTGTTAAAAATGCATCACTTCCTCCAAGAGGGAAGGATCCGGAGAAACGTAGACTTAATCATCAGAACAAGATGGTGATTCTCAGTTCCTTATTTGATTCATTGAAGCGACATTCATCATTTGAAAAAATTGGCCTTCGATGATGTCCCTTTGTGTGGCAGGATTCTTGTCAAATGTTGAGTAATAGGACCTATTCCTATTTTCTTTTGTCCATGTGTTTTTTTATGTTTTTATGTATATTTAAGTGCTCTTATGAAGCAGATATACATGAAGTACAAGAGTTTAGTCATATAAACTTTCATTGAACTGCTCTGCATGTTGAAGCCACTTGTTGGTGAGGATTGAAAGAATTACGTCGACTTGCAAGGCTAATATAGATATCTTCACTAAGATGTGAAGAAAAATTCCAGGCAATAGGTTGTACCATTGACTAGGCTTTTGCCCACCATGGTCCCCCCATCCCGAGATATGCCTGAAAGTTGTCGATGGTGGGGAGGCTTTGGTTCAAATGTTCTCCAATGCATGAGTATGGATATGTAATCATGGAGCATCTGCTATATTAATTTAGCCAAAATAATAGTAGGCAATAAGCTTAACAATATATAATGGCAATTGAAGATCATCTAGAAGGTGTTAGTGCATGAGATGGCTTAATCCATGATATGGTGTAAATCGTGAAAGTGCAGGTTCTTACGCCGTGAGACTGTAATTCATGAGAAACCTGAACTCGTGAGATTGCAGGTTTTTGGTCGTGAAGGGATATTCTGTGAAATGGCCTAATCCCATGAGATTATTGCAGGTTTTTTTGGCCGTGAAAGGATATTCCTTGAAATGGCCTAAATCCGTGAAAGATAATCCCATGAGACGGTGTTTCTGTGAAAATGCAAGCCGTGAAATGGAATTCCATGAAGGGTAATTCTGTGAGATATGGAATTCCATGAAGTGTAATTTCGTGAGATGGAATTACGTGAAGTGTAGTTCAATGAGATGGAATTCTATGAAGTGTAATTCAATGAGATGGAATTCTGTGAAGTGTAATTCTGTGAGATGGAATTCTGTGAAGTGTAATTCAGTGAAATGGAATTCCGTGAAATTGTAGGTTTTGACCTTGATGGTTTTTTATTTTAATTGATTTTATGGGTTAGCTAGAGCATTATTTCAAGAAACAGGTTCTTGTACACTTATTCTTCAGATCTAGTAGAGGGGTGACAAGAGCATTGTTATTTTATCCTTGATGTGCTCATAAGTCTCCATTGCAGACGTGGGTATTGATTCTTGAATTTTTTTCTCAAACCTTGTCGAGTCAGTAGGTAAGACTATTGGCTGTTTTCTTGAATAGACAAGCTCTAGGTGTTGAATGCACGAGAGTGGTTGAGTGATTTGCTTGTTTCTTGGGCCTCCATTCTTGTCAAACTTTAGGTGATGAAGCTATTGGGGTTGAAGACGATGGTGAGGCTTTCTTCACATTGTTTGATTTTGGCAACCATATGATGGGATTACCATCATAGTATCCTTGTTCCACAAAAAATATAAATTTGTTTGCCAAAAGGTAATGGCGAAACTTTTTCACTGCATATATCATGGACAAACCTTCTCTTTCTATTGTGGTATAATTCTTCTCAGCATTGTTCAAATGTCGACTAGTATATGAGATTGGGAAATCCTTATTATGTTCTCCCGACTGAGCCAAAATACATCCAATTGCAAAGTTTGAAGCATCAATATGGACATGAAAGATTTGATTCCAATCTTGTGCCCCTCAGATGGGTGTAGACACTAATGCTTGCTTCAACTTTTCAAAGGATTCCTCACACTCGTCAGTCCAATTAAACTTTACAAGAAGAGCATATAATGGTCTGGCTAGGACAGCGTACATGTAGATGAATCGACGATAATAGCCACAATGTCCCATGAATATTTGTACCCCTTTAGGGTTGATAGGCTGAGGTAATGAGACAATGACATCAATTTTATCCATATCTGTTGAAATCCCATTGCGAGAAACAATATGGCCCAAAATTTTCCCTTGTCTTACCATGAATTTGCACTTGACAGGATTCAAGCATATACGATAAACTTGACACTTTTGAAACACAAGTCTGATAGGTGTTCTATATGATCATCACGCTCTTGTGAGTGAACACATAAATCATCCATGAAGATCTCAAGAAATAGCCTAAGGTACTCCTTGAATACATGACTCATTAACCGTTGAAAGGTTGCAGGTGCATTTGTTAGACCAAATGGCATAGACCCTCCATTTCCCTTTCCCATATAAATCTACCTCATAACCATTACTCTAAGAAGGAAGGCCCTCATTGCCCATGGAGGAGGTATGGTATTCAAGGAAGCATCAAGCATGTTGAAGGAACATCTATAAGCAAACCACTTAAGCAAGGGTGGCAGCCTTGTTTTGATCATTGTGTTTGAATGGTCAAGGTGGAAAGCATGTGGAAGCAATGGCATGTATGTCTAAAGCATGTCGACTACAAGAGGTCAAGCAAGCATAAAGAGTGGGGTGCACTATCATTAAGGTGTACATCCTCATCGACAACAAATAAAGACTTAGATGGCATCATTGTATTAGCCTCTAAGGCTCTAGAAATATGGTTGTAAGTCCTAGATAACCACACCACCTATATATCCAAACCTTGTACGCCTAATGTTATAAAGGCATCCTATGTCCAATACCATCTATTCCATTCTTTCATAGTTGGTATTGATGGGGGGTATTAAGAGACTAAGGTTATGTAGAAGGGGAAGAGAAAGGTGTGAGTGTGAAGGGACTTAAGGTCCACTAGCTCATCTATTTAAAGGTGGAGCTAGGAGGCATTTTGTATTGAGCAAGGCCTAGTTATATTCATAAACAACTTAATAAGCAAGATAGTTATTAAGAGACTAAGGTTATGTAGAAGGGGAAGAGAAAGGTGTGAGTGTGAAGGGACTTAAGGTCCACTAGGTCATTATTAAGAGACTAAGGTTATGTAGAAGGGGAAGAGAAAGGTGTGAGTGTGAAGGGACTTAAGGTCCACTAGCTCCACCGATCCACTAGCTCATCTATTTAAAGGTGGAGCTAGAAGGCATTTTGTATTGAGCAAGGCCTAGTTGTATTCATAAACAACTTAATAAGCAAGATAGTTTTCTTGTATTTTGTGAGTCCCTCACCTCCACACACTTGATCTAGCATGAGCACCACGTTTTCTCAACAGTTGTCTCCTTTGGTGAGGTTTGTCGATGAAGAGGCATAGGCTCCGGAGCTTTTATTATGAGTTCCTTGTTAGAGATAGATGGTTGTGTTGTGGGAAATTCATCAAGAATAGTTGTTGATTGCGAGGTACTAGCATCTAACTTCATTGGTGAGGATGGCGTTGAAGGAGTTAATGCTCAACGAAGTCGGTTATTGACACAGATGGTAGGTCATTGTGTAGAGGGGCTTCTGTGGTGGAAGAGGCTTGTAACCTTTTGCATTCAGCATCATAGAAATCCATTAAAGTTGGATCCTCTTCCTTGCAATATGGTATTGTCAACTTTTTGTCGTTGACCATCATAATGACTCTATTGCTAGCAAAGCATAGTGGTGCTTGGTTAGCAATAGTCCATTTATGTCCCAAGATCAAATTTGCTTCCAACACATACTCAACCACAAAAAACTTGCAAGTAAGGGGGGGTTAGTTTCAATATACATTGTATGTTAAAAGTACCCCAAACATGGCATGTTCAAGTCTTGTGTAAAGGGAATTCTTTCAGGATGTGCCATGAGTATTGGTTGTCCTAACAAATCCCATAGCTCGAGGGTCATGAGATTGTGTTCTCATGTTGGATAAAGCTGTGCTTGAGATGTGGTGATTTTATTTTAAATTTCCAATCCAACCAGAGTCTTAGGGATCTTTTTCAGTACGATATGTTGGAAGTTCCAACTCCTCTATGGTCTCGTTTTCCCATAAAGCAATTGTACAATGTCTGTAGGAGTTTTCAAGATGACTGTTTTCATGGATTCATCTATTGAATACAACGATTTACCTATCCAAGTTCCACCAAGGATGACATCATACTCAAGGGAATCTAGGGTAATATGGAATGTAAATTCCATATCTCCACCGATTGTTTGAGTAGTATAGCTAAAGTAACCTGAAACTTCAATGTTTTTTCCATTGGCTCCTCTTGCAAGACTATTGCTTATAGGGATGAGTTTAGGTTGTGCCAATGACACCCAAGTGTCTATTGTCATGATATTATGACTAGCTCGAGGACTAGTCAATGCGCATTTGCGCTTAACACCATTGCCCCTATAGGGAAATCCAACCATACCATGATAGAATCTTCCAAAGGAACCATGGATGCTTCAGTTTTTTGTTTCAACTTCAGATCCCATTTTTGTTTCATATTCCCATTCACTTTCATCCTTATTTTGGCTCTCATATTTTTCAAGAGTACCGAATGTGTACATTGGCACGCTTGGTCCTCTGAAAATTCTTAATGAGGTTTGTTTGGAAACTTGCGAATCCTCACAATTCTATTCTATGGAGTTCTTTATGTCTTGGTATAACTCACGTTGAGTCCTTAAAGGTGCAAGTGGTGATGTTATGCTAGCTTCATGAGAGAAGAGCATTCCTTCAAATGAGGTTTTGAGAGACTGCTTTAATTTTGTAAGAGAATTATCAAATTCCTCACGTGCTTTCTCAAGCGTATAATTTGTGCAATTTGTCTCAAATGACTCTTCTGTAGAGAGTATTTCTTCCTCTTGAAAGGGGAATCGGTACTCCTCTAGGCTTTGTATTTTGGTTGCTTTTTTAGGATTGGCATTATGAGGCTCAATCACAACCGGTGATCCTATAAGACATTCAACCAAGCTAAGAATGCTCTCTTGAGCTTGCTTTTTGCGTTCCGCATATGTCATATGATCATGATTCTCAATTTAGGGTGGTTGGGTGGGTTCTAGTTTCTTAATTGGTCTATGAGGTGCACTGAGTGAAGAGTCACAACTTGTTTCATAGAACTTGTTTCATCTTTTAACTTTCTTTAGATTGTCAATTTTTCATTATGTTTGCCCATGGCGATAAGATAGAAGTTTCTTTTGGGTTTTTGTACCTTGTGTCGCACATATGGGTTTTGTGGTTTGTATGGTGGCTTTTGAGATGGATTCTTCTACATCATGTGTGGCTCTTTTGGGTTTACGTCCCCTTTTGGTTTTATGTCCTCACGAGACAGCCTCCTTTTCTCTGTTCTTTAATTCAACCTTGGTTTCAATAGTTTATTGTCCCTTGTTTTTCTTGGATTTAGAAGATTTTGTTTTCTCTTTTGGGTTTTGCTCTAATGCATGTTCTTCTACCCATGTTGAGGTATTGTCTTTTGTGTTCTTTTTTACTATTTCTCGTGCCTTGGCTTGTAAGCGTGTAAGCACATTCAAGGGTACTGTGGACAATTGCCCGCTTTGTACACTTAAGATGTTAAGAGTTATATTTTGTGAGACAAGTTGCATTGAAGCAACTCGTCTTGGGAAATCTTGAAACATATAATCAATGCCACATCGTTCACACATGGGTTACAAAATGTCAGTGACTATGGGCATGGAAGTATTCCAACCTGTGCAGTCTACCACCTTGTGAGTTCCACGATAATAGAAACACTGAAGTGTTTGATTAACTGCTTCCTAAGCAGTTTCTACCCTTTGGACTGTTTCTGTTTGGTGCACAAGAAATGGAGGTTTTGAGTCAATTATGAATGAAGTGGGATACTTTTTAGTATCATGGTCAAAGGTTTTACAATATATGCAGTATAGAAAAATAGGTGCATTGTATGCATAATGCGGATTGGGATGGTCATAGTGATTGCACTCAATACAAAGCATTTTGTTCCTCACTTGTAGAGGCATTAAGGATGTTTGGTTTTGAAGGATCTCATCCTCTCTTAGAGGCGTTGATTGAAAGGTTTTAAGCAAGGCTGCAACAATTCGGGGAACATCAATCCTGAGATCGATCTTTCTTTTGCCATTGCTTCACTTGCTTTTAGATGAGGAACACCTTGTAGCATGATTATCTTCCAGGATGTCATCTAAACGTACTACTTCTTTACAACATTGATCGAATGTTTTCGGATTGGATACAATGATCAGGTTATGTAAGCTATTATTCTTTAAGCCCATCATGAAACATCTCTTCAATTGAATATCGTTTAATTTTTCCCATGACTCACATTGCGAGTCCAAGAGTTTTATTTGAAGGTAAAATCTCTAATGGATTCATTTGGTTGACGCTTAATTGAATAGAGTTCTTTAGCTGCACTCCATTGATTACCTTGTCTTGAAAAACCGTGGATAAAGGTTGTTTTCAAGGTTCTGAAGTTGGTCTTGATTACTGACATCAATGTGATGAACCATTGACTAGCTTTTCCCTCTAAGCATAGGTTCAACGCATGTACCTTGGTGTGGGACAGTTGGGATTTCCAAAGGCTTCACATCTCTATTCAAACATTTGAATGAATTGAACAAGGTCTGCTGTTGCGTTGTATTTGCCCATAATTTTAAAAATTTGTATGGCTGTACTTTTGTAGTATGAGTCACTGAGGCCGTATGTGAGTGCTCTTATTGGGAGAAACTCACTGAGTCCTTGGGCTACCCCCCTTCCTAGACTAGTCAGTATGTCCAAGGTGTAGGCATCCAGGAAAGGGTTGCTACCTATAGGATTTGTGAAAATGTTAGGTAAAGGACCAAAGCCCTGTGGGATCGAAGTGACAGGGGGTGTAAAACCCGATGACACGCTTGTTATAGACATGGCCAATGGCATTGGGAGGTGCATTTGTGGCATAGATCTCAATAGCTCAAAGGTGTCAGCCATAGAGTTCAGTCCTTGTGTGATCCCTAGAAATCCCTTTATTGTTGCCATTTCTGATTGTGTATATGCTCCTTAATGAGCAAACAATTTTTTTTTTGCTTTTTATATTTTCTCACACTCCGTTATTACAGCCTCAAGAGACCTGGCGTTCTCTTCGTTGGGTCAAACGGGTGTTCATTTGCCCTAATTAGCGTAGGCGCTATACGTACGCGAAAATGACCTCTTAAAGATAATTTTTCGGAACAAGCGTATGCTAGTAACTTGCCATATGGAAGAGGAGGTCCTAAAACCTATTTTCCATCATTATCTCAAGATGGAAAAAAAATTTGGAAATTTTTTCCCTGTTTCTTCACAGCATGTTTTTTTAGGGTGTTTCAAAAGGAAATTTGAAAAACTCTATATGAGGGAGTTGTAGTATTTTTGGAGTACTACAACTGTGTTTCCCTGAGTCGTCTGCGATTTTGTCATTTAGAACATTAAAAAGTAGCCCAAATATGGTTCGTCGTGATTGAGAGAGGTACACTCCGAGGTTGAGTTTGCCCATAATAGTGCTAAGCATGTGGCCATTGGTTACATTCCGTTTACGTTGATGTACAATTACCAACCTAGACCTCCGATCGCTATGGGACTTAAGGGTATTCAAATTGATGCGGCTAGAGATTTCTTGGCAGTTATGCAGGAAATGTTTGTTGAGCCAAAGATTCTATCAAGAGTGCTCAGGATAGAGCAGCATAGTTTTATATTGATAAATAGTGTTCCAAGGGAATCCGAGGAAATGTTGGTGTATTTGTGAGTACCCAAGAGTTCAGAGACGTTACGGATGGGGAAGGTTGGGAAGTTATCCCCTAGGTATTGGGGACCTTTCCAGATCCTTAAAAAGATCGGTGAGATGGATTATATGCTAGAACTGCGTTAGAATGTGAAAGTTCATCGAGTCTTTCATGTCAAAAACTGAAAGAGATGTTGGGTACTGATGATAGCGTTGTGATTCCTAAAGAATTTATTCAGGTTGAGAACTTGTCTTATGTTCCACCTAAACCTGGAAGCAGTTATTGATTTTAGGGAATGACACCTTAGAAATAAGATGATTCTTGAGTATAGTTCCCATGAGTGGAAACATCTCAAGAGGAGAAGTATGTTATGTACTGTGAGGGCAAAAGTACGAAAGGACTAGATGTGGGAGAGATCAGCTTGAGGTTGGCGGTTCTGATTAGAATACTGCTTTTTGTCTTTGGTTAGCTTTCTTGGTTCCATACTTGTAATTTGACCTTTTTGCCTTTAATCCCCATGAGACCTTGCCTATACCATAGTATCCTTGAGCTTGAAGTTGGGCTTTGGGAACCCACTGTTGACGTATTGGATACTTTTACTCCTGTTTTTGTGATTTTCTCGTATGGGGGTGAGGTTGTGACGTGGATGCATCCTCTGATATCATCGTTGCTTTCTGTGGTGTCGGTGGTTCCATGTCACATGTCATTGCCTATTTTCCTTTGTTTAAGGGGCTCCATAATGGCATAGAGTTTTCACACTATTTTTTGTGATTTTTTCGTGGTTTTTTTTCTCGATTTTCGAGTTGAATTTTGAGGCTAATGGTTGGAGGCTAAAATGATTGATTTTGACTTCGGATGGCCAATTCTAAAGTCAAAGAGCTTGATGTCAGCTTTTTGATGAGCCTTAGAGCGCCTTCATCTGATACATTGTTTAGGAGATACGGGCCTCCAAACAGGGGTGTTTACCAGAGTCTCACGCCACCATGAACCCTTATAACGGTTCATGCCGTGAACCGGACTTTATGAAAAAATTAAATTTGGTTATTTTATTTTATTTTTTTAGTCGTGTTAACTCAAGTCATGAACCCTTAATGGTTCACGCCGTGAAAATCGGACGTCACAAGAAAGTTAAATTCATTTTTTTGGGTTGCGTGAACGAAGGGTCTCACGCTGTGAACCCATAACGGTTCACGCCACGAACTGGCCTTATGAAAAATTTAAATTCAATTTTTTTTCGGCATGGGCTCCTAGGGCGTGAACCCTTAGGCTGTGAAGTTACAGAAATGGTTCAGACGTGAAAATTTTTTTGTTTTTTGTTTTTTTGCCAACAAACCCCCTTTCACGTCGTGAACTAGCAGGGTGCAATTCATGCCGTGAAGCGTAATTGACTAATTTTTAAAATTTTTAATTTTTTTGGGTCACGTGAACAAAGGGTCCCATGTGTGAACCCTTAACGGTTCACGCCGTGAACCGGACTTCATGAAAAAATTAAATTTGATTTTTTTAGGATCACATAAACGAAGGGTATCACGTAGTGAACCCTTAACAATTCACGTCGTGAACTCCGTGGACCTCACGGAAAAATTAAATTCAATTTTTTTTTGGTCTTGTGAGGAACAAAGGGTCTCATGCTGTGAACCCTTAACGGTTCACGTCGTGAATTTCGTGGACTTCACTCACGAAAAAGTTATTTTTTTTGTTGGTTGCGTTGAACCAAGCTTCGATCTCACGCCGTGAATCCTTAACGATTCACATTGTGAATTGGACTTCACAAAAAAGTAAAATTCATTTTTTTTCCTCAGCATGGGCTCCTAGGGCGTGAACCCTTAGGCCATGAAATTGCAAAAATGGTTCACAACCTGAAAATTTTTCATATTTTTTTGGTCGACTGACCCTCTTTCACGTCGTGAACTAGTAGAATGCAGTACATGCTGTGAAACAAAATTGATGAATTTATTAAAATTTTGATTTTTTTGGGTCGCATGAACAAAGGGTCTCACACCGTGAACCCTTGACGGTTCACAATGTGAACCAGACTTCACAAAAAAATTAAATTTAATTTTTTTGGGTCGTGTGAACGAAGGATCTCACGTCGTGAACTCTTAATGGTTCACGTCGTGAATCGGACTTCATGAAAACATTAAATTCAATTTTGTTTTTGGTCACATGAATGAAGTGTCTCACTCCATGAACCCTTAATGGTTCACGTCGCGAACTCGACTTCATGAAAAAGTTAAAAAAAAATTGGTCATGTGAACGAAGGGTCTCACGCCGTGAACCCTTAACGGTTCACATCATGAACTGGACTTCACAAAAAAATTAAATTCATTTCTTTTTAGTGCAGGCTCCTAGGGCTTGAACCCTTACGCCATGAAGTTACACCATGAAGTTGTAGAAATGGTTCACGACGTTAACTATTTTTCTAATTGTTTTTTAAAATCGATGGACCCCCTTTCATGTCATGAACTAGCAAGGTTTAGTTCCCGCCGTGAAGAGGAGTTAACAGTTTTTCAAAAATTTTGATTTTTTGGGTCACGTGAACAAAGGGTCTCACACCGTGGCCCTTAATGGTTCACGTCATGAACGAGACTTCATAAAAAATTTAAATTTGATTTTCTCTTTTTGGGTCACGTGAACGAAGGGTCTCATGCTGTGAACCCTTAACAGTTCACAAAAAAATTAAATTCAAATTTTTTGGGTCCCGTGAACGAAGGGTCTCACGCCGTGAACCCTTAACGGTTCACATCGTGAACCGGACTTCACAAAAAAGTTGAATTCGTTTTCTTTTTTTGGGTCATGTGAACGAAGGGTCTCATGCCGTGAACCCTTAATGGTTCACATCGTGAACCGAACTTCACGAAAAAGTTAAATTCATTTTTTTTCGAAGCGAGCTCCTAGGGCGTGAAACCTTAGACCATGAAGTTGCAGAAATGGTTCACAACATGAACCATTTTTTGACTTTAAAAAAAGAAAAAAACCAACGGATCCCCTTTCACCTTGTGAACTAGTAGGGTATAGTTCACACCGCCATGAAGTGGAATCGATGAATTTTTAAAATTTTTATGCTTTTTTTTTGGGTTGCTTGAACAAAGGGTCTCATGTTGTGAATCCTTAACGGTTCATGTCGTGATCCGCTTCACGAAAAAGTTATTCATTTTTATTTTTTGGCACGGGCTTCTAGGGCGTGAACCCTTAGGCTGCGAAGTTGCAAAAATGGTTCATGATGTGAAGCATTTTTTGATTTAAAAAAAAACCGATGGACCTTCTTTCACATCGCAAACTAGCAGGGTGCACTGCACGATGTCGTGAAGCAGAATTGACAAATTTTTTAAAATTTGTTTTTTTAAAAGGTCGCATGAACAAAGGATCTCACGCCATGAACTGGACTTCATGAAAAAATTAAATTTGATTTTTTTTTTGGGTCGTGTGAATGAAGGGTCTTTTGTCAACGGACCCCCTTTCACGTCATGAACTAGCAGGGTGCAGTTCACGTCGGGAAGCAGAATTAACAAATTTTTAAAAATTTTGATTTTTTTTTGGGTCACGTGAACAAAGGGTCTCACGCCGGTGAACCGGACTTCACGAAAAAATTAAATTCATTTTGTTTGGGTCGCGTGAATGAAGGGTCTTACGCCGTGAACTTGTATGGTTCACGTCACGAACGAGACTTCACGAAATTTTTTTTTTTTTTTGGTCACGTGAAACGAAAGGGTCTCACGTCGTGAACCCTTAACAGTTCACGTTGTGAACCGAACTTCATGAAAAAGTTAAAATTCATTTTTTTTGGATCGCATGAACGAAGGGTCTCACGCTGTGAATCGGACTTCACAAAAAAGGATCGCATGAACAAAGGGTTGCACGTTCTAAACCCTTAATGGCTCATGTCATGAATCGGACTTCACGAAAAAATGAAATTCATTTTTTTTTGGTTGCGTGAATAAAGGGTCTCACTCCGTGAACCGTCGTACTTCACGAAAAAGTTTAATTTATTTATTTTTTGTTACGTGAACGAAGAAGGGTCTCGCATTATGAACCCTTAATGGTTCACATCACGAACTTCACGAAAAAGTTAAATTCATCTTTTTTTCGGTGCAAGATCCTACAGCGTGAACCCTTAGGCCATGAAGTTGTAGAGACGATTCACGACATGAATCATTTTTAAGAAATTTTTTTATTTATTATTGTTTTTTGCCAACAGACTCCATTTCACGTCATGAACTACTAGGGTTTAGTTCATGCCGTGAAGCGAAATTGATGAATTTTTAAAAATTTTGATTTTTTTTGGATCACGTGAACGAAGGGTCTCATGCCTTAAATCCTTAACGGTTTACATTGTGAACTGGACTTCGTGAAAAAAAATAAATTTAAATTTTTAATTTTTGTTTTTGGTCGCGCGAATGAAGGGTTTCACGCCATGAACCCTTAATGATTCACGTCATGAATTGGACTTCACGAAAATGTTAAAATCAATTTTTATTTTTTTTGGTCATGTGAATGAAGGGTCTCAAGCCGTGAACCCTTAACGGTTAACGTTTTGAACCGGAACTTCACGAAAAGTTAAATTTGCTTTTTTTTTCTACGTGGGCTCCTAAGGCGTCAACCTTTAGGTCGTGAAGATGCAAAAATGGTTCATGACATGAAACATTTTTTGATTTTTTGATCTTTTGTGACGAACCTCCTTTCACATCGTGCAAGGTGCAGTTCACGTCGTGAAGCGGAATCGATGAATTTTAAAAAATTTTGATTTTTTTGGGGTCACGTGAATGAAGGGCCCCACGCTGTGAACTCCGCTTCATGAAAAAATTAAATTCAATTTTTTTTGGATCGCATGAACAAAGGGTCTCACACCGTGAACCCTTAATGGTACACATCATGAGCTGGACTTCACAAAAAAAATAAATTTGATTTTTTTTTTGGTCGTGGGAACAAAGGGTCTATTGCTCTGAGCCCTTAACGGTTCACGTCGTGAACCGAACTTCACGAAAAAGTTAAATTCGTTTTTTTTTTGTTGGTTGCGTGAACGAAGCTTCGGTCTCACGTCACAAACCCTTAACGGTTCACGTTGTAAAAACCAAAGGATTTTACAAAAAAATTAAATTCGTATTTTATTTTCTTAGCGTGGCCTCCTAGGGTGTGAAAACTTAGGCCATGAAATTGCAGAAATGGTTCATGACATGAAACATTTTTCAATTTATTTCTTTTTTGTTTGTCGACGGACACCCTTTCACATCGTGAACTAGTAGGATGCAGTTCATGCCGTGAAGCGGAATTGATAAATTTTTAAATTTTTTGATTTTTTTTTTGGGTCGTGTGAACAAAGGGTCTCATGCCGTGAACCCTTAACGGTTCAAGACATGAACCAAACTTCACGAAAAAATTAAATTCAAATTTTTTGGGTCGTGTGAAGGAAGGGTCTCACGTCGTGAACTCTTAACAGTTCATGCCGTGAACCGGACTTCATGAAAAAATTAAATGCAATTTTTTTTGTCACATGAACGAAGGTTCTCACACCATAAACCCTTAATGGTTCACATCGTGAACGGGACTTCACCAAAAAGCTTAAAAAAAATTTGTTTGCCGATGGACCCCTTTTCACGTCATGAACTAGCAGGTTGTAGTTCATGCCAGGAAGCGGAATTGATAATTTTTTTTAAAAAGTTATTTTTTCGGGTCACGTGAATTTAGTTCATGCCAAGAAGCAGAATTGACGATTTTTTTAAAAGTTTTTTTGTTGGGTCACATGAACGAAGGGTCTAACGCCGTGAACTCTGGACTTCACGAAAAAATTAAATTCATTTTTTTTGTCGCGTTGTGAACGAAGGGTCTTACATTGTAAACCCTTAACGGTTCATGTCGTGAACTAGATAGACTTCATAAAAAATCTAAATTTTTGGGTCACATGAACGAAGGGTCTCACGCCATCATGAACCAGACTTCACGAGAAAAAATTAAATTCAAATTTTTGAAATTTTGTTTTTTTGCGTGTGACGGACTCCCTTTCACGTCATCAACTAGCAGGGTGCAGTTCACGCCGTGAAGCAGAATTGATGAATTTTTAAAAATTTCTTTTTTTGGATCGCGTGATCGAAGGGCTCCACGCTGTGAACCAAACTTCATGAAAAATTTAAATTTGATTTTTTTTTTGGCGTTGTGGTGAACGAAGGGTCTCATGCCGTGAACCCTTAATAGTTCACGTCATGAACTGGATTTCATGAAAAAATGGAATTCGGTTTTTTTTTTGGGTCGCGTCAACAAAGGGTCTAATGCCATAAACCCTTAATGGTTCATGTTGTCAACTAGAGTTCACGAAAAAGTTAAATTCATTTTTTTTGGTTGGTTGGCGAACGAAGCTTCCACCTCACACGGCAATCCTTAACATTTCACATTGTGAATTGAACTTTAGGATAAAGTTAAATTTATTTTATTTCTTTTCTTGGTGTAGCCTCCTAGGGTGTGAACCCTTAGGCCATGAAATTTCAGAAATAAATCATGACATGAAACATTTTTTGATTTTTTTTGGCAAACAAACACCCTTTCACGTCGTGAACTAGTAGGGTGCAGTTCATGCCGAGAAGTGAAATTGACAATTTTTTTTAATTTTTAATTTAGTTTTTGGATCGCGTGAATGAAGGGTCTCATGCCGTGAACCCTTAACGGTTCACGACGTGAACCGAAATTCATGAAAAATTAAATTCGATTTTTTTGGGTCATGTGACCAAAGGGTCTCACGTCCTGAACTCTTAACGATTCACGTCGTAAACCAGACTTTACGAAAAAAATAAATTCAATTTTTTTTTTGTCGTGTGAACGAAGGGTCTCATGTCGTGAACCCTTAACAGTTCACGTCGTGAATCGAACTTCACGAAAAAGTCGAATTCGTTTTTGTTTTTGTTGGGTGAACAAAGGGTCTCATGCCATAAACCCTTAATGGTTCACGTCAACTGGACTTCACGAAAAAAATTAAATTTGTTTTTTTTTTTTGCGTGGGCTCCTAGGGTATGAACCCTTAGTCCATGAAGTTTCAGAAATGGTTCACGACGTTAACTATTTTTTGAATTTAAAAAATAAATTTGATGGATCCCCTTTCACATCATAAACTAGTAGGGTGCAGTTCACACCATGAAGCAGACTTGACAAATTTTTAAAAATTATTATTTTTTTGGGGCCACGTGAACAAAGGGTCTCACACCATGAACCCTTAATAGTTCACGTCGTGAACCGGACTTCACGAAAAAATTAAATTCAATTTTTTTTAAAATTTTATAAGTCACGTGAACGAAGGGTCTCATGCCGTGAACCCTTAAAACGGTTCACGTCATGAACCGGACTTTACAAAAAACTTCAATTCAAATTTTTTGGTCCTGTGAACTAAGGGTCTCACACTGTGAACCGTTAACAGTTCACGTCATGAACCGGACTTCACGAAAAAAGTTAAATTCATTTTTTTTGGGTTCCATGAACAAAGGGTCTCATGTAGTGAACCCTTAATGGTTCACGTCGTGAGAACCGGACTTCACGAAAAAGTTAAATTCATTTTTTTTGACGCGAGCTCCTAGGACGTGAACCCTTGTGCCTTGAAGTTATAGAAATGGTTCATACTGTGAACCATTTTTTAACTTTTTTTTAAAAAAACCGATGGACCCCCTTTCACCTCGTGAACTAGCAAGGTGCAATTCATGCTGTGAAGTGGAATTGACAAATTTATTTAATTTTTTTTTGGATCGCATGAGCAAAGGGTCTCATGTCATGAACTCTTAATAGTTCACGCCTTGAATCGGACTTCACAAAAAGTTAAACTCATTTTTTTTCACACTCGGGTTTCTAGGGCGTGAATCCTTAGGCTGTGAAGTTACAAAAATGGTTCAGGAGACGATGTGCATCATTTTTTGATTATTTTATTTTATTTTATTTTTGCCAATGGACCTCTTTCATGTCGTGAACTAGCAGGGTGGTGCAATTCACTCTGTGAAGAAGAATTGATGAATTTTTAAAAATTTTGATTTTTTTTAAAGGCCACCTGAACAAAGAGTCTTCTGCCGTGAATCATACTTCACAAAAAATTTAAATTTGATTTTTTTTTTGGTCGCGTGAACGAAGGGTCTCACGCGATGAACCCTTAACAGTTCACACTGTGAATCGGACTTTATGAAAAAATTCAATTTGATTTTTTTTGGTCGCGTGAACGAAGGGTCTCACGCTGTGAACCCTTAACGGTTCATGTCGTGAACCGGACTTCACCAAAAAGTTAAATTCATTTTTTTTCGACGTGCTGGCTCCTAGGGCTTTAACCCTTAGGCCGTGAAGCTGCATAAATTTTATTTTTTTTGGGTCGCGTGAGCGAAGGGTCTCACGCCGTGAACCCTTAAGAGTTTATGCCGTGAACCCTTAACAGTTTATGCCGTTAAGGGTCTCACCCCGTGAACTCTTAACAGTTTACGCTGCAAATCGGACTTCACAAAAAAGTTAAATTCATTTTTTTTTCAGGCACAGGCTTCTAGGGCATGAACCGTTAGGCCTTGAAGTTGCAGAAATGGTTCACGATGTGAACCACTTTTTAATTTTTTAATTTAATTTTATTTTTTCCAATGGACTCTCTTTTATGTCGTGAATTAGCAGGGTGCAGTTCACTCCGTGAAGTCATTTTTTTTTCCAAGCGCAGGCTTCTAGGGCATGAACCGTTAGGCCTTGAAGTTGCAGAAATGGTTCAGGATGTGAACCACTTTTTAATTTTTTAATTTAATTTAATTTTTTCCAATGGACCCTCTTTCATGTCATGAATTAGTAGGGTGCAGTTCACTCCGTGAAGCAGAATTGAAATTTTGATTTTTTTAAAGGTCATGTAAACGAAGGGTCTCACACCATGAACCGGACTTCACGAAAAAATTAAATTTGATTTTTTTTGGTTGCGTGAATGAAGGGTCTCACGCCATGAACCCTTAACAATTTACGCCGTTAAACTGGACTTCATGAGACAAAATTCAATTCATTTTTTTTTGGTTGAGTGAATGAAGGGTCTCACACCGTGAATCCTTAACGGTTCAAGTCGTGAACCATACTTCACTAAAAAGTTATAGTTATTTTTTTTTTCGACGCGGACTCCTAGGGCGTGAATCCTTAGGCCGTGAAGCTGGAGAAATGGTTAGGGACGTGACCCTTTTTTTTGCCAAAGGATAGAGGCAGATGGCTGAGCTGGAGTTCTCCTAGGATTTCCTTGATTTGGGCGAGACGGACCCTGATTTGACTAATACGAAGGGATTGGTCTGTGCACTCTGGGTCCTTGACTTCCCCGTCCCCTTGACATGGAAGGAGAGTCGGGTAGTCTTTCAGCTGGTGACCAAAACCCTGGCATCCAAAACACCGGTTCTCACTTCTGAGCTTGTCCCTCTGAATCCTTGAAAGAGGTTGGGCTCCTAAGAAAGTGTTCTAGGGGAAGGGTCTTCCTTCACTTCTGAATCTTCCCGCATCCTGATTCTGAATTGGTCCTTGCTGCCTCTTTGGGGGTGAAAAGTTTGAAGTACTTCTCGGGGTTTGGAATCTTTTAAAATTAGAGGGTGCAGCAAGCGGGACCTTAACTACAAAGGCTTTGGCAAAGTTCTTTGCCATTCTTACTGCTTCAGCCAATTGAGATAGGTTTGGCATTCTTTACTAAAGTGTCCAATGGCTTGTTCATTCCTCGAATGAACCTGGCCATCAGCTGCTCTTCATCCAATTATTTGAGGAGAAGGACAAAAGCTTGATGGTAATTGGATCAGTATCCAATTATGGACTTGATTCTTAATTTTTCTATAAATTAAAGAGCATAAAAGCATTAAAAAGCCACTTATTTGGCCTCTAATTTGACAAGCATAGAAATTACTTTTAGATTAGAGAATTGCTTCATGAGAAGCTTCATTTGAATATAGACTAGGTCATAGGAATGACCATTCTTTGGGGGAGAGAGAGACATGCTTAAAAAAATATTTAATTTAAGCATAAATAAAAATTTATGTGTTTTATCACTACAATTCATTAAAGAACTTCAATTGTATTAAAAAGCCATTCAAGTGAATGCTTCTCAAGCTTGAGAGGGGTTGAGAAGAGAAATACATTTAGAGATTAAAGAAAAAAGATCGTAAATCACATTTTACCTCCTAGATTGCTTGATGCTTTGATCAAAGTAGAGGCCCCCAACCAATCAATTGATTTGGTATGTTAATGAAGTCTCCAAGGAAGATTGAAGAGAGAGAGAAGCTCCAATCTCTTCAATTTGTAGAGGATTTTTAGAGGATAATAGAAAATATCATTATTTCAGTATTTATAGGGCTAAGGATCTATTTATGGTGTAGTTCTCATATTTTTTTACAAAGGGCTAAGGATCTATTTATAGGTGAGGGAGGCCTCTAACCAAGTCCAACTAGTTTCTAGAATTTTCTAGGTTCAGTTTGGCTGAATTTGGACAAGATTTGGACCTAGTTTGGCTCGTTTTTTATTTGCTTTGATCCAGGAGAGCGATAAAAATATCCAGAAGAGAGGAGAGATAAAAATATCACAATATTTTTTATTTTAAAACTCCACCACACATGTGAAATAGGTGCCTCCTTAAAGAGCCCCCTTCGCCTTACCAAGGTGTCAAAAGTGAATCATTATACCCAAAATATCTCATTTTTTAAGTAATATTCATAGTTTTTTACTAATAAACCTTGTCCTTAGTCAACTCTTCATCTTATGTGAGCATTTACTCATTTTTGGGGGTTTTTCTTTTAAAAATTGGATTTATCTCCTCACCACACTTGGATTAATCTTATTGGTCCATAGGAACCTTAATTGGACCATAATCCAAAAATTTCTGAAAATCTAGACCCTTAGGCTAAGGTCCTTTATACCTATTTTTAATTAATTCCAAATGCACATTGGAAAGTTCTTTTTGAATTTTTGTTTCAAGGGAAACCATTTTAGACACTAGGAGGATTTTTATATCCAATAATATCTCAATTTTAGATTATCTCTCTCTAGATATTTTCTCTCTCTAGATCAAAACAGGGTAAAATAGAATCTTTCTTTTATTTCAAAGAGGGGAATAATTACAAGGTCAGAAGGGGAGGTTCTTACACCTGTACACCTCAAAAGCTGGAGGGAGGAATCTTACATCCTACCCCACTTAAAAAAAACGCGAGATGTCATCTCGTAGGTGGAGTATGATCTCTTTCATCATCATCTTCTTCTTCAATCACTTCCAGCGTTACTGCCTTGGAAGTGGATGGCCGATTTGGGAACATCCCTCTTTGACTTCCCTTATTCTGAGGCGGAGGTCTTGCATTACTTTGGATTAAAACTGCGGGTTGGTTAGAGAGTCTACCTCTGAGATTTCTCTGATTTTGGTGGAAAGAAACCTGATTACTCTGGAAGGAAGGAGCTAGAGTCTGGAATCTTGATCCCAGATTATCCCATCCTAAAAACCTTGTTCCAAAGGAGTTGGGCAATCCATACTGCGATGTCCAAATCCTTGAGAGTTATAGCATATCACTCCCTTATTCAAGGGTGGAACTTCTGAAGTTGAATTCCAAGGGATTGAGTTCTAGGAAAAGGACATTTCTTCCATTCTGGAACTTCCCATATCCTGGGCTTGACCCTTATATCTCTTAGATGGTGGAAGGTTGGAATTACCTTCTGGATCTAAAAACCTTTTGAAAGGTGATGGTGCTGGCTTCGGCGAGGGACTTTGACATCAAAGGCCTTGGTGAAATCCTTCGCCATCCGCACTGCTTCGGCCATGGAAACTGGCTTGGCATTCTTCACTAGGATATTCAAAGGTTCGTTCAGTCCCTGAATGAACCTGGCCACCATCAGCTGTTCTTCATCCAGTGGTGGCGAGTATTTGAGGAGGAGAGCGAATGCTTGGTGATATACTTCAATAGTTCTGCTCCCCTGGGTTAACTCTAAGAATTCGTTCATCTTTGTTTCCAAAAAGCCGGGAGGAACAGAACCTCTTCCTTAGGTAAATTTTGAGATCATTCCATGTCTGAGTGTTTCGATCCACACGGTTTGTCTCGCAGTGGTTTCTCCATGCTACTCTGGTTGTTTCTACTATCTTTAGCCTTGCAAGAGCCATTTTGCTCCTCATTGTACCCGGTGAGATCGAAGTACTCTTCCATTGCTTCGATCCACTTCTCCAGAGTCTCGCCCAAGTTTTCCCCTTCACCCTTGAAAGGTCCAAACTGCGATCTATGAAGAGTTTTACGAACATCCAAGTCGAGCTCTTCCTCATCAAGTTGGGGGTTTTCATTTCTACCACGACGACCTCGATCCATGATCCTATCAATATGAAAATTCTTGTTAAGTCCTTTTATTTACAATTCAAATCTGACTTTAGATCCAACTGATTCTAGGGTTCTTTAGATTGGTCAGCTCTCCACAAAATCATGGGATAAAGACCCCTTATATAGAACTCTTATCAGATAACAATTCATTCAGAACATATTATTTATATTCTTAACACAATAATGGTCGGTCAGATCGAAAATTCCATCTGAACATTCCTCCATGGAAGTTTCAGTTATGCAGGTTTTTAATTTGTCATCACTTAACTGGATCCACTAGGTCAAGTGTTAACAGTAGCAATCTCTCAGCACAATCCACTAATTTCATAGTGATTTACTGAAGTCATTATCGTCATTCCAGTTATGAACATCATCACAGGGACTCATCCCATTCATCCTCATTGTGGCTTTATTTAACTGATCGCTTTTCAACCAAAATTCAGGAATCACCATTTTTCAGAATCCAAATCAACTCATCAATTCTCAACCAGAATTTTAAAATCATATCAACCACATTCGAATTCATCATCTGGATTAGCATTTTTACTTATAATTTTAAGGTCTTAGATTTACTTGTATATACTGCAAGTAAAGAGCTGCAGTTATACCCTTGGTATATACGGGTAGTCACGGTCCTTGGAGTTATAAGGTAAATACCATCATGTCTAAGCCTCAAGCAAGTCAAGGATTTCCATACAATTGTGTTACTTCATCTGGGGACCCACTTTCAATTTTATGAATCTTCATTCGAAATATCAATTTGTATGAATTTTATCACCACACAATTACAACCTTTTACTGTACTTCATAAATTTTTTTGACATTTTTGGCTTCTCGGTTGATCCACTTTAGCCAATTTGCTTTGATACCAGTTGAAAGATCCCTGTCCCCTCCGTGCAAAACGGATTCGGGGTTGCTAACAGCGGAAGTAGTACTTCTTGCGCGGGGCAGGTCCCTCACTCAGGGCCTCGCCTTACGGATATCCGAACAAGAGACTAATCCCTTGGTTCTTCAAAAACCGAACCCGAAAAAACTTCCCCCTATTGGAAAGCACAGGCGATTCCTCCAGGATATTTGTACTCTAACCTAGTCAGGGTCATTACTGACCAAACTGATCCGACCAAACCTGTGAGTCACTTGGTCAGATCAAGGAAGAAACTTGCACTTGGATCATAGAAACCAACGCTTTTTTCTCCATCGAGAGGCACAGCGGTTGATTATTTTTCCATAGAACAATTACTATCCGGGATTTACTTCATCTATCATACTATAACAGAATTGAGTCTCATTTTACAGATCCATCAGTCCAGCCATCCAGTCCCATGGGTTAGCCAACCGCCCAACCACTGTAGTGATGGGATCCAATTAGGAATTTGGTTAGGTTTTGTCTCGGGTACCAGGGAAAAGAGTTCCCAAACCCCCTAGCCGGATATTCATGCAAATTTAACGCCAGTCACACCACTTACACACCCAATATGAAATTGCCTTTTTCACAGATTCAGCTATCTTTAAAACAATCATTTAATGAAACCATAGTGTCATTGATCATAATCCTCCAAAATATCCGGTTGAATCCTAATTTAAAACAATCATTTAATGAAACCATAGTGTCATTGATCATAATCCTCCAAAATATCCGGTTGAATCCTAATTTCCAATCATTCCTTCATCGGTGTACCTATGGCATCATTACAACGCTCACCACCTGTCCCTTAGGGGCCTTTTCGATAGTTCCTAGCTCATAGTACCCAACAATATACACTTATAAAAATCAAGATGGAATCTCCGTTGAAGATTAGCAAGATCAACCAACAGATCCATATAAAAGAGCCATGGACTCATCCATTGAGGACCAGCAAGGTCAATCAACCAGATCTATGCCGGGTTTCAGAAAACAACTCTTACTCCTTGCTCCAATATCTTCCACGACGCACGTGTGGGTATGTTTGACGACCTAGAGCCCGAGCACCGTATGGTCAGCACCCTCTAGGATCCTTCGCAGGTCACCTTCTAGCGCTTCACTCATAGGCCGCTTCCTTGGTCCCTCATCCACCGTACCGGAAGCTCACCATTTAAATCAAGAACCGGGGCTGGTGGTCAAGACCTCGGCCGACCTTGCTACGGGAGACGTCCTTCGTTGACTCCCCGTCAACTGTTGCAACTTTATCAGTTAGGTCTCCACGACCTCATTCACAAGACAGTCAAAATGCTTCCCCAACATTATTGACATAAAACAGTCATTTAAAAACAAGTAATAAATACAGTTTCTATAATGAACTTTCGTCTTTCACATTTTTCTACATCTGTCCACATTACTTAATCCATATCAAATTCATATGTATTCCTATTCTCATCCAATTACATCATTTTTTATCTCATCACATCTTTCCTCATTTATTCTCATCACATCTCATCCACTCGCATCAACCCATATTCACATCTCATCCACTCGCATCAACCCATATTCACATCACATCACACCTCATTCATTTCACATCTATCTCAATTTACATCACATCTCATCTCATTCATTTCACATCTCATCTCATTCATTCTTATCCCGATTCACATCACATCACATCTCATCCATTCACATCCCATATCATACATTTACATCCGATTTACATGACATGACATCTCATTCATTCACATCCCGATTCACATCACATCACATCTTTTCACATACACATCCACATCTATTCTTCCACATACACATCCGCATTCATTCTTCCACATACACATCTGCATTCATTCTTCCACATCCATTCTTTCACTTCCACATACACATCCGCATTCATTCTTCCACATACACATCCACATCCATTCTTCCACATACACATCCACATTCATTCTCATAACATCACATCTTATCACATCCTATTTTTATCTTATCACATCCTATCACATCCCATACACATCTTATCACGTCCATTCACATTCTATCACATCCCATACACCTCTTATCACATCCATTCACATTCTATCACATCCCATACACATATTTTCGCATCCACTCTCGTCTTGTCGTATCCTGTTTACATCTTATCACATCCATTCACATTCTATCACATCCCATACACCTCTTATCACATCCATTCACATTCTATCACATCCCATACACATCTTATCACATTCATTCTCATCCTATCGTATCCCGTTTACATCTTATCACATCCCATACACATCTTATCACATCCTATCACATCCCATACACATCTTATCACATCCTATTTTCACCTTATCTCATCCATTCACATGCTATTCTCATTTAATAGCTTTTTCTAGATTGATCCCGATAATGGGACTTTTTTCTAAATTTCTACCAATTGCTTGGTCTAATTAAAGATTCTTTTTCTCGACGACTATTTCCATATTCATTCTCAATTTCTCAAATGAATTATATTCAATATTCCTCTTTTGAATAAAAGAATTCATAGGATTTACAGAAATCAATTCTACCCATATTTTCACTTTTGATAAATAATCATAAATTGAATTATACTAAAAATTTCTCTTCTTCTCATTTGATTTCTTGGATCTCAAATACCATGGGAATTCCTCTTCTTTGCATTTAATTATTTGCATTCCAATGTCTTGAAAATTTCTCTTTTATCATCAAATATTTCTCATAAAGTAATTTCATCTAAAATAAAATACCCATTAATTCAATATGCTAGGAATTTCTCTTTTCCCATCTAAATGATGGAATTTCAAATGTCATAGGAATTACTCTTTTAACATTTAAATATTTCTCATAGATAAAATAAATTTATCTAAAACTCATCTTTGAATTTAAATAAAACACCCATTAAATAAAACACCCATTAATTTAAATATGCTAAAATATCTTTGAATTTAAATAAAACACCCATTAATTTCAATATGCTAAAAATTACACTTTTCTCATTTAAATATTTGAATTTCAATATGGTGGAAATTCTTCTTTCATCATTTAAATTTATCTATGAAAAAAGATAAATTTAACTAAATATTCTCTTAAAATTCAAATAAAAATTTCCATTAATTCCTTTACACTAGTAATTACACTTTCCACATTTAAATATTTGAATTCCAATATGGTGAAAATTTCTCTTTCATCATTTAAATTTATCTATGCAAAAAGATAAATTTAACTAAAGTCCTTCTTTAATTTTTAAATAAAATATACATTATTTTAACATTCCAAGTTTTCTCTTACTTCATTGGAATACATGGATTTCCATTGTCATGGGGATTAGTCTTTTAACATAAAAATGAATTACTAGAAATTTCTCTTTTTTCTAATTAACTATTCATGCATAAACATAAAAATAAAATTTTCCATGATTATATGAGAATCATTCAATTAATCTAGGATGATTAATCCTAGAATATGGTAGGAAGTCCTCTTTTCATATTATGAATGAAAATGATTTATGTGTTAATTTTTTAGAAATTTTACCATAGCTCCGCTGCTATTACTGATAATTCTCTATAATTTGAAAGCATAAAGTTTAGTAATATCTCTATGATTAGAATAACCATTAATTGGATCAGTATCCAATTATGGACTTGATTCTTAAATTTTTCATAAATTGGCCTCTAATTTGACAAGGATAGAAATTACTTTTAGATTAGAGAACTTCATTTGAATATAGAATAGGTCATAGGAATGACCATTCTTTTAATAGCATTAAAGCATTAAAAAGCCACTTAATTAGCCTCTAATTTGACAAGGATAGAAATTACTTTTAGATTAGAGAACTTCATTTGAATATAGAATAGGTCATAGGAATGACCATTCTTTGGGGGAGAGAGAGACATGGTCAAAACAACATTATGAAAATTTATGTGTTTTATCACTACAATTCATTAAAGAACTTCAATTGTATTAAAAAGCCATTCAATTGAATGCTTCTCAAGCTTGAGAGGGGTTGAGAAGAGAGAAACATTTGGAGATTAAAGAAAAAAGACCATAAACCACATTTTACCTCCTAGATTGCTTGATTCTTTGATCAAAGTAGAGGCCCCCAACCAATCAATTGGTTTGGTATGTTGATGAAGTCTCCAAGGAAGATTGAAGAGAGAGAGAAGCTCCAATCTCTTCAATTTGTAGAGGATTTTTAGAGGATAATAGAAAATATCATTATTTCAGTATAATACTGGCATGGTATAGTTCTTATATTTTTGTACAAAGGGCTAAGGATCTATTTATAGGTGAGGGAGGCCTCTAACCAAGTCCAACTAGTTTCTAGAATTTTCCAGGTTCAGTTTGGCTGAATTTGGATAAGATTTGGACTTAGTTTGGCTCCCTTTTGATTTGGGCTAAGGATCTATTTATAGGTGAGGGAGGCCTCTAACCAAGTCCAGCTAGTTTCTAGAATTTTCCAGGTTCAGTTTGGCTGAATTTGGATAAGATTTGGACTTAGTTTGGCTCCCTTTTGATTTGGTTTGATCCAGGAGAGAGGAGAGATAAAAATATCACAATATTTTTGAGTTTAAAACTCCACCACACATGTGAAATAGGTGCCTCCTTGAAGATCCCCCTTCTCCTTACCAAGGTGTCAAAATTGAATCATTATATCCAAAATATCTCATTTTTTAGTAATATTTATAGTTTTTTACTAATAAACCTTGTCCTTAGTCAACTCTTCATCTTATGTGAGCATTTACTTATTTTGGGGGTTTTTCTTTTAAAAATTATATTTATCTCCTCCCCACACTTGGATTAATATTATTGGTCCATATAGGAACCTTAATTGGATCATAATCCAAAATTTTTTGAAAATCTAGACCCTTAGGCTAAGGTCCTTTATACCTATTTTCAATTAATTCCAAATGCACATTGGAAAGTTCTTTTTGAATTTTTGTTTCAAGGAAAACCATTTTAGACACTAGGAGGATTTTTATATCCAATAATATCTCAATTTTGGATTACCTCTCTCTAGACATTTTCTCTCTCTAGGTCAAAACATGATAAAACAAAATCTTTCTTTTATTTCAAAGAGGGGAATAATTACAAGGTCAGAAGGGGAGGTTCTTACACCTGTACACCTCAAAAGCTGGAGGGAGGAATCTTACAAAGCTAAGGTCCTTTATACCTATTTTAATTAATTCCAATTGCACATTGGAAAGTTCTTTTTGAATTTCTATTTCAAGGGAAATCATTTTAGATACTAGGAGGATTTTTATATCCAAAAATATCTCAATTTTGAATTACCTCCCTCTAGACATTTTCTCTCTCCAGGCCAAAATAGGGTAAAACAGGATCTTTCTTTTATTTCAGAGAGGGGAATAATTATAAGATTAGAAGGGGAGGTTCTTACACCTGCACACCTCAAAAGCTAGAGGGAGGAATCTTACAACATTAGCCCTCCCAAAATAATCCTTGGTGTGATAATACTGACACTAGCACCATCATCTAAGATTGCAAAGACTACCATGCCTTTATAGAACACAACGTTAATTTCATCACTTTAAAAGTAGTGCCCTAGCTTGTTCATGGGCACTTTTGGTGGCTATCCTTTTATCTTGGGTATGGAGGGAGAGTGCTCTCACTGTGGGGGCTATCCTTTTATCTTGGGTATAGAGAGAGAGCACTCACTATGGAATGGCTCATCCTCCTCCTCTCCAAGTTTAGGCTCATCTCTTTGGGCTCTTAAATTTCCATTCATCCAATCGGATAAGTCTCTCCAAAGTTGAGACTTTCCTTGTAAAAGAGAACTTATTGGGACTCGTACTTTTCCTAGTACCAACAATGAGCTCTGTAATGGTTCCCGTGACACTGGCAATTAGCACAAAACTATTATTGTCTAAGCCTCAACATTGGACACTCTATACTTGTATGATTTCGGTGGTAAATTTCACACCAAATTATATCTCTTCATGGGAATAGATGTCCTACTTGGGGCTAGTTGGGGATTGCCTTGAGGGTTTGGGGCTGGCCTAAATGGTTGAGTAGATTCTCTACAAACTCTTCCATGCTCATGTCTTTAACTAGGACTGTATCTTCTTGTGCTAATTTGGCATCCTTAGCCAGCACCCTAAGCGGTGATGAACGAGGCTTTGGATGACACATCCCCTATCTCTTGTTCAGGTGGACAACTTCTACATCAGTGTCTTATAGGTTATCCACAAGGTTAATTGCCTCGCATAGGATGCAACATCAGCACTCAACAAAGATATCGTAGTTAGATTTGTAGAGATGGTCCACTCTTTCATGGGTGTTGCATCTCATGTGGAGATACTTGGATCTAGCAATGTAGTCCCACATGGTTTTCCCTTCCTCTTACTTAAGGCTATAGATTTGTACAATTAGGCTCCATCTAGCTCCACTAAGCGAGAAAGTGTGACTCAATTCCTCATGGCATTTTCAAGTTTATTAAGAGACATAAACCACTAGCCTACTTTGCTTTTAGAAGACCCTAGTGCCATGGAAAGAATGCAAGGAACAACCCAATATCATGGGGCTTTGCCCAATCACACTCCAGAGTACAAACAGCTCAACCGAGAAACCAGTATGTCGTGGCCTAGCTCACAAATGTAAAATCGGGGTATGTCACTTACCTCATAAAAGTAGGTTGCGTGGGATTCTCATAGGTAGCATTGTCGTCAGGCAAAAGAACCAAGAGGTCCACTCCATTGCGGTTGTTGCTGCTGCACACCAAGGAAACTCGACCCTCCTCTCACTCAATCTCTTTCTCTCTCTCTCTGTCTCTCTCTCTCTCTCTCTCTCTCTCTCTCTCTCTCACATAACACACACACACACACACACACACACACATGCAATAAGTATACAAGATAAGAGAATGAGGGGTTTTGGTTACAAGAGGCCTTATCCAATTTGTTTTTAGGGTTTACCCCCTTGGGTGCCCAAAGCTTAAAAATTACGTCCTTGGGTATCCTAGGTCTCCTATACAAGTGCAAACACTTAGTGTAAGATTCCTCCCCAGCCTCTCAGGATGTCCAGTATCTTCCCCTGTAGTCAAATCCCTCTTCAAAAATATCAAAGATCTTGTTTCTACCTGTTTTAGCTTAGAGAGAGAAAATATTATAGAGAGAGATTATTTAAATTTTGAATATTTTTGGATAGAAAAATTTCTCATCTTATTAATATAAGTTCCCTTGAAACAGAAGTTCAAAAAGATTTCCAGAAGGTGTATTAGAAATCAATTATAATCTGCTCAAGAGGCCTTATCCTAGGGGTCCATATTTTTGAAAAATTTTAAATTAAGGTTCCTATGGGCCAATAGGATCAATCCATGTGTGGGGAGGAGATAAATCTAATTTGTAATAGAAAATAAAAAAATGAGTAAATTCCTACATTAGATGAAGAGTTTTATTAGTAAAAAAACTATGAGTATTATTAAAAAAATGAGATATTTTGGGTATAATGATTCCATTTTGACACATGTGTAAGGAAGGGGAGTCCCTTCAAGGAGGCGCCTACTTCACATGCTTGAATGAGTTTTAAACTAAAAAATAATGTGATATTTTTATCTCTCCTCTCTCTTGGATCAAACCGAATCAAAACCGAATAAAAAAGGAACCAAACTAGGTCCAAATCTAGTCCAATTTCAACCAAACTAAATCTAAAAAATTTTAGAAATCAGTTGGCCTTGGTTAGAGCCTCCCTCTCCTATAAATAGAACCTGAGCCCTTTGTAAAAAAATAGGAGAATTATACTATGCCAAAATTATGATAATTTTTACTTTTCTCTAAAATTCTCTCCAAATTGAAGAAATTGGAGCTTCCCTCCTCCTTCAATCTCCATTGGTGGCTCCATCAACACACCAAACCAATTGATTGGTTGGGGGCCTCTACCGTGATCAAAGAATCAAACAATTTGTAAGGTAAAGTGTGAATTTTGATCTTTCTCCATAATTTCTCAATGTTTCTCTCTTATCAACCCCTCTCAAGCTTGAGAAGCTTAATTGGAATGGCTTTTTAATGCTATTGAAGTTAATTGATGAATGGTAGTAAGGAATACATAAATTCCCATGTATGCTTAATTTTTATGGCTTTTTTTATGATTTTTGTCTTCTCTAAATTGAATATGATGTTATGCCTCATTGAAAAAAGGCATTCCCATCTCTTCTTTAGTAAATCCAACCATTCTTTATCCTAGGTGAATGATTAATGGATAAAATCAAGTTTTTCATAATGTTTCTCTTGAATAGGTAGAAATTGCTTACATTAGAATGAATTAAATACTCTTGGTGAAATTATAGTTGATTTTGGAAACTTAAAAATTGAAAATTGGTCAGCCATACAAAGGAGGTTATGGCAAAATTTTCTAAAATTGTGTAAAAATAAGTTTTACTTTTTATTCTAAAAATGTAATTCCTACTAAATTGGATTTATGCATGGATAGATGCATAAAGAATTTAAATTAATCCAAAAAGTGTTATTTTCATCAATGTTTATTTTATGCATAGAAAGATGTATAAAATATTTTCTTTTTTTAATTCAAAAGAGTGATTTTCATCATAAATGATTTTATGCATAAATTAGATGCATAAAAGAAATTCTTTTATATTAAAAGAGTGATTTTTATCATAAATAATTTGTATGCATAAAAGATATTTTTTTATATTAAAAGTGTATTTTTATCATAAATGATTTTATGCATAAATTAGATGCATAAAAGAAATTCTTTTATATTAAAAGAGTGATTTTCATCATAAATAATTTGTATGCATAAAAGATATTTTTTATATTAAAAGTGTGATTTTCATCATAAGTGATTTTATGCATGAATTAGATGCATAAAAGAAATTCTTTCATATTAAAAGAGTGATTTGTATGCATAAACATATGCATAAAGGATATTTTTTTATATTAAAAGTGTGATTTTCATCATAAATAATTTTATGCATAAATTAGAAATTCTTTTATTCTAAAAGTGTAGTTCCTTTTAAATTGGATTTATGTATGGAAAGATGCATAAAGAATTTATTTTAATCCAAAAGTGTTATTCTCATCAATTTTGCTTTTATGCATAGAAAGATGCATAAAGAAATCTATTTTTATTTCAAAAGAGTTATTTTCATCAATTTTAATTTTATGCATAGAAAGATGCATAAAGAAATCTATTTTTAGTTCAAAAGAGTTATTTTCGTCAATTTTAATTTTATGCATAGGAAGATGCATAAAGGATTGATTTTTAATTCAAAAGTGTCATTCTCATTTAAAATGAATTTATGCATAGGAAGATGCATAAAAGATTGATTTTTATTTCGAAATTGTTATTCTCCTTAAAATGAAATTTATGCATAAATAGATGCGTAAAGAAATCTTATATCAAAAATAAGAATTCTCTTGTATTCTATAAATAGATATGAGGATGTGAAACGAATCAGATAGATGAAAATAAATGAGGAATAGATGGAGATGTATGTATGTGAAAGAATGGATGTAGTTATATGTATGTGAAAGAAATGATGTAGATGTATGTATGTGAAGGATGTATGTGAAGGGAAAGATATATGTGGAAATGGATGTATGGATGTAGATATGGAATGTGGATGTGGATGTATGAATGTGGAATGTGGATAAGGATATGGATGTAAGAATGTGGATGTATGGATGTTGATATGGAATGTGGATGTGTATGTATGAATGTGGAATGTGGATAAGGATATGGATGTAAGAATGTGGATGTATGTGAATGTGAATGTGGATGTGTGAATGTGGATATGGATGTAAGAATGTGGATGTAAGAATGTGATGTGAATGTGGATATGGATGTAAGAATGTGGATGTATGTGAATGTGAATGTGAATGTGGATGTGTGAATGTGGATATGGATGTATGGATGTGGATGTATGAATGTGAGCGCAGATTTGAATGTATGATATAGATGTATGGATGTGGATATGGATGTGGATGTATGGATGTAATTGTGTATGAATGTGAATGTGGATGTATGGATGTGGATGTGGATGTGGATGTATGAATGTGAATGTGGAGGCCCAGTAGCCAAGAAGCCGTACGATTGACCTTCAGGCTTTGGCAACCTCACAAGCTTTTGGGTTGGCAATGCCCAAACAAGACCTTGACCTACGGTTGAGACCTGCACCGCTGAACCTGATTGATCTTCTTAGACCTATAGCTCTATAGGACAACAAAGCTCCTCAAATCTGTTGCCAGATCTCTCCTTGAACACCAAGCTCAACACCGAGCACACCCGCAAGTGCACACATGCGCACACGCAGCTAACTTGGCTCTGATACCAGTTTGTTGATGCAGGTTGAGAGAGGGGAGAGACAGAGACACAATATCTGGTGGTACTAAAGAGTACCTTAATAATCTTTTAGATAGGTATATGATGCATGTACAGCCCAGCCCTTAAGGGGGCCGGCGCACGGGAACTGCACTGGGCACTGCCCTTTATCCCAACATTTATATCCCTATTGGCTTTCACATAATGTTATTGGTGTTGCTCTTGATGGCATTTAGAGATACATTATGTTGTTGTTATTGCCGTTGGTGGCATTTGGAGTCATACTTAAATATGTTGTTGGTGATGTCATTGTTGGCTGTGCAGGAATATGTATTTTACCAAGAATGTGATGATGGTGTCTGTGTGCATGTGTTATCCTACATATATGTACTAGTGGCTTGCGAGTGTATGCTTAGAGGTTTAGGATCAATCTCCTTCTAACATGTGTATAGACATCCATGGAGGACTATGGGAAGGCAGGTCTCTTGATAGCCATCAAGGGGCTATTCCGGACTCTCGGCTTGGGTAGATCTAAGATAGAGGAGGATATGACATAGTACTGCCTTGAGTGTTGATGAGTTGGAGGCTACCATCACTTGGCTAGCCTGCTCCTTGCAGTGCATAGCCCTTGGCGAGGGCACCTCTAGATCTGTAGGAGGAGGAGGAGAGGAGGTTGCAGGAGGTCAGGAGGAGGAGGATCAAGGTCAAGAGAAGGACGTGGTGCTAGAGAATCAAGATCAGGAGCAAGACATGGTGCCACAAAAAAGACCAATATGTATAATTTCTATAATTGATCTCTTTTGAACTATAATTTGTGAATTGCTAGAATAGTTATATTTGGTCAAGTGTACATGACACAAAGGAGAGGTACATAGGGGCCTAGTGTCGTTCAGCGAGGACTCTCAACAGAGGCATCATTAACATAGGTATGAAGTATGCATGTCGTCACCTAGGACTCTCAACAATAGAGGCATCGTCGATGTAGGTATGAAGTATGATTTGTATATTATACTAGTTATTTGAACGCCTATAACTATTTGTTTTAATTTCCTTTTATAAGAGTGATGAGAAGAGTATCACAAATCTGTCCAAGTCACCAGTCCCACCACCTATAGTGCCACGATCCTGTATAGGGGACATGGGCGTAGAGTTCTCCATCGAGGAGCAGGGGCACATTGTGGATTGAGATGGATGCAAGGTTTTTCATCGTCGGCTCTGAGACGACCTTGTGGACCTCTACATGCCTTAGCTTCATAACCTATGGGGGTAAGAGATCTTTGATTGTGATATGAAGGTTTTAAATTATAATTAAACTAATTAATAAACATAGGATTTTCTTTTAAATGTAGGGACTAGGACAAGGTCAACAATAAATTTATCATCACATAGCTAGAGCAAGAGTTCAAGGTTAGGTGGAGCCATAATGGTGTTTTATAGGAGTGTGCAGGCTTACTCAAACTGGAGAGATAACGCACGATAATAATACGGTTTTCAATTCTTTCCAATATTCCAAACTATACCATATTGAAATCTCAAGTGCCATCACTTTTTTCCCTCTGTCTCTACAACAATGTTTGGGGGATGTATGCCTATTGGCTGGCAATCACTTGGAGCTGATCTAGTGGCTTGAAGTACTCAGTCTTACATAGTAAATCACTGCTTTACACTTCAGGGCTGAAGTGGTTTTGTCTCACAGGTTTCATATGCCTAATGCATTCGGGCCCCTCTTATGGATGCTACACATGATGTATTGTACATGCATATCATGAATGCCAATCATCTGGAGATGACTTTGGGGATGTTTTGAGCCTAATTTGGAGCTCGGGAAAATTGTCTTGGCTATTAGAAAATTGCAGGCAGCTGGGTCATACCTGCAGGGGAATTTGGATGCAGTTGTATGCTTCTCAGAATGAAACTTCCAAGAAAGTTTTGGTACTGACATAAGGTGCTATACCTGGGCAGTGGATTGACAAGTGTCATGCCTCATTTATGAGCTGAAAATAGGTCATTTTTTGTAGAAATTCATTGCCGTACATAGTAAACAGCAGGGTTCTCTTGCAGGCAGATTGATACCTACTCTCAATTGATGCTATTTGGGGATGTCTGTAAGCATGTTTATGATCTGACATGTCACTATCATGCTGAAAATGCTCAATAACCAGAACTGAACATCTGAAAATACACTGCAAGTTTTGGTTTCTTGCAATTCTCTTGGTCAGCTGTTTTGACAGATTTGGCTTGTTTTTTTTGTCACTTGAGCTGTAATCATGAGCTAGTAGCAGTGATAGCAGCAATCTACTGCACATCAAGAAGCTTGAAGGGGCACATAACTTTGCAATTTGGCAAAAGCACTGCTACAATGTCTTAGTGCAAAAGAAACAGGTGAAGCCTATCAAGACGAAGGGTGTGCGACCAAACGACATAGCACAAGATGATTGGGATGATCTAGATGAGCTTGCACACTCTACCATTGAACTATCAGTTGTAGACTCTTTGTTGTTTAACATAGAGGGATTAGACACTGCCTATGCTATGTGGATGAGACTGGAAGAGTTGTATGCTCAGAAGAGTGCTGCAAGTAAAGTCTATTGGCGCTAAAGAAACTTATGGATTTGCGCATGAAAGAGGGCACTGTCATGTCTACTCACCTTAGTGAGTTTAATTCTATTTTTAGCCAGCTGGCTGCCTTGAAGTTCAATATCAATGAATGAGTTCAAGGCTACCTTTCTGTTATGCACTCTACCTGAAAGCTGGGATACTTTCAAGACAGCTATGAGCAACTCGAATGCTATGTTGCTGTACTCTGATGTAGAGAGTTCTCTGCTCATGGAAGAAATGAATTGGCAGAACAATGCATTTAGTAAGTCTTCCAGTGCTTTGCATACTAGAGGCAGATCACAGCAGAAAGGGAAATTTGCAAGGGACGCAGTAAATCTCGTGGTAAGGATGTTGAATGCCATCATGTGGCAAGAAGGGTCACTTCAAACGTGACTGCTATAGATGGAAGAAAGAGAAAGGAAAGGGCAAGAAGACGGATGACAACAAGGAAGAGAAGAAAGAGAGTCAGCCTGCTAAGAAGAGCAGTGAAAAGATCGACGAACAAGTGAATGTAGTCAACCATGAGAGAGATAGTGGGAATGATGTACTCTTTGTCTCTTCTTGCTTCAGTGCACATGCCTTGATTGCAGATATGGATGATGGCATGCACACTTGGATTTTAGATTCAGGTGCCTCTTTTCATGTCACCCCTCATCGCGCGAGTGGTTTTCAGACTACACTGGTGGGGGTAGACATGGTGTTGTCCATTTGGGGGACAATTATGCATGTGACATTGTAGGCATTAGCAGTGTGCAGCTGCAGTTTCAGCATGGATCTGTCTTCACTCTTCACCATGTAAGGCATATACCACAGCTCAAGAAGAGCTTGATTAGTACTGGGCAGCTAGATGATGATGGTTTTCATACCACCTTTGGCGATGGCAAATGGAAGAGCTGTAAGGGATCTAGGGTTATTGCCAGAGGTTGCAAGAGTGATACCTTGTATCCGCTTCATGTATCTAGTGTGCATGACCATGTTGTTGCCGTGATCGAGCAGCCAAGTGTTTCCTTGTGGCATGGCCGGTTGGGACACATGAGTCAGACAGGAATGAAAGTACTTTCTTGTTTGGGTTACTTGCCTTGTCTTCGTTGTTATGCTGATTTTGAGCACTGCGATCATTGTGTTTATGGTAAGCATGCACAGACGTCTCATAAAAAGTCTCTTTCATTGAAATCTTCGCCTCTAGAGTTAGTACATTCAAATGTATGTCAGATGCCAGGGTTATCTCTAGGGGGAAAGAAATACTTTGTCACCTTTATCGATGATGCTACACGGAAGGTATGGGTTTACCCTATTCATAGCAAGAACGAAGTGCTTGACAAGTTTCAAAAATTCCTGGCATTGGTTGAGAACCAGATTGATAAGACACTTAAGTGTCTTCACTCTGACAATGGTGGGGAGTATGTGTCCAAAGCCTTTGAGGCATTTTGTGACTGTAAAGGAATAAAAAGGGAGCTCACTGCCCCTCATAATCCACCCCAAAACGGAGTTACAGAGCACATGAATCGGACCATACAGGATAAGGTCCGTACGATGCTGTCTCATGCTACATTACCCCATGGCTTTTGGGCAGAGGCTATTATGATAGCCGTTCATCTGATCAATAGGTCACCGAACAAGTCTTTGGGGGGGAGAGTCCCTCAAAAAGAGTGATCAGGCAAGCCACCTTCTTATGCCCATTTGAGAGTTTTTTTCTGTGCAAGGATTTTGTGCACATACGGAAAGCAGAACGCAGCAAACTGGAACCAAAGTCCTGTAAATGCATATTCCTAGGATACGATGATGAGCGTGAGATGGGGTATAGACTATGGGATCCCAAGAAAAGAAAGATAGTACGTAGCAATGATGTCATCTTTCGTGAAGATCGCATGCATAAGCAGCTCGAGAAGACTGAGGAGGTCAGAAGGGTTGTTTTTAGGGAGGATGTACCTGTTATAGCAGTTAGTGTGCTGGCCAGTGGTGGAAAGCAGCGTATACCTACTGTAAATGACCCTAAAAATGCAGGCAATGGTGTTGGAAATGACCAGCAAGGTATTGCCCATGATGCTCCATAGTTGCAGAAAATATGCAGTTAGGACAGCCAGCAAGGGCAGCATGCTAAAATTTCAAGACATCAAGCTGAAAATGCAGGATTGCAAGTTTCATAGCCTAAAAATGCTGAACATTCGCTCCGTAGGTCAACCCGACCATCAAGGCCACTTGACAGTTTGTTCCTGGTGCACAGTATGCTGCTGATTATGTCATGGTTACTGAGACTATGGTGAGCTGTCATGCTTCCAGGAAGCAATGACTAGACCGGACAACAAGAAGTGGTTTAAGGCCATGCTGTCTGAAATGGAATCACTTGAAAAGAATGGTACTTGGGACTTGGTGCAGCTGCCTAAAGGGCAGAAAACCCTTCCATGCAAGTGGGTTTACAAGATGAAGGTCACTTCTGGTTCCTCGCCAAAGTACAAAGCACGATTGGTTGCAAAGGGGTACAAATAGGAACATGGAATTGACTTTGATGAGATCTTCTCTCTTGTAGTCAAGATGACTACTCTAAGAACCATTTTGGGCTCAATTACAGAGCTGAAGATATGGAGCTCATATAGATGGATGTAAAAACTGCATTCTTACATGGTGATCTGCATGAGGACATATATATGTAGCAACGTGAGGGTTTTATTGCTAAGGGCAAAGAGAAGATGGTCTATAAACTGAAATGGAGTTTGCATGAGGACATATATATGTAGCAACGTGAGGGTTTTATTGCTAAGGGCAAAGAGAAGATGGTCTGTAAACTCAAATGGAGTTTGTATGGGCTGAAACAAGCACCGCGGGAATGGTATCATAAGTTTGATACTTTCATGCAGTCTCAGGGCTATTAGAGGAGTCAAGTTGATCACTGCTTGTACACCAAGAAGGCAGCAGATGGCAGCCTGATTATCTTGGTTTTGTATGTTGATGACATGCTGATTGCTAGCAGGGATACTCATGCCTTGGATTCATTGAAACAGAATCTACATGGCGGCTTTGACATGAAGGATCTTGGTGATGCAAATCACATTCTTGGAATGCGGATACTCAGAGATAGGTCGAAGGGGTTACTCTATTTATCTCAGCAGAAGTATGTATCCAAGATTTTGCAGCGTTTCAATATGGAGGGGGGGAAAGCAATCGGAGTTCCATTGCCTCCATATGTGAAATTCAGTGCAGAGAGGACAGCCCTACATCTGATGATGAGAAGGCTGAAATGGCCAAGATTCTGTATGCTTCAGCTGTTGGTAGTTTGATGTATGCCATGGTTGCTACACGTCCTAATATTGCCTTTGCAGTGGGAGTGGTTAGCAGGAACATGTAGCAGGTACATGGCAAACCATGGCAAGAAGCATTGGGAAGCAGTGAAAGGTATTATGAGATACCTCAAGGGCACAAGGGATTTGTGCATCTACTTTGGAAGGCATCTGTCGTTGGCTTTACGGATGCAAACTATGCTGGACATGTGGACTCCTCTGCAGGAAGTCCACTTCTGGGTATGTGTTTACCTTCACAGGGGGATCTCTCTTGGATATCCAGGCTGTAGAAGTGTGTTGCACTGTCTACTACAGAGGCAAAGTATGTGGCTGCCCCACTGAGGCATGCAAAGAGGCCTTATGGTTGTCACATTTGGTTGCTGAGCTTGGTATCACTGAGGTTCCTGTCCTCCACTGTGATAGTCAGAGTGCTATCATGTTAGCATGGAACCCTGTCTTTCATGCAAAGACAAAACACATACAGGTGAAGTATCATTTCATCAGGGAAGTACTTGTTGACAGCAAGAGCATTGAGCTAGTCAAGGTACATATTGATGATATCCCTACAGACCTTCTCACGAAGGGTCTTCCAGCAGAAGCAGAGCGGTTTGACCATTGCAGACAGATGATGGGTATTGGATAGGTATAGTCTCTTCAACTTTGTACATACTTAGACTTAGCTAATTCTTTTCCTCTACCTTTGGGCACATTGCCTTTAGGGGGAGGTTGTTGGGATAAAGGGTAGTGCCCAGTGCAACTCCCGTGCCCGCCCTTAAGGGCTGGGCTGTACATGCTAAAAGATTATTAAGGTACTTTTTTTAGTACCACCAGATACTATGTCTCTGTCTCTCCTCTCTCTGAACCTGCATCAACAATAAACTCAATAATTCCATTAAAATTTAGAAAAAGTACATGATAAAAAGACAAGTACATAGTAATGAGACTCCATTATGAGAAGTCCATTACACTTAAATCCAAAACTACATTTTGTTGATCTCGTTGTTGGCAGTAAATCGGCAAGCTCATTTACAAGGTGTTGTTTCTTGCATGAAAGTGGTAAGACGATTCTCCCTCCACTCTATGATTGCTTCAGAAAGCTTCTCTTGCACTTTGTCAATGTCATCTTGCGTGCACCTGCCACGCTCTTGTATGCCACGAATAAGTTTTGTGAGATATTGCTTTTTATAAAGAGCAATGTAGTATGCATCTTGATTGTTTTGGTATGTGAGCAACAATAACATGTCATTAATGTTTTGGATATAGCTATTGAACATAAGCCTGTGCAAATTAATTACTTTGATTAAGCATTGATGGATTTTCCCACATAATAAACTATGACTCTATGTAAATCAACCTAGTGACTATACACTATTCAACATATTGCTAATGTACATGCTTACTCAACATCTATGCACTACTCTTGCAACTTATTGCTCTTTCTAGTCACACTCTAATCTCTCTCTCTCTCTCTCTCTCTCTCTCTCTCTCTCTCTCTCACACACACACACACACACACACACACACACACACACATCTTCCATGCAGCCTATACATATCCCACACTCATCTAGCCTATACATATCCCACACTCATCTAGCCTCCCCCACATAATCACATGCATAAGCATCTCGTGTTTATCAACATGTTTGATATGTTACCACTTTCCTTAAAGAGATAAGTCAGGTCCAAATCATGTAGCTTTACTTGCAACTTGCAATGTAACATGGCCACCAGATCTCAATCTAAATTAAGGGGAAAACCTTAAGTCAAAATGTGCGTCTAGCCTTTTTCAAATAAGACTGTCTAATCTAAATTCATTCCATTCCCTCAGCATTGGAGCAGTTAATAGAACGGTGGGGCAATAATACATAATGATATTGTTAGATGGGTGGCAATGCTTTGATAGATCTATGTATGCCAAATGTGCCACACTGGCAAAGCACAACAAGTACCTAACGAGCTTTTTGTTCGAAATGTAGTCCCTTGAAATGTAGGATATTCCCAACATGAGCATGGTGAGGAAGCACTGAGCTATCTTAAATGGATGCAATGTGAGGGAGTCTATTTAAACGCAGTGACCTTTATGTGCATATCGAAAGCATGTGGTAGCATTGGAGTAAGGGGGAAAGATACAAATAGGGCTTGTTGGGAAATTGGGATGCATTTGTGGATATGTGTGCCAAATGTAATTCACTTGCCCCAAAGCACAACAAGTGTTTGACTTCTACCTTAATCACATGATATGGTACATTTCATTACAACCATTCCACAAGATGACAACCTATAAGATATTATACTTTTTCATACCTATCATGTTTTCAAATGTCTCAAGTATGAAAAGTATGATTGCACCTCTCTCTCTCTCTCTCTCTCTCTCTCTCTCTCTCTCTCTCTCTTGCACAAACACTCTCTCTCTCATCACACACACACACACCCACCTCTCTCTCTCTCTCACACACACACACACACACACACACATACACACCTGCCTCTCTCTCTATCTCATCATATACACACCCGCCTCTCTCTCTCTTACACACACATCCCTCTCTCTCTCACATACACAATATAGAGGCCCCTTCCCATACCCACAGAGCCTTTGGGGACAAAGATGGCCTTCTACAGAGATCATCTCCTCAACTTAACTCCCACGAGGATGGGTTTCTCATATGACCGAGATATATGGATACTCACTTGTCATATAGAGTCAGATGTACCATCCATGAGATCCGCACTTCATCCCATCACCTGAGGGTTAAGATTGACAGACATGGCCCAATGAGGATAGCCCCAAAGGATCGCTTCTCTCTCTCTTCAACCTTCTTTGGAGTCTTCATCAACATACTAAACCAATTGATTGGTTGGGGGCCTCTCCTACGACTAAAGAATCAAGCAAAACAAGAGGTAAAGTGTGACTTTATGGTCTTCTTCTTAATCTTCTAAATGTTTTTCACTTCTCAGCCCCTCTCAAGCTTGAGAAGTATTCAATTGAATCAATGCAAATGAAGCTCTCTAATGAATTTTAGTGGATAAATATGCCAGTTATGCCACATGGAGGTAGAGACAAAGGAGAATTATATATGCAGATGTCCAGTGTATCTACGAGATCAGGGGAAGATTCCACTAACTCTTCCATGAGGGTTTTGGGCCGCTACCTTGGATCATGGATTTCTCAGATCGGAGATGTTTGGGGCTCTTCCTCTTGGAGCTATACAGATACAGGGAGTCTTTATTATGGGCAAGACCATGGTAATAGGCCACTGTGACATCACAGGAGGATTATGGTCATTATCTCCTAGCACATGAGAACCTTCTCATGCTAGCTCATCCTCCCTACCATGAGCTCCATGCTACGATGCCCTATGCGGGAGATTCTTGGATGATGATCGTGTACATGTATTTGCATTTGGATGAACCCACACCTCCCCCCTCTTGTATCAGCCCTATCTTGTATTATTTGATCTAACCTTAGATCATAGATCATAAGCACACTTAGCTCCCCTTTTCAGTTCCAGCTTTATGCTCAGTTTCGTTCATTTTAATTTATTTTTATTTCAGTTTGTATCTTGGATTATGTACTCAAATCAAGTTGATGTATTCTTTTTTGGTCTCATAGGTCATTTTGGCCTTTTGCTGACGTTCATATAACTTTCTTTCTTTCACACACACATGCCTCTCTCTCTCTCTCTCTCTCACACACACACACACACACACACACACACACACACACACTCACTCACTCACTCACTCACTCACACACACACCGCTCTCTTCTCTCTCTCTCTCTCTCTCACACACACACACACACACACATACATGCACATGCACATGCACACGCACACACACACCTCTGTCCCTCTCTCACTCACGCACACACACACATCCCACCTCTCTCTGTTATGGGAATATATTTTAAGTCCTCTTAAAAATATTATTCTACCCTCTTAGATAATTTGAGGACACTTGGATTATCTTTGCGTCAAGCTAAATTATGTTAATATCATGGGTGATGATATTATAAATATTAATACGTTTAGTGAATATTGACGTATGTTTGGGGTCTCCAATGTTTTTTCTAGTTGGTTTGTATGGAGGGATAATTCCCGGGTTACTTATGCCTGACAAACATGTGTGTGGCTATGGTTTGTATACTTATGGAATATTTGTTTCACCAATTTATTGTTGGTTATTTTATAGGTGAAGAGAATTCCGAAGATTGAGGAAGAATTGCACAAATTATTACTTGGCACACCATTTTTGTAAACAAGCTTTGTATATACATGTGCTAGCTTGTGCACATTTTGATTTATTTGGAAAAGCCTTAGTTTATCAAGCATAGACTTAGCTTTAATATTTTTGTGAAGTGTGATATGATATGCTTTAAACCCTAGCCTCAATTAATGGCACTCTATTTTTGAACATACATGCAAGAAAAGCACCTTTTTGTATTTTTGGAAGCTATGGCCTAATTTGGAATAAAGTATCTAGTAAATACTCATGTGTGGGGAAAATAGGCCATACACACATGAGGGGCGATGATTGTACCCAATCTTGGAACCGTGTTTTGTGAGCTAAGTATTTTCTTATATTATTTGTGTTTTATTCAATTATTGAATATGTGAAGCATGTGGAATTGGATGAGTTAATTTGATTTAATCAATTCTTTCAAAGTTTCTTTAAACTCTATTTTTCTAAAAAAATTAGATCCGTCTCAGTGGTATCAAAGCTAGATCTAGGAAGATAGAGCCAAGAATTGAAAGCTTAAAAGCTTAATTTAAAGGTTTTTGAAGAGTTGCATGTATTATCCAAGGGGCAAAGACCAAAAGATAAGGGGGTGGAAAACCACTTTGCAAAAAACCATAAATTAAGGGGGTGGAAGGGGCAAAGACCAAAGACAAAGACCAAAAGATAAGGGGGTGGAAAACCACTTTGCAAAAAACCATAAAACCACCTTCTTCTTGAAAAGTGGTTTTTTCAATGCAAAACCTCTTTATAATCTACGAGTATGGATGGAATCAGCTCTTGAAAGAGGTTTGAGCCCCATAATCACATTGCTAAAGCTCTTGAAGGAGGTTTGAGCCCCATAATCACATTGCTAAACCATTGTTGTTGCAGAGAGGAATCCATATAATGGAGGGTCCTTGATTATCTACACAAATCAATTTTGGTGGATGGAAAAATAAAAAGCTCAATCGCTTACAGGCTGGATTTATTTTTGATTAAGAAGAGCTTGATCTAATTGGAGTAAAGCAATGTTAGCAATCGATTCCAACGAGCGGCAGCCAAATTGTTGGCGGGTTATCAGAATGAGGAGAAGTCTTCGTTTTTTTTAAAAAAATAAAGGCTTTATAACCTTTACAAAAAAGCCTTACACAAAAGCGAGAGCTTAAAATTAGCTCCTCCATGTAGACAGAAATTGGAGCACAGCCAGCGGCTTTCTTTTTTCTCTCCTTCGCTTGCTGGCAAGTTTCTATAGAGCTACGAAATAGCTTTGTTTTTTTTCTTTAAAAAGCTTATAAGCTTAGTATAGCTTAATATTAAAAGCTTTAACGCTTTAAGGCTCCAAAATAAAGCTTTATAACATAAGCTTATCTTTAAAAAGGTTTTTAAAGGGGCCTAACAGGAAATGAAAGTAAAAAATTTTTAAAAAATTAAATTTTTTAATCTGCAAGCCCTCTTTTCTTTTTCAGATATTGAAAGCCTCTTGCAACCATATTAAAAAAAAAAACATCAGACATATCAGCAAATTCTTGGAAGACGGAATCAAAGCCAACTATTGGATGACAAATTCAACAATTCTAGAGCTAAGTCTTGCGTCTTCATTTATTTGTGTTATTAAATTATGTTATTAAATTGCGTTATCTTTATCTATTTAATTACAATGGCTGCTTTACCTGCGCCACCCACTATGCAAGAACAAATCTTAGCACTTCAAGAACAAATTGCCAGTGAGCGAGAACTACAACACAAATTAGTACGTCAAGTGAAGTGTTCCAAACGTAAACGTGATTCTTCCAACTCTTTTGACTCAGACGAGGAAAAAAGTGATCATGTTAGATGCACTATTAAAGCTACCTTACATATTTAAAATTCTTAGAAAGACTCACGAAACAGCTGAAAGGTGTTCACTTTCCAAAATTATGATGGCAAGAAGGATGCACGGGTTCTTATTGCATGGATTAGCCAACTAGATGACTATTTCTCTGGCAAAAAGTTCTTAGGAAAAGATAAAATTAAATGTGCTTGTAATCACTTGATCGAAAGTGCTACCTTATGGTGGAATGTGATCAAACAAGGTGAACATAGGCCTTCAACATAGAAAGAGTTCCAAAAAGTCTTAAAGAAACATTTTCTACCGTCTTAGTACAAGGCCAAAGCATGTTAATGATGGGACACTGTGAATCGAATTTTAATATTGGATCTTGTTGGTTGGCCAGCTGGTCTTCAACGGAGAGTCCAGATGACATATTTTGTAATACAATGGACTCAATATTTTGGAGGATTATGATCAGTAATACTATGATTTTCATTGAAGGATTGTTTTAAAGACAACCAATTCTGTTATAATGGCAATTTCATATTAGGTGTGTACGTGGTATGCCTACCTTAATTTTTGCATGAAACGCCGGCTAAGGGGCCTGGGAACTCTTTTCCTCGGTACTCGGGCAAAACATAACCAAATCTTTATAAAGGAATTCCACCAATACAGTGGTCGGGCGGTTGGCTAAAAACCCATGGGCCGATTGGGCTGGATCGGGGGATTCCTCTCATACAAATAAGTTGCCATTGGTTACATTAGTTAGATTAAGTCCTAGGAAGACCCTTGTTCTGTGGGAGGAGGGAATCAGCGGGACTGTGCCTCGTTAAAGGAGGAAAAAAATAGTGATTCTATGGACCAAGTGCAAGTCTCTTCTTTGATCTGACCATGTGACTTCAGGTTCGATCGGATCAGTTTGAATAGTTAAGGCTTGACTTCAGGTTTGGTCAGATCAGTTCGAATAGTTAAGGCTTGACTTCAGGTTTGGTCGGATCAGTTTGAATAGTTAAGGCTTGACTCGTTAGATTAATTCTCCCGTTATAGATGATTTTCTCGGTGGAATCGCCCGTGCCTTCCGAGCGAGGGAAGTTTTCTCGGGTTCGATTTTGGAGGAACCGCCAGACTAGTCTCTTGTCCGGATATCTGTGGGGGCGAGGCCCTGAGTGTGGATCCCTGCCTCATGCGTGAGAGGCTGACATTGCTTCCGCTGCTAGCGTCCTCGGAGGGGGCTCTCGGAGGGGGCACCGCGGAGGGGGCAGGGGTCTCACAACCAAAGAAAGACAAAGGGACAAAAAACTATCGAAACCAAGGTCAAATTAAAAGACAAGGAAAAGAATCCTGTAGAGGACATAAACCCAAAAGGGAAAGAGCCAAAAGCTATACACTATGCAGAAGCATTCACATCTCAAAAGACACAACACAAACCACAACACCCATATGTGTGACACATAATACAAAAACCCAAAAGAAAACTCAATCTTGTCACATGGGTAAACATAATAAAAAACTGACAAACTAAAGAAAGTCAGAGAATGAAACAAGTTCTAGTACATCACTAAATGAGGATGAAACAAGTTCATACTCTTCGCTCAGTGCACCACACATAGACCAATCAAGAAACTAGAACCCACCCAACCACCCCAAATGGATAATAATGATCACATGACATATGTGAAACGTAAAAAACAAGCTCAGGAGAGCATGCTTAGCTTGGTTGAATGTCTTACAGGGTCACCGGTTGTGATTGAGCCTCATAATGCCAATCCTAAAAGAGCAACCAAGATTCAAAGCCTAGAAGAGTACCACTTTCCCTTTCAAGAGGAAAACATACTCTCTACAGAAGAGTCATTTGAGACAGATTGTACGAACTATAGGCTTGAGAAAGCACGTGAGGAATTCGATAATTTCCTAACAAGATTAAAACAATCTCTCAAAACCTCATTCGAAGGAATGCTCTTCTCTCATGATAAAGCCAGCATCACATCAATATTTACACCTTTAATGTCTCAACCTAAGTTATACAAGGACATAAAGAACTACATAAAACAGGACTGTGAGGATTCACAAGTTTCCAAATAGCCTTCATTAAGAATTTTCAAAGGGCCAAGTGTGCCAGTGTACGCATTGGGTACTCTTGAAAAAGCTGAGACCCAAACAAAGGATGAAAGTGAATGGGAATATGAAACAGACACAGGATCTGAAGTTGAAACAATAATCGAAACACCCATGGTTCCTTTGGAAGATTCTATCATGGTATGGTTGGATTTCCCTACAAGCAATGATGTTCAACGCAAATGCGCATTGACTAGCCTTCAAGCTAGTCATAACATCGTGACAATAAATACTTGGGTGTCATTGGGACAACCTACAAGCAATAGTCTTTGCAAGAGGAGCCAATGGACAAAACATTGAAGTTCGAGGTTCCTTTAGATACACTACTGAAACAATGGCGATATGGAACTTACATTCCATGTTACCCTAGAATCCCTTGAGTATGAGGTCGTCTTTGGTGGACCTTCGATAAGTGAATCGTTGTATTCACTAGATGAATCCATGCAAACAGTCACCTTGAACACTCCTGCAGGCAATGTACAATTGCTATTATGGGAGGAGGAAACCTTGCAGGAGCTGGAACTTCCAACATATCTTACTGAAAAGATCCCTAGGATTTTGGTTGGATTGGAAATTGCAAATAAAATCACCATAGCTCAAGCACAGATTTATCCAACACGAGAACACAATCTCATGACCCTCGAGCTATGGGATTTTTTAGGCCAACTAACACTCACGGCACATCCTGAAAGGAGTACCTTTACACAAGACTTAAACATACCATGTCTTTGGTACTTTGAATATACGATGTACATTGAAACTAACCCCCTCACTTGCAAGTTTTTTGTGGTTGGGTATGTGTTGGAAGTAGATTTAATCTTGGGGCATAAATGGACTGTTATTGCCCAAGCACCACTGTGCTTTGCTAGTGATAGAGTCATCACGATGATCAATGACAAAAAGTTGACAATACCATATTGCGAGGAGGAGGATCCAAATTTAATGGATTTCTATGATGCTGAACACAAATGGATACAAGCCTCTTCCACAAAAGCCTCTCTACACAAGGACCTACCATCTGCATCAACGACTAACTTCAATAAAGCATCAACTCCTTCAATCCCATCCTCACCTACAAAGTTCAATGCCAAAACCTCGCAATCAGCAACTATTCCTGAAGAAGTTCCCAGAGCCCACCGGCCATCTATCTCTAACCGAGAACTCAAAAAAAGGAAAGACCCCGGAGCCTATGCATGTTCATTGACAAACCTCAACAAAGGAGACAACCACATGCTCAAAGGCCTCATCATCGAGCCACTCCATAAGAGACTCTAACCTCATCATCATCAACAATGCCCATGAGTCTCAGACCCACAACCTCAGCACCAACCAAAGTCAAGGAAGGCCCCAAATCTTCCACATTAACCCTAAAGAAAACTCCACCAAGACTCCCACAATTATGATATCTTAATAGTATCAAAATGTGGATGGAGAAGCAGCTACTTGTAGCTCAAGGCTACTATGAAGGTGCCAATCAAATTTGGGTGCCTCGATAGTCAAAACCTCTTCCTCAACGTAGCACTCGAAAGCCAAAGAAGAAGAAGAGTACTCAACAACACCGCCCACAAAAGCCTATGTAAGTTCCTCAAATAACTCCACCAATGCAACAAGTGTGGGTACCAAAAACACTATTGTAAGCACAAGGGTACTACCAAAGAAATACCAAAGCTTGGATCCCCAAGCGCATAACAAAGTCCCCTAAGCTTGCACAAAGAAGAAAGCCTCAACACCAAGCACATCGGCCACCGAATTACAATGTTCGTCAAAGATGGGTGCATGTGCATGTATATCAACAACAAGGATACTATGATGGTAATTCCATCATATGGTTGCCAAAAAAGAACAATGTGAAGAAAACCTCACCTCCGACTTCAACCCCAACAACTTCACCTATAGTTCAACAAGAATGGAGGCCCAAGAAAGGCCCAAGAAACAGCAAGCAAATCACTCAACCACTCTCGTGCATTCAGCACACCAACACAAGAGCTTGTCTATTCAAGCAAATAATCAACATACTTCCCTATTGCCTCAACATCATTTCAGCAACAAATTCAAGAATCAATGGAGACTTAGGAGCACATCAAGAACAAAATAACAATGCTCTTGTCACCCCTCTGGAAGTGAGAAATGAGCGCACAAGAAGCTGTTGTTTGCAAATCATGACCTAGATGACCCAAAAAAAAAACTTGACGTCAAAATCTACAAATTCATGAAATTCCATCTCACGAAATTACAATTCACAAAGTTCCATCTCACGGCTTAAGAACCTGCACTTTGACGATTTAAGCCCCATCACAGATTAAGCCATATCACGCAATAGCCACTATATATTTGTTAACCTTTTTGCTTACTATTCTTTTGGCTAAATTAATGTAGGAGTTTCTCCATAAGTACATATCCATACTCGTGCACTGGAGAACACTTGCACCAAAGCCTCACCATCAAACAACTTCTAGGTACATCTCTGGATGGGGGGGCCATGGTGAGCAAAAGCCTAGTCAATGGTACAACCCATCGCCTAGAATTTTTCTTCAAATTACAAACCTCTCCAAACGACGTCACAATCTTCACAACTCAATGATTTTCAATCCCTAGTGAAGATCTCTATATTAGCCTTGTAAGTTGATGTAATTCTCCTCACCAACAAGTGGCTACTTCAACACAGAGAAGTTCAATAAGAGTCTATATGACTCAATTCTTGTACTTCATGAAAATCTACTTCTAAGAGCACTTAAATATACATAAAAAAATAAAAAGCACATGGATAGAAGAAGACAGGATTAGATCCTACTTGTATGATTCCTCCCCAGCCTCTCAAGATGTCCAACATCTTCCCCTGTAATCAAATCCCTCTTTAGAAATATAAAAGATCTTGTTTCTACCAGTTTTGGCCTAGAGAGAGAAAATCTTCTAGAGAGTGATAATTCAGTTTTTAAATATTTTTGGATGAAAAAATATCTCTTCTTATTAAAATAAGTTCCCCCAAAACAGAAGTTCAAAAAGATTTTCAGAAGGTGCATTAGAAATCAGGTATAATCTGTTCAAGAGGCCTTATCCTAGGGGTCAAGAATTTTTTAAAATTTTAAATTAAGGTTCCTATGGACGAGTAAGATTCATCCAAATGTAGGGAGGAGATAAATGGAAGAATAAAAGAAAAATCTCCTAAAAATGAGTAAATACTCACATAAGATGAAGAGTTGACTAAGGACAAGGTTAATAGTTAAAAAAGAGAGATATTTAGAAGAAATGATACATTTTTGACACCTCAGAAATTCTAGAATCAGTTGGCTTGGTTAGAAGCTCACTTTTTCTTATAAATAGAAGCCTTCCTCTTTGTTGAAGCTCAATAGTGTTTTTGCACTGTTACCCTACTTCTCCCAAGAGCCAAAAACTGTGAATTTACCCATAATTCATTAGTTTTTGACCTTCCCTCTTCTAAAGATTAGTGGCCACTCTTGTTTCAAACAAGAGTAGATCCCTCAAACCATCAAGCCAAAGAAAAGCTCTCAAATTCTCCTTGTAAGTTGGAGATTCTTCTCTTTTCTATTTCATTTTATGGTTTTTTATGATTTTTGTCTTCTCTAATATGAATATGATGTTATGCCTCATTGAAAAAAGGCATTCCCCTCTCTTCTTTAGTAAATCCAACCATTCTTTATCCTAGATGAATGATTAATGGATAAAATCAAGTTTTTCATAATGTTTCCCTTTGATAAGTAGAAAATGTTTACATTAGAATGATTTAAATACTCTTGGTGAACTTTAGAGAGTTAAAAATTGAAAAATGGTCAGCCATACAAAGGAGGTTATGGCGAAATTTTCTAAAACTGTGAAAAATAAGTTTTACTTTTTTTTAATTCAAAAAGAGTAATTCCCATCGTATATGTATTCTTAAAGTGATATTTTTCATCCTAGGTATAGAAAAATGCTTACTAAAAATACTTTATTAAAAAAAAGTGTTACTTTCTCTAGAATTAAATTCTATGCATAGAAGGAAGCATATTGAAATTTTTATTTTGATCATAAAAGAGTGATTTTCATCATAAATGGATTTCTATGCATAAACATATGCATAAAAGATAATTTTTTTATATTAAAAGTGTGATTTTTACCATAAATGATTTTTATGCATAAATGGATGCATAAAAGAAATTCTTTTATATTAAAAGAGTGATTTTCATTCATAAATGATTTTTATGCATAAATGGATGCATAAAAGAAATTCTTTTATATTAAAAGAGTGATTTTCATCATAAATGATTTGTATGCATAAAAGATTTTTTTTATATTAAAAGTGTGATTTTCATCATAAATGATTTTTATGCATAAATGGATGCATAAAAGAAATTCTTTTATATTAAAAGAGTGATTTTCATCATAAATGATTTGTATGCATAAACATATGCATAAAAGATTTTTTTAATATTAAAAGTGTGATTTTCATCATAAATGATTTTTATGCATAAATGGATGCATAAAAGAAGTTCTTTTATATTAAAAGAGTGATTTTCATCATAAATGATTTGTATGCATAAACATATGCATAAAAGATATTTTTTAAATTAAAAGTGTGATTTTCAGCATAAATGATTTTTATGCATAAATGGATGTATAAAAGAAATTCTTTTATATTAAAAGAGTGATTTTCATCATAAATGATTTTTATGATGATAAAAGTGTGACTTTCATCAGAATTAAATTTTATGCATAAATAGATGCATATAGAATTTTTATATTTAAATAAGGGTTCTCTTAATCCTATGTTTAATTTTTGTAAAAATTAGAAAAATGAATAAGTAGATAATCTGTGAGAGAAAATGCTACCGTTTCATATTCACTAAGATGGTAATGAGAAAATTCAATTAAACTATCGAAGTCGGAGATCGAGATAAATGATTATTTTATTTCTCATATAGAAAATTCATGTTTAGTTTAGAAATCTGTAAGCAAATATTCGACGAACGAAATTTAGAAAAAGAGAAATTGAAATATTACGTTTCGAGAAAGATAGTTTAGGAAGAACCTTTCCAGACCCAAACTCTGATTCAGACTATTGACCCCAAGACTTAATTCCTTCGTCAGTTTCAATCAATGACGATGTGCCCAGTTCAGGAAAAATGCACTCAAAACACCCACTGAATCTGAAACTAAGTTAAGACTTTTGATTTTGATGTGAGGATCAAGTTAACAGAATTTGAGGAATTCTGTTTGGAATTCAGACCTGGATCTAGAAGTATTGGGATACAGATTTAAGATTTATTCATGGTATTCAAACAAAATCAAAACTGAAAACTTGCATAGAAACCCTGTACGCCGCCAGAATGCTGGAGGGAGCATTTGGCATATGTGTTTAACTAAGGGAAGTTTGGTTGCAACAGCTGGCGGGGAGTGTTCAAGGGACAGCTCACGCAGCAAAAACCTGCCCAAGTCTTGACCAGCCTGTGTATGGTGGAAAATGGTGTGCTTCTGGTTGGTACGATGGGCGAGGGCTGATGAAGCGGTCCCTGACTGAGGTACCAGGACACCTAAGGAGGATCCTGGAGGGTTCTGACCAGGCGATGCACGGGCTCGTGGTGCTTAGGACACCCATGCGTATGTCGTGAAAGATATATATATGTATGTTGACGAAGTGATTATTGTAATCTGTTATTACTGGATCTCGTTGGCTGACCAGCTGGTCCCAAAACAGAGAGTCCAGAGTGGTACTATTTTTGTGAAACAAGGGATTGAATGGAAATTTTGAATTATGAAATCTGTGATCATATCTGTTTTGTCAATGGATTATTTTTATATTAAAGTTAAAGAGGAGTGTGTGCGTATCTGTTTTCTAAAGCTAAAGTTAAGAAAGGCATTTCAATTATGGGTGGGTGAGTACTTGTTTGGTTCTACCGATTCCAGTGGTGGCAGGGTGGTGGCTAACCCATGGGCCGAATGGGGAGGCTGGAATCAGTGGAGTTTTAATAATCAAACTAAAAAATCTTAGGATTACGCTAGAATTCAAGTAGTTATTTAATTCCCTGATAAATTTCTCAATTGAGTGGATCAACGGCTGTGCCTAATCTTGATTAAGAAAAAAGCGTTGAATTGCTCAGATGATCAAATATTATCAGCGATAGTTTCCTTCTATCTGGTTTATTCAGGTGAAGGATAGTTTAGGTTTTGATCTCGTTAGAAAAATTTGTTAAGAAAATTCAAAAAGGTGGAGTCGTCCCCGCTTTTCGGGCATGGAAAATTTTCTCAGTTTCGGTTTTCGGAGTGACCACCAGCCTAGTCTCATGCCCGGACATTCGTGGGACGAGGCCCTTAGTGAGAAACTCTGTTGCCCCGCACATGAGGGGGCTGCTTCCACTGTCAGCCTACCGGGAGTCCGCTGCGCGGAGGGGGCAGTGGGACCTCACAGTTGGTATCAGAGCGCTGTTGTAAATTTAAGTAACATGAGCAAAAATTGCCTAAATTTTTAATAGAAATTTGGGAAAGAAATGTTTTTCACTTGTTAATACTATGTGAATGAACTTCAAAAATTGAAAACCTATAAATTGAATCGGAAATTTATAGATGGACATCCCGAATCTATCTGGAATTCCTGGATTCTCTCAGAGTCAGGATATGATAGCTTTTGCATTTGAGCACCTCATCAACTCTACTACGACCCGAATGAGCAGATGGAGACTCGCTCGCTCGCCGTTTTGAGAGTCTTTACTTTCTTGATCCTCTTGAGCGACGTCGGTATATGTGGTTCAATGGAGGACGGTGTACTAATATCAGTACCAATCAGCGTCAGAGGCTCAGGCAAAATATTTCCTTGGCCATGATTCTGATAAGACTAGGGCTTGTTCAGCATGTTCAACTCTTTGATCATTCACCCAGGAACTTCAAAACTTCATGCCGATTTTTTAGACTTCTTAGCCGCTTTATCGCTAGAAATAGAATTACAGCACCTCTTTGTGTAATGAATCGTGTGTACCATGTTATGTCTTCTTCGCAGTTTTGCTTCTTTATACGATTACGACTGAGGCAGTGATTCTGGAGCCGAGCTGCTCTATGTACATATTGCAACTTTTATATAAATATAGAAATGTTTTTTGGAGAAAAATTCCCTGTTGTATAAGTGATTGTTTATGGACGATCTGATAAAGAAAAATTTGTTATCGGATATACGTCATAGATCTCCAATAAGATCATTGTCTTGTTTAAGAAATTATTTTTCAAACCTCTTAAGTCAGGATCTCATGGATGATATCAAAATAAAAATTTAATAATATATAAATTTTTGGTAGAATCATGAGATGAGGAAACCATGGCCGTCAGCCAAACCCTCTCTCTCAAGATGACGAGCTTGACCCTGATGTTCGTAAGGCTCTTCATAGGACTCAGCCAGGACCCTTCAAAGGAGAAGGGGGGAACCTGAGCGAGGCTGTGTGGAGAAATGGGTGGAAGCCATGGAAGAATATTTTAACGTCACATGCTACAATGAGTAGAGAAAAATGGCTCTTGCCAGGTTGAAAATGGTGGAAACAGCCAGGGTAGCATGGAGGAACCACTATGACACCAACCGTCTAGACAGAAATACTCAGTCTTGGAACGATCTAAAAACCTATTTGAGAAAGAGATTTTGTCCTCCTGCATTTTTGGAAATCAAAATGAACGAATTCTTAGAGCTAACGCAGGGGAGCAAAACCATCGAGAGGAATATCACCAGGCCTTTGCTCTTCTACTCAAATATTCACCACCTCTAGATGAAGAGCAAAACCATCGAGAAATATCACCAGGCCTTTGCTCTTCTACTCAAATATTCACCACCTCTAGATGAAGAGCAACTCATGGCCAGGTTCATTCGAGGAATGAATGAACCCTTGGACACACTGGTCAAAAATGCCAAGCCAGTGTCCATGGCTGAAGCTGTAAGAATGGCAAAGGATTTTGCCAAAGCCTTTGTAGTAAAGGTCCCACTAAAGCCTGCACCCTCTAACTTTAAAAGATTCCAAACCCAGGGAAGTACTTAAAACTTTCCACCCCCGACGAAGAGGCAGCAAGGCCCGAATCAGAATCAGGATGCAGGAAGATTCTGAAGTAAAGGAAGATCCTCCTTCCCCCAGAATACTTTCTCAGGAGCCCCACCTCTTTCAAGAAATCAGAGGGATGAGCTCAAAAGTGAAAATCGATATTTTGGATGCCAAGGTTTTGGTCACCAGCTGAAAGACTTCCCGACTCCTACCATGTCAAGGGGACAGGGAAGTTAAGGACCCCGAGTTCAGAGACCAACTCCTTCATACCAATCTAATCAGGGTCCGTCTCGCCCAAGTTGCCAGGGAAACCCCAGAAGAACTCCAGCTCAGCCATCTGTCTCTATCCAGAGTAACCTCAAAACTCCTTCCCAGAACTGGGGCAACTAAAGAGAAAGAGTTTCACCTCAGACTACTGCAGTAGCCAGAGCAGTCACAATTTCAGATGTATTAGAAGAGGAAAGAGGGTAGATCTATGCTGCAATTGAAAACCAAGGGCCTTACCGTTAGTTCTCAATCATCCATACTCCGGCAGAGTATCAAGGTAAACCTTTTAAGCTTTTGATTAATTCAGGCAATTCTCATTCATTCATTTCCCCTGGATGCTTGCGTAAGCTAGTCTTAGATCAGAACTCAAGGAAACCTATGCAAGTTGAATTGGCAAGTGGGAAGATTCTTTTCACTCACCTTGAAACAAAACGTATTCAGTTCAACCTAGATGGGAGTTTAGCTGACTGTCAATTCAGAGTTATACCCTTGGGAGTTTTCGACGGGATCCTTGGAATGGATTGGCTCCACAAAAATCAAGCTGACATTCACTGTCATAATGGAACCATTTCCTTCCGTGACCTTCACGGAAACAAGGTTCAAGGAACCGAAATTTCAGGATCCCCAAGTCTGCAATTAGTAAAGGCTTCTAAGTTACTAAAAGGACTTAGAAAGAAGCAGCGCATTTATCTTGTCAAAATGAATCCGGTAGACTCAAAGTTAAAAGCTAAAGAACCTACATGGTTAAGTGATTATGATGATTTATTCCCAGCAGAATTAACAGAGATGCCTCCAATTCAAGAAATAGATCATGTGATAGAATTGACCCCAGGAGCTCAGCGAGTAGCCCTGCGCACGTACAAAATGCCAGTTCCTGAAGCCCTAGAACTCAAGGAACAGCTTAGATAGCTTTTAGAACAAGGGTTTGTAAGACCCAGTGTTTCACCTTGGGGTGCGCCAGTTCTCTTTCAGAAAAAGAAAGATGGAATGCTTAGACTCTGTGTGGACTACAGAGGTCTAAATCAGCTGACAATTAAGAATAAGTATCCTATTCCTAGAATTGATGAGCTTCTAGATAGGCTAAGTGGAGCCAGATCTTCACAAAGATAGATCTCAAATCAAGGTATTACCAGATTAGGATTAATGAGCAAGATATCCCAAAGACAGCCATCAATACTCGGTATGGGCATTATGAATTCACTGTCATGCCGTTTGGATTGACAAATGCCCCAGCTACATTCAATTGCTTAATGCAAAACATTCTCAGAGAATACTTGGATGATTTTGTTCTTGTTTTCTTTGATGATATTCTAATTTACTCAAAGAATGCAGCTGACCATGAAGCTCATGTCAGAAAAGTTCTTGAGATTCTAAGAAAGCACCAACTCTTTGCAAAAAAGAGCAAATGCACTTTCTCTGCTGACCATGTTGAATACTTGGGCTTTCTGGTATCCAAAGATGAATTTCTCCAGATTCCACAAAAAGTCCAAGCAGTCATAGATTGGCCTAAACCAAAGACAGTGAAAGAAGTCAGAGGATTCTTGGGATTGACTGGTTGGTATAGAATCTTTATACCAAAGTATGCTCTCATAGCTTCCCCCTTGACTAATCTTCTCAAGAAGAATATTCCGTTTCAATGGTCTGTCAGGTGCTAGAGTGCTTTTGATAAGCTGAAGACTACCTTGGTAACCAATCTCATTCTGAAGCTACCAGATTTCTCTCTACCCTTTGAGGTAGTAACTGATGCAAGTGGTTTTGCCCTGGGAGGTGCACTCATGCAGGAAGGTCATGCAGTGGCCTATGAATCCCGAAAACTCAGAACGCATGAGAGGAATTATGTTGTCCACGACCTAGAACTACTTTCAGTAGTATATGCCATAAAGTTGTGGAGACATTACCTACTGGGACAAAGATTCACTTTAATGACAGATCATCAAAGCTTAAAGTGGATCTTCACTCAGAAGGATCTCAACATGCACCAAAGAAGGTGGATGCAGACCCTGCAGGAATTTGATTTTGAAATCAAGTACCGCCCACGCAAAGAAAATGTGGTAGCAAATGCCCTCAGCAAAAAAGCCTCCTTGCTTGCAATTACTGTAGTATCAAATCCTTTGATTATTGAAGCGAGAGAGAAGATCATGCATGATAGATTCTTTGGCCCTATTGCTACCCTACTTATGCAGGAAAGCAAAACTCCACAAGAGTTGAACAGAGTTCAAGGGTACAGCCTGGATGATGGCATTATGTATTATAATCGCAGGCTATGCATTCCCAATGATGAGGGAACCAAGGATCAAATTCTGAATGAAGCCCATGACAGCCTCTAGGTTTCATGAAAACCTACATGTCTGTAAAGAAAAGCTTCTTTTGGCCTGGTCTGAAAAAGGATGTACTGAATCATGTACGTCAATGTCTGACATGCCAGAAAGTCAAAGCTGAAAGAGTAAAAATGCCTGGGAAGTTACATCCATTGGACATCCCCCAGATGAAGTGGGAATGTATCAGTATGGATTTTATTACTGGATTACCTTCAGTGCAATCATGTTACAACTCCATTTTCGTAGTAGTTGACAGACTAACCAAAGTTGCCCATCTGATTCCAATAAAAGAAACCTACACTGCAGTGGATGTGGCCAGAGTGTTCCTCAAAGAAATCTTCAGATTGCATGGCCTACCTAGGAGAATAGTAAGTGATCGAGATGCCAAGTTTACTTCAAGGTTCTGGAGTGCATTTTTCGAAGCAGTGGGAACTTTCTTGGATCTCAGCATAGCTTATCACCCTGAGACCGATGGCAAACTGAAAGGGTAAACCAAGTAATCAAAGATATACTTCGGTCATGCTCTGGCAGGGAACACAAGAAGTGGCTAAGCTATCTGCACCTAGTCGAGTTCGCCTACAATGCTTCTTATCACCAAAGTATCGGGATGAGCCCTTTTAAAGCTCTGTATGGACAAGATTGCTTAACTCCATTAACTTGGTCCAACCCATTGAGTAGGGTCGAGATGTCTAGACAGATGCTTGATGACATGGAGCAGCAGATGCAATCAATTCGTAAAGATATTAAAGTTACCCAGGATTGACAGAAGCAGTATGCAAATAAGAAGAGGACAGACAGAAAGTCTGAAGAAGCAGATATGGTCTTCATTAGAGTACGACCCAAAAGAAGTTCTCTATCTCTTAGGAAGTACAAGAAGTTATCCCCCAGATATTGTGGGCCATATCTGATTACAAAGAAAGTAGGTGACTTAGCCTACGAGCTTCTTCTGCCTCCTCATCTCAAAGTTCATAATGTATTTCATGTAAGCCTTCTAAAGAAATATGTGCCAAGCCCAAATCATGTGCTTGATGATGAAATCCTAACCTCTTCAACCCAAGGGCAGATGGAACTCCAACCTGAAGAAATTCTTGATGTTCGAGAAAAGATTCTTAGAAACAGAATTCTCAGAGAATTATTGGTAAAATGGAAGTTCTATCCTTTTGAAGATGCCACCTGGGAGAGTGAAGCTGATTTGTTGTAGGAATACCCCCAGTTTGCGAGATGAGGGCATCTTGCATTTTTCAAGTGGGAGAGAATGTAAGATTCCTCCCCAGCCTCTCAAGATGTCCAACATCTTCCCTTGTAATCAAATCCCTCTTCAGAAATATAAAAGATCTTGTTTCTACTAATTTTGGTCTAGAGAGAGAAAATCTTCTAGAGAGTGATAATTCAGTTTTGGATGGAAAAATATCTCTTCTTATTAAAATAAGTTCCCCCGAAACAGAAGTTCAAAAAGATTTGAAGGTGCATTAGAAATCCAGTATAATCTGTTCAAGAGGCCTTATCCTAGGGGTCAAGATTTTTTTTTAAATTTTAAATTAAGGTTCCTATGGACCAATAAGATTCATCCAAATGTAGGGAGGAGATAAATGGAAGAATAAAAGGAAAATCCCCCAAAAATGAGTAAATACATAAGATGAAGAGTTGACTAAGGACAAGGTTAATAGTTAAAAAAGAGAGATATTTAGAAGAAATGATGTATTTTTGACACCTCAGTATGGGGGAATTCCCCTCATGAAGGAGGCGCCTATTTCATATGTGTGGGAGAGTTTTAAACTCCCAAATAATGAGATATTTTTATCTCTCCTCTCTCCTGTTTCAACCTAGATCCAAAAAGTGGACTAAACTGACCCAAAAATGGTCAAAAATTAACCAAACTGATCTAGAAAATTCTAGAATCAGTTAGCTTGGTTAGAATCTCACTTTTTCTTATAAATAGAAGCCTTCCTCTTTGTTGAAGCTTAATAGTGTTTTTGCACTATTACCCTACTTCTCCCAAGAGCCAAAAACTGTGAATTTACCCATAATTCATTAGTTTTTGACCTTCCCTCTTCTAAAGATTGGTGGCCACTCTTGTTTCAAACAAGAGTAGATCCCTCAAACCATCAAGCCAAAGGAAAGCTCTCAAATTCTCCTTGTAAGTTGGAGATTGTTCTCTTTTCTATTTCATTTTATGGTTTTTTATGATTTTTATCTTCTCTAATATGAATATGATGTTATGCCTCATTGAAAAAAGGCATTCCCCTCTCTTCTTTAGTAAATCCAACCATTATTTATCGTAGATGAATGATTAATGGATAAATCAAGTTTTTCATAATGTTTCCCTTTGATAAGTAGAAAATGTTTACATTAGAATGATTTAAATACTCTTGGTGAACTTCTAATTAACTTTAGAGAGTTAAAAATTAAAAAATGGTCAGCCATACAAAGGAGGTTATGGTAAAATTTTCTAAAATTGTGAAAAATAAGTTTTACTTTTTTTTTAAATTCAAAAAGAGTAATTCCCATCGTATATGTATTCTTAAAGTGATATTTTTCATCCTAGGTATAGAAAAATGCTTACTAAAAATATTTTATCAAAAAAAAGTGTTACTGTCTTTAGAATTAAATTCTATGCATAGAAGGAAGCATATTGAAATTTTTATTTTGATCATAAAAGAGTGATTTTCATCATAAATGGATTTCTATGCATAAACATATGCATAAAAGATAATTTTTTTATATTAAAAGTGTGATTTTTATCATAAATGACTTTTATGCATAAATGGATGCATAAAAGAAATTCTTTTATATTAAAAGAGTGATTTTCATCATAAATGATTTTTATGCATAAATGGATGCATAAAAGAAATTCTTTTATATTAAAGGAGTGATTTTCATCATAAATGATTTGTATGCATAAACATATGCATAAAAGATTTTTTTATATTAAAAGTGTGATTTTCATCATAAATGATTTTTATGCATAAATGGATGCATAAAAGAAATTATTTTATATTAAAAGAGTGATTTTCATCATAAATGATTTGTATGCATAAAAGATATTCTTTTAATTAAAAGTGTGATTTTTAGCATAAATGATTTTTATGCATAAATGGATGCATAAAAGAAATTCTTTTATATTAAAAGAGTGATTTTCATCATAAATGATTTTTATGATGATAAAAGTGTGACTTTCATCAGAATTAAATTTTATGCATAAATAGGTGCATATAGAATTTTTATATTTAAATAAGGATTCTCTTAATCCTCTCTTTAATTTTTACAAAAATTAGAAAAATGAATAAGTAGATAATCTGTGAGGAGAGGAAATGCTATCGTTTCATATTCACTAAGATAGTAATGAGAAAATTCAATTAAACTATCAAAGTTGGAGATCGAGGTAAATGATTATTTTATTCCTCATAGGAAATTCATGTTTAGTTTAGAAATCTGTAAGCAAATATTCGACGAACGAAATTTAGAAAAAGAGAAATTAAAATATTACCTTTTGAGAGAAGGATAGTTTAGGAAGAATCTTTCCAGACCCAAACTCTGATTCAGACTATTGACCCCAAGACCTAATTCCTTTGTCAGTTTCAATCAATGACGATGTACCCAGTTCAGGAAAAATGCACTCAAAACACCCACCAAATTTGAAACTAAGTTAAGACTTTTGATTTTGATCTGAGGATCAAGTTAACAGAATTTGAGGAATTCTGTTTGGAATTCAGACCTGGATCTAGAAGTATTGGGATACGGATTTAAGATTTATTCATGGTATTCAAACAAAATCAAAACTGAAAACTTGCATAGAAACCCTGTTTTCTTAAAGGACTGTCTTATGCTGGAGGGAGCATTTGGCATATGTGTTTAACTAAGGGAAGTTCGGTTGCAACAGCTGGCAGGGAGTGTTCAAGGGATAGCTCACGCGGCAAAAACCTGCCCAGGTCTTGACCAGCCTGGGTATGGTGAAAAATGGTGTGCTTCTGGTACGATGGGCGAGGGCCGACGAAGCAGTCCCTGAGTGAAGTACCAGGACACCTAAGGAGGATCGTGGAGGGTTCTGACCAGGCGATACACGGGCTCGCGGTGCTTAGGACACCCATGCGTATGTTGTGGAAGATATATATATGTATGTTGACGAAGTGATTATTGTAATTTGTCACTGGATCTCGTTGTTGCTACTGGTCCCAACAAAGAGCCCAGAGTGGTACTATTTTTATGAAACAAGGGATTGAATGGAAATTTTGAATTATGAAATCTGTGATCATATCTATTTTGTCAATGGATTATTTTTATATTAAAGTTTTAAAGAGGAGTGTGTGCGTATCTATTTTCTAAAGCTAAAGTTAAGAAAGGCATTTTAATTATGGGTAGGTGAGTACTTGTTTGGTCCTACCGATTCCACTGGCAGGGTGGTGGCTAACCCATGGGCCGGATAGGCTGGAATCGGTGGAGTTTTAATAAGCAAACTGAAAAATCTTAGAATTACGCTAAGATTTGAGTAGTTATAAATTTCTCAATTGAGTGGATCAACGGCTGTGCCTGATCTTGATTAGGAAAAAAGCATTGAATTGCTCAGATGATCAAATATTATCAGCGATAGTTTCCTTCTATCTGGTTTATTCAGGTGAAGGATAGTTTAGGTTTTGATCTCGTTAGAAAAATTCGTTAAGAAAATTCAAAAAGGTGGAATCGTCCCCACTTTCTGGGCATGGGAAATTTTCCCGGTTTTGGTTTTTGGAGTGACCACCAGCCTAGTCTCATGCCCGGACATTCGTGGGCGAGGCCCCGAGTGAGAAACCCTGCCCCACGCATGAGGGGGCTGCTTCCGATGTCAGCTCTACCGGGAGTTCAATGTGCGGAGGGGATAGTGGGACCTCACACTACTCAACAACATTTGACAAGAATGCTGCCACACAAAGGGACATCATCACAAACCAATCACTTCAAATGATGAATGTCTTCAATGAATCAAATGAGGAATTGAGAACCACCATCTCGTTTTGATGATTAAGTCCACGTTCCTCGGGATCCTTCTCTCTCTTCTCTCCTGTTAATTAACATCTCTTAGTGTCCCCACTAACGAAAATCACATGTAACCTTGATGATGATTCCAAAAACAAAGTGAGCCAAAAAAAAGGAGGGGGCTCACACAAATATAAAAATATAATCATTCGAAAACCCCCCACCCTGTTAGGAATTCCCAATACACCACTAACCTTTTCATTCATTAACTTTCTTTTCTTATTCCTTTCGGAGGAACAAAGACTATTGAACGTCATTCAACATCAAAGCCATTAACAAAGCTTGTTCAACCTCCCCACACAAAGGTCTTGTTCAACCTCCCCACACAAAGGTCTTCAACGCGATCACGCAATCGTCATTAGGGAAGGGGGAAATGTTAATCCAATTCTAGGATTAGCAAGAGCTACCTCCATTATCTTACATCAAGGAGTCACGGTAGATACACCAAAGGGTCCTACATTCATGATATGAAGCAATAGTGTCCAAAGCTATAACTTGGACGGGCACCCATAATGGTATGACGGAGTATTTATGGGCGATTCCCACTTCAAGAGCATGTGGTAGCAAGTTAGGATGAAGTCCTAAGTGATGTACTTCATGGATATATTATGAGATTAGTCATTGTAATAGCATTAGGCCTCTTATGAGCCTAAAGTGCCTGGTCGGCCATAGTTTAAGTGAGTGTGAACACTTATGGCCATGTATATAAGTGAATTTCTCTCATAATACTCTCCCATTGTGCAATTGAGTCTTACTCTTGCTAATCTCTCTCCCTAATGCATGCTAGTGAGTGTGTGTGAGTGAAGTGAGGTGAGAGAAGGGACGAGGACCTATAGTGCAGCACGGCTGTGTGACAACGCTCGAGGGGGACGCAGTGGAATTGCTTCTCAAGGAGTTGTAGAGCTTGGAGACCTCAAGGGTTACAAGCTCGACCATTGGAAAGATCTTCACCATGACAGTTGCAGTTCACCAGGTAATCTCTTTTTGGATGTGTTTCAAGGAGGGTTAGGGTGAGCCGCCATAACAATGCAATAAAGTATCTAAATAGCATTAATCTTTGGTATCCACCTCCTCGCTTGGTTTTGATTATGCAATCTAAATCCTTGAGAATGGATTGTGTAATAATCCTCAAAAAGGGATTTTGTAATAAAACTTGATTAATATGCAAGGAACTCCACACAAAGGTGTTAGAGGTAGAAATTATTGCCAGCACTAATATTGAAGACACAGTGTTCATTTATGAGGATAACTTTCATTCCAAGTACAAGGCAGCTTCCATTTGATATGAGATGAAGGCAGTTCCCTATCTAACTTGCATTTGGCATGACAATAAACAAATCACAAGGCCAAACGATGTCTCTTTTAGGACTTTTTAATATGTGTCATTATCTTTTGTATCATTTTTAAGAATATATATTATATTTATTTATTATAAATGAGATAACCTTATTATTAGGAAAATAAATGAGAAAATTTGAAAAACATATAATAGTGTAAATTATTATTGGCTAATATATAAGCCTTTTTTTAATTTTTGTATGTCTATATAGGGACCTATTCTATTAAGCATGAGCTAGCTCCCCTTGCCATGTCGCAAGAGGAGGTTGTTGCTAAAAGGGGCCTCCACATGATGCCATATTGCACTTTGTCCTTACTTTTGTGTATGTAATTTGAAATTTTTTATTTTGTTCCTAGCTAGGGACAAGAGCATGTATGACATCATATTCACTTTAGATATGATGTAGTCAAGAGTTAAAGGTTAAGATTTTTATACGTTTTTTTTGCTTACTCATAGTTTTTTTTGATACATGACATTATCTATATATGTCTTCTATCTTCTATCTAATAAAGGATGGGGAATGCCACATGGCAGTGGGTCCCAGCTACCACATATGGTAGTGCCCCCTTCTTCTATTAAGTGAACTGGTCTACCTTCCACCCAGGCACCTCCCCCTTGTGTGATCCTCATGCTTGACCCTCACAATTCTCACACTCACATGACTATATCAGATCAAATCACATCACACTTCTCTACATGCTCTAAATGTTGCTCTAGGAGGGTTCTCCATTGCTCGTTGTTCTTCACGATCCAAACATTGTTGCTTCATTCGAAAGTGCTATAGTTGTCTATCCAAGGTGCTCCAATCTGCCATAACAACACCAATCTCTCTCTCTCTCTCTCTCTCTCTCATGCTTAAAACCAATGTCAGGCCCCATGCCCATGATCTCATCAAGGGCCTAAAAGCATACACAAAGCTTCATAAAAAGATCTCTTCCAGTGCTCCACACTATCATCCAGTGTGCTAGCCTCTTGGTCTACCGTAGAGGATACCTTGACTTACGCAAACCCAAAAGAAACCCACAAAGCGTGCCTACAACACACAATTTCCATTCACTAGGGCAACACCCCGCCTCTAACTAACCATGCCAAAATTGAGCCTCACACTAGCTGAGTTGCTCGATTGCCAAGTCATCACTCCGACTTGCCTCCACATCATTTGTTGATGCATACAATCAAAATTTGTGCATATAAGGGTGTGGTTGAATGGAGTGTTTATGTAAGTTTGTGTCTGTGTATGTGTTTATCAATGTGCATGTGTGTGTGGTTTTAGATCTGTTTCTTTTATGTTGGCATTTGAGGCTGTCTCTATATGCTAATGGTTTTAGATCTGTTTCTTTTATGTTGGCATTTGAGGCTGACTCTATATGCTAATGGTTTTAGATTTGTTTCTTTTATGTTGGCATTTGAGGTTGTCTCTATATGCTAATGGTTAGATCTATTTCTTTTATGTTTGCATTTTAGGCTTTCTCTATTTGCTAATGGTCTCTCATTATATAGATTATTTTGTGTGTACTATATTAGTGTCTATGCGCATGTCTACGTATGAATGTGTGTATGTTTGTATTGATATGGATGTGTGTGGTTGTGGGTCTATTTCTTTTGTGTTAGTGTTTACTAATTTATTTTTGTAACTTCACTTTAGGTATAATCATGGTTGATATTATATTCACGTTAGATATGCGGGAGCGTAACGTTTTAGGTTATTATTTTTGTATTTACTTTCCTTTTAAAATATGCATTATATAACTTGGTTTTCTACAGAGCCACAACTTTGGTGTGCACCTTTACCTCATACGCATGTCATCACTGGCATCATGATTGTTGACACCATAAAGATGGGTAGGCAAATTACACATAAACCATGTGATCATATGAATGTTTATACATTTTGTTATATATGTTCATTGTTTTCTATTTATTTTAGGATTTTACCATTGGTTGATACCTTTATGTGGTGAAATTCATTGATGAGGCCATTCAACTATATGGGATCGTTTCTCAACATGAGGTTGAGTACTATTTAGACAAGAGTTCATTTTTGGTACAACATGCACTTTTTTTGAATCGGTTCCATATGATTGGATCACACATAGTTCATAGGGTAAAAGCATGAAATGGTAGCTCAATAGTTGGTGTCCAACTATTGGGCTATCTCTAGTGGAAACATAGCTAAAAATTTAAAGTATCAAAAAGGACCAAAAAAAGGTATTGAAATTAAAGTAAAAAAGAAAAAAAGAAACTAAGTGAAATGTCTCATGACTTCACTACTCTCAAGAGTGATTGTGGCTCTCTCTCTCTCTCTCTCTCTCTCTCTCTCTCTCTCTCTTTCTCTCTCTCTCTCTCTCTGAATTCCTTATGTAGAGAAGCGCCATTGAAGCTCCTTGTGTTAGTAGCTTAGGCCCTCTCTCTCTCTCTCTCTCTCTCTCTCTCTCTCTCTCTCTCTCTCTCTCTCTCTCATTGAGTTCACTCTACTATAGAAGGGAAACAATCAATGAAAGCTAGGGCTGCACATTATGGAAGTTGCTTATTCACAACAAATGCTCACTATTAAAGTAACTTCATTAAAGGGCATGTTTTGGAGAATTGTTCACAAGTACACCTTTTTGCAGCCTTTCCACAAAAAACTATTTGTCAAGGAAGGATGTTTACAATCAATGTTAATAGCTTTAGAAGGTTCTTCTGAGCCACATGGAGCATAGGTCTTTGAGGCAACCATGTGAATTCCAAAAGAAAGAAGTATTTTAACAAGGATGAAATAAACTCGGTGAGGAAGTATGAAGCACATGTCAAGCGAGAGTATCGGAAGAGATGTTGCACACATAAGAAAGTAAATATTAGAAGCATTGAAGAAAATGACATTGAAGGAGAAAATAGTGAAGAAAGGAAGAGAAGTATTTTTTAGACTATTGTTCATCAACACATTTTGACAAAGTTGAGTAATTATGGGAAAGATGACAAGAATGAAATAATCTAGGACGTTCTAAATGATGTGTGCATCTTGCAATGCATAGATGATAAAATTTATCAATCAATGGGCCTTATCTCTGCATTTAGAAGCTCATTTACAACAAGTGTTAAAGAATCCAAAATCTAATGATGATCTATTCTTGAAATGCAACACACAAACCATGCTTATCAATGGGTCAATGCATGTCAATGAGACTGGTGAGACAGAGAAGTTAGGCTTCTTCAAGTTTCAAGACTTCTTAATATTCATCCAAGAAATCTTTATGCTACTTTGGGTAGAGTTGAGAGTGATGCTAAATCTTCAAGCATGTTGGCATTAGACTTATGTAAAAGAAAGTCCAATTATGGTGGGTTATCTCATGAAGTGAAGGAGATAGTTGTCAGATTTTGGACAGAGCACACACTAGTGTATCTCCAAACAAGAAAGACATCTATTGGTAGTGTCTTGGCTACAAGCAGTACATCAAGCATCTAGTGCACTTGTTTGATGAATCTAAGGTATAAACATATCTGATACTATAGCTTGCATTATTCATTGCACACGCAATCCTGTATACCACATACTGTATACCACATGGGCTTGCATTTGAAACTCTACTACAGAACACACTTTTTAGATATTTGTTTGTGTATAGATAGTTTTATGGGTATAAAAGCACCTACCATGGACTTAAGATTATATAAAGATCCTATTGGTGAATATTTAAGTGTTACAAGCACTATCTATGAGCTATTAAACCCTTCCTATGCTATCTAGCTCTATTTGTCCTATAGCATTGCCTATGCTATATAGCTAGTGCACAAAGATTGAGAATTACCTCTATTGGTGCATGTACCTCTACCATATAGCACAAAGATTGAGAATTACCTCTATTGGTGCATGTACCTCTACCATATAGCACACTTCTATATACTAATAGCACGATAACTTATACCATATAGCACACTTCTATATACTAATAGCACGATAACTTATACTAATACGTGCTATAAACTACACATAATACATACAATATGCATATCTACTTCATTGCACAACCTTTCTACTAGTGTATATGACCTTGTGCTATATAATAGAGACACTTTCCTTTATACCTCATATCTTTTGAGATATAGCTATGCTATTGAAGCTCTTTGTGTTATATAGTTCACAGACCAGCTATATAGAATATTGACTATGAATATTTAGGTGTTACGAGTACTGCCAATGAGCATTAAGATCTTCGTATGCTATCTAACTTTGTCTGTGCTATATAGCATTGTCTTTGCTATATAGCTATTGTAAAAATATCAAGGAATAGATCTATTGGTGCATGTCTCTCTACAATATCTACTAATATCACAATAGCTATTGTAAAAATATCAAGGAATAGATCTATTGGTGCATGTCTCTCTACAATATCTACTAATAGCACAATAGCATATACTAATATGTGCTATGAACTACACATCAGAAATATAGCATACAAATGTGCTTTATTTCACAACCCTTTTGGTGTATGAGCATTGTCTTTGCTATATAGCTATTGTAAAAATACCAAGGAATAGATCTTCCTATGCTTTCTAACTTTGTCTTTGCTATATAGCATTGTCTTTGCTATATAGCTATTGTAAAAATATCAAGGAATAGATCTATTGGTGCATGTCTCTCTACAATATCTACTAATAGCACAATAGCATATACTAATATGTGCTATGAACTACACATCAGAAATATAGCATAAAAATGTGCTTTATTTCACAACCCTTTTGGTGTATGAGCTATTAATATCTTCATATTCTATCTTACTTTGTCTGTGCTATATAGCTAGTGCACAAAATTAGAGGAGTAGATCTATTGGTGCATGTCTCTCTGCTATATAGCATAGTAATTAGTGAGACAGTTTGAGAGCCTCTATTTTTTAACCATTAAATATCATAGATACAAGTTATACTCGGGGTAGTGGATCATGGCGCCTTATTACCGAGATGAGAGGTTGGTGGAGAACATTACTCTCACAAATGATACTCATTTGGTTAGGCATCATGAGGGATAGTTCTCTATGGACCTCTAGGCATGATCTCAGGGTCCATCGTCTGATTCATCGTTTGATGCATAGTACTCTTAGAAACTATATTCCTCATCACATATGATTTTGACTACAAACTGAGCCTCTGATCACCTTTATTATGGCATGTCCATCTGTATGTATTGCGAGTCCATGAGATCAAGACTTGATCTCAATGATGGTCTGATGGCCTACTTCATTGTACTTAATTAAAGCTTTTGGAATAAAGAAATATTGCCTTCTCTTTTATTTGCAAAGTCTTGTATTTTTTAGTAATGATGTGTAAATTTAAAATGTAGTATGGCCTAGAACTTATCTTCTACCCTTGAACGACAAGCCATCCAGATTGCATTTGGCCAGTGATGATAGAGTAATGGCTATAACCTATTATGTCAATATCATAGAATATTATTTTGGGCAACCTTATCAGTCCTTATTTATGTGGTGACATTACTGGGATGGAGATCAAGAGAAATTAATTATGGAGATAGAAATAGACTAATATTACACCTCAAATCTGAGCTTAGGTTGATAATGGAAAGTTTGGGTTTTGTAAAGGAATATAGGATTCGTGGGCAGCAGAAGCCTCTTTACCGATGCATGTTCTTGTTATGTAGTGTCGGTCTCGGCCTCTGGGGCTGGCCATTCAATGGTTCCTCAAGGGCGAGAGTGTTAGTGGGAAAATCAAAGGAAATAGCAGGGAAGTCTCTCTCCATTAATGGAGTGTTAGTATCTATTAAGAATTCAAGTATGCTTTGAATTCATGGCGGGCCAAAGCATATGAGAACATGATTAAGCATATTGATTAAGATAATACAAAGAGTGATTAAGCTAATAGCAAGATAATAACAAAAAGTGATTAATCACAAATCCACATAATCTCATTGCATTAGAGTTGATCCAAGTACATCCTTTTATAGCTCTCATGAAGCTCCCAATCCATGCTTTGTGTGCACCCTAGTGCCAACCATGTGTCCATAAATTCTCACACTACATGTGCCTCCTTGTACTTTCCTGTGCTACCTTTTTACCTTTGACCACCTTTTATTACAAATGATCATACAAATCAACCTTTGTCGATGAACCCTTAGTCTTTTCCTCTTTCTCATGTGCATGCTCCTCCCCTTGCTCTATTCATGTTGCACCCTCACACATTGCTTTTCTCAACAGTATCATCCTTATTTTTGTTATCATAAATAGTAGATAAGTAAGAGGTTAATGGACTAAACACTAGATAGGTGTGGTCCTCCTCATCATCTTTTTTATCCCTATCCCCATCATTGGGAGGCAGTGGTTTCTTTTGAAAAGAAATCATATAGGCCATGTGGAGGATAAAATAGTATGTTTTTTTACAATTCTAATACCTTTTAAATAATATAAAAAATAGTAGAACACATCAAAAATTACTCGATAAATCAAGTTAAGCTCTATGTTATTTGAATTTGTGATATGCAAAGTGGGAACATTATATAAGTAATAATGTAATTTCCTCACATTCAGTGTACACGTTCAAACCTCTGACAGGGCCTATATACAGTTTTGGTTCCCAAAGAAAAGGGGATTTGAAATTATTAGATATTCGATAAGATTATAGTTTTAGGTGCCCAAATTTGCATATGATGTTTCATTAGAAGACCTTGAGGTGAAACTCCTTGGCTAACTAGGAGAGATTGGCTATTCTTCTTGAAAAAATGCCTGTTTTTTCAAGCTAAACCCAAGGACGCCCACTAAACGAAACTAGGTAACCTCATCTTGCAACCACCTATGTAATGGGCAACATGTATTGTAAGTAGCAAATGGTGCAAAAAAGAGAAAATTAAGAAAATCAAATATTTAAGAAATGTGATTTATTAAATGATATGTATGATATTTGAATTGCTCATAGAGCGATCATAAATAAGACATGTAATGTAAAATAGAATTGAGAAATGAGCCAAAAGAAAAGAGTACTCCAAGTACTACTCTAGACCTATGTGTATCAACTCATCAAGTTTCATCCTCTCAAGTGATATCATCATGGCAAAACTCATGTCTACTACTTAAGGAGATGTTGATCTATGGCATTGCAACAAATAGAAAATTAAGTTTAAACTATCTTAAATCTTCTAAAATTATATTTGACTAGAATAATGTGTAAATTGGTGTATATGTGTTTATGTAATGGATAACGTGTATTTGTGAGTAGTAGATTGTGCGAAAAAAATTGAGAAAATATGAGAGATTATCAGAAAAAGATTAGATGATATGTTTCATATTCAAATTACTCATAAAGTGATCATAAATAAGACACTATAATGAAAAATAGAATAGAGAATTGAGCCAATAGAAAAGAGTACTCCAAGTATAACACTAGACCTATGTGTAGAATAGAGAACCGAGCCAATAGAAAAGAGTACTCCAAGTATTACAATGGACCTATGTGTACAATGAAAGAGTAGCTAAATTAGCTCATCAACTATCATCCTCTCGAGTGACATTAGGTAAAAGCTTAATGTCTACTAAAGAAGATGATCTACAATGTTGCCAAAAATCATGCATCTCGAGCTGAGAGAAATATATTTATATAATGAACACATACACTTATTTGTTCTTGATATGATAGTAGATGTTATAAGTTAAAAATATAGGTTTAGAAAATAATGTTTAAATTAATCTAAATTTAATCTAAATAATGTTTAGATAATCTAATTTTTTATAGAATTATATTTGACTAGATTAAATAAAATTATGTTAAATTATATGTTTTTATAAAGTATTAAGAATTAGAGAAAGGAGAAAAGGTGTGTGTATGTAAGATAGTATATTCTATAATGATTGATTGAGAAATAAAAAATAATTTTAAAATATAAAGAAATAGAAAATTATGTTTATATTAATTTAAATTTATGTAGAAATATATTTTGATGACTATAATAATGTGTAAATTGGTATATATTTATGTGTGTGTGTGTGTGTGTGTGTGTGTGTGTGTATTTATGAATAGTAGATTATGCAAAAATAGAGAAAAGTGTGAAATTATGCAAGCTTTCATGGCCTTCTTGGCTACTGCCTTAGGATGGTGACCCACATCCATGTTGTCACTCCATGCTTTGAGTGGATAACTCTAGTTTCTTGCATTGGTATCATAGCTCTTAGCTTAGATTCTTGCTTAGAGAGTGATCAGATGATAATCATTTTTGGATTATTCTTAATCCAATTTTCAAGTGCATCATGATTAGCGATAATCATTTTCGGATGACTGTTAATCTAGAATGCATTACTTTGATCATAATTAGTGTTAATCATTTTCAGATTAAGAATTTTCAAAGTTTTCAAAATGTATTTTCTTGTTGTTCTTGAAAATCTTCTTGATTGTCTTGAATTTTGGAGATTTTTTTACATGAATTAGAGTCTATTTTCATCAAATCTTCACACAAACCCTAGTTTCTTACTATCATTTGGAAGATCCTTTGAGTTCTTTGAATTTTTGGAGAGATTCTTGGTTGCTGTGCAGTTTTTGGTGAAAGATTCATCAAGAAAGGTGCTATTATAAAAGATATTGGAGATAGACTACAAATGTTGCAAAATTGGTATAGTTTTCACAAATTGAAGATCTATTGTAGAGTTATTGCAGATTTGAGTGCAGAATTCGACATCAGTGCAGAGTTATTATTCAGATTACACTTCTATGCAGATTGTAGTTTTCTTACAGAGTTATTGCAATTTTCTTGCAGATTTGAGTGCATAATTCAACATTAGTGTAGATTTATTATTCAGATTACGGTTCTATGAAGATTGTGGTTATGTGTAGATTATTACAAAGACATTGTCAAGATTTATAGTTCTGTTTTAGATTTGAACAAGTTTGTGTTGTAGAATTATGAAGATTTCAAAGCAAAATACAGATTGGAGTAAATATTATGTACTTTCTGAAGCTTTTAAAAATCTTGGTGTAGATTTGTAAAGTTTACAAAGATTTTAAATCTTTTCTTAAAAGAGTGGACAACACTTGGCCAAAAACAACATCATCAACATTTAAGGATTTCTGCAATTTCAAGCAAATCTTGGTCCCAACTTCATAATTTTTTTTGGGCCTACGATAGCAACAACTCAATAATAAAACCAGAAAAGTCATTAAGCTTTAGCTCTATTGCTATTCTGCAAGCATTTTCAAGGCTAATTCATCTATTATATTGAAAACACAACATGCACATTAGGACATTTTGGAGGTCATTTATAGGGCCTTGTAAGAAAATCGTCGATTCTTATTTTCTCTCTCTAGAAAAATAATTGAAATATTAAAATAAAGAGAATGTAAGAGTCATAAAAGTGTACTCTCTAAGCCAGAGAGGTAAATCTTCTCCTAGGCGGCCATTGGAACCTTCTTTGAATTGATACATTTCGAAACTGCAAGAATAAAGTTAGTTCATGAGGATGTTATTGCACGGAAGACAGTTTGGAGGGAATGAGAATCTTCATCTCCAATTTCAAAAGACAAATGGAAGCCTTCTCTCACCCATAGCAAGACATATTCTTTCACTTTGCCTCATATCCAACTTACTCATTTTTAGAGAGCACTTCAATGGAGAACAACCATGTACACACTCATTCTATTGAAGAGTCTAATCATGAAAGCATTAAGAGAAAGTACCATCTACACATTGATCTAGAGAGTGAGTATGCGCCCATTCAAAAATGCAAAAGTGGTCAACTATTGCTCTCATCAGATGTCAAAGATCATATGAGGTTATCGGCGGGGAAGCAACACATAGATCTTTGGTGTGATGGTTCCATCTATCCTATAGACCCCCGTACTACTTCACATCCTTCCTTTTCAAATCCCACAACTCTCTTGTGTTTTGCAAGTGATAGCGCCAAAGGCTTACTAGGATATTGCAAGTCAATTTCTTACAATATCAATCCCAATCTTAATCCAGCAAAGCAACTAAAATCATTAGTAACATTAAGAATGGCAAGAGAAATGATAAAGGAGAAGAAGTTTAAGGTGGTTCAACGAGATATAGTGTATGAATTTGTAACCAACAATACAATTTCGGCGGCTGCGGATATTCAATCCACCATGGATTCAAGTGGAGTCAGTGGTAAGGGTTATAGTGCCATCTAGAAGTCAGTGTCATCAGTCCTTGATCCCAAAGGCAATAAAGCAAAGCTACTTCCAACACTTACAAAAGTTTGGAGACATAGGGGAGGATTTAAACATAGAACAACTTCACTATGTTGGTCACTCATACCACATTGTAGGAGAGTTTAAGGGAGAAGGTGGAAGCATATTCTACAATGAACACAACAATATATTCATAGACTTGGAGCTCTTGCAAAAGAGAATGGTAGAGTTCTATGATATTACATTTGAGGAGATAAGAGGTGTCCTTGAGTGTAAGATTATCAAACAAGGAAAAAAGATGGAAAGGGTCACAATAACAATTATGAATAGGGCTCTTTTTAATTACAGTAGGGTCACAATAACAATTATGAATAGGGCTCTTTTTAATTACAGTAGGGATGATCCAAAGTATTTTAGGGTGCAGTTTGAGACAAACATATGGTGGCTAGGTTCATTTGAGGTCAAGAAAGAGGACCATGAATCCTTGTTTTGGGTATTTCATCATACACATATCCCCAATCTCATCAAAGAACAGATAAATGTAACCAGGATGCTCCATGTAGAGAAAAGGGGGGACTTTCAAGTTGAATGGCATCTTGCGAGTGACTTGAAGAATCTCAAGTGCTTATTTAATTGCAGCAAAGGGGCCAATGCAAAGTCTCCATGCCTTTACTGCATAGACTCCGCAAGGGTGATGGACTCTAAGTGGTGGAGACGACCACCGAATAGACCAATTTTGGATGAGAACTTTAAACTAGTGTTTGAGATTCCTCTTTCCAATGTGCATATATGCACGATTCATGCTTTGTGTCGTATCATAGAGAAATTGGTATATCTCTACATTGGCTTTTCTTGGAAGATCAAGAATGTAGCAGAGAGGAAAGAATCCATCCGTGCATCATTGGAGAAGGTGCTATCTGAAATCGAACTACATGAAGGTAATGTCTAGATTCTGAAGGACACTAAAAAGTCATCTAATGAACAGGAAGTTCCAATGAAGCCCTCTATTGGAGGTGTTAAGGCAAGAAGATTTCTTTCCAAGCCAATGAATAATCAGCAACACAAACCCATAAAGTTAGGAAAGCAATATACAACAACCTATACAAGCAACCTATACATTCTTGGAAGATCAAGAATGTAGCAGAGAGGAAAGAAGCCATCCGTTGGAGAAGGTGCTATCTGAAATCGAACTACATGGAGGTAATGTCTAGATTCTGAAGGACACTAAAAAGTCATCTAATGAACAGGAAGTTCCAATGAAGCCCTCTATTGGAGGTGTTAAGGCAAGAAGATTTCTTTCCAAGCCAATGAATAATCAGCAACACAAACCCATAAAGTTAGGAAAGCAATATACAACAACCTATACAAGCAAAATCGAATACCAACAGTGGAAAAAGCTGCATAATGCAGTGAAAGACCATGAAGGTGCTTCAAGGAATGTCAAAGCAGATGTTTGGTGTTCAATTGATACTTTGTTCCAAATGTGTGAGAGAGTCAACTACTCCCATCAAGACAAAAAGAGCTTTCAAGACAACTTACAAGCATTTAAAAAAGCATTCAGAGCTGCTTGGACTCACACCAACATTACACACTACATGGTATGTTTCTAGCTTACCCTTGTTTCCTAGCCCTTGATACAACTTACAACTAGCTTATTCTTGTTTCCTAGCCCTTGATACAACTTACATTGTATATTTTCTTATGCAGCATATTCTCTACAACCACATGCCTTACTTTATCAACAAGTATGGAGATCCTAGCATTTAGAAAAAGCTGCATAATGCAGTGAAAGACCATGAAGGTGCTTCAAGGAATGTCAAAGCAGATGTTTGGTGTTCAATTGATACTTTGTTCCAAATGTGTGAGAGAGTCAACTACTCCCATCAAGACAAAAAGAGCTTTCAAGACAACTTACAAGCATTTAAAAAAGCATTCAGAGCTGCTTGGACTCACACCAACATTACACACTACATGGTATGTTTCTAGCTTACCCTTGTTTCCTAGCCCTTGATACAACTTACAACTAGCTTATTCTTGTTTCCTAGCCCTTGATACAACTTACATTGTATATTTTCTTATGCAGCATATTCTCTACAACCACATGCCTTACTTTATCAACAAGTATGGAGATCCTAGCATTTAGAACACACAAGGGCTTGAGAAATCACACTATATGGCTCGAAACGCATATTTTAGGCACACACAACATGGTGGTGGAAAAAGTAAGGCAAACAGCCTACAAGAAGTGTTTCAATGGTTCTATAGAAGGATACTGCAACAACTACACAAAAAAGAAACCTTGAGGTCATCCAAACTAATGCAGACACTTAGAGATATGGAAAGGAAAAGATTGAAGCGTTCCGAAGCATTTAAAATCTCATGTGCCATACAAGCACAAAACAAATGGAGAGAACAAAAGATTTTTGTTAATCATCATTGGACAAATAGATGTAACATATAAGTCTTTTACAATGTCTCTTTCCTTTCTAATGACTTTTGTAATTCCTGTAGTTCTGGCTTTCATTTATACCTTAGCAAATGGTGTTTTCCATACTCTTCTAGTTCCTGTGGGTTCTCTATGCCTAGAGACAATGCTACTACAGCATAGGTATGAAAGTAACCCTAGGTGCTGGCATAACCAGGGTAGCATCCAAAAATTTCTAAGGAACTAGACTTCTCTATATCAAAATAATCTTCTCATAACTCTTAGGAATAATTGTTCCACCTAGAAACATGGACAATGTCTTGAATAAAAAATTTGCAACTCTCCCTTCCTAGCTCATGGCATTGTGGCAGATTATCATCTTTGCCTTAGACAATTTGGGTAGGTAGTGAGAGAGCTGCATCTTGGCCACAATACTCCCTTTTATGCCGCTGCAAGAATTCTTCATTGAATTCAAACGTACTATACAAAATAAAATAATTAAGGAAACATAAATCTACATATCACTTCTTCACACACACACACACACAGACACACACACACAGAGAGAGAGAGAGAGAGAGAGAGAGAGAGAGAGAGAGAGAGAGAGAGAGGGAGAGAGAGAACCTGAGTCTCATCTCACAAACAGTTGGTCTTGCCAAAGGTTAATAGAACTTTTGCTATCTTCCGCTACTTTGTTCATCCACTCCTTTGTGGAGTCATTTAACTTATCATAGCCATATTTGGCCTGAAGCTCCTCTTTGAACTTCTGTGCTCAAACATATGTTGAGACACTCTTTACTATTGTAATTCTCCTCCAATGCTAAGTCATCACTGTCATCTTCTGAGACGACAAAACCACTGCTCTCTTCCTGAAATTTGGCAATAGCACATATAGCAAAATCTTCCCTACTAAGACTGAAAATATTCTCAATGTCAGATAGTAGCACATAACATTTGTTATCCACAATGAATTCTGGCAGTACTGGCAATATTAGAGCACACTGGTCCACTTTATAGAGATCTACATCCAGAGGTCTCTGTATGGTGCACGTTTTAAGAGCACCAATATCCATAGACTTGGCCTCCTCTTCCTCCCGTACACTAACTGTATCTCTTCCTCCCGTACACTAACTGTATCTCTTCCTCTCGTACACTAACTGTATCTCTTCCTCTCGTACACTAACTGTATCTCTTCCTCAACTTCTACCTCTTGAGAAGGTAACTCATCTTCTTGGGGAATCTCATCTTCAATAGTACCTTCATAGAGCAGTTCTTCACCTTTTTCAGGAAGATCTTTGTAGAGGCAGTGCAAGTAGCAGAGGAATCCCAATGGCTCATACAGCAGCCTGCAGAGCAACTCATGTGTGTGGTACACCAAGTAGGCTTGTAGTAGGAAGATGGGAGTTGCTTGTACTGTATAAAAAAGTATTTTCCTTCTTGATTGGTGCACAATCCAACAAGTGCACACATAAGCCTGATCCCTTAGTAGCAAAGCTTCCTTTGGATATTTCTTTTTCAAAACCGTCCCTCTATTTTGACAGGTATTGTGCATGCTGGTCCAGAATTGACTCTATTGGAAAAGGCTTGTTAAACATCTCAACAATTATGTGAAAGTCATCAGCAGCTCCAACATTGCAAACAAAATCGAAAAGTCTTTCATCAATTAATGCAAGATCATTGCTCTCAACAATTTCCTCCTTCTTGTCCTTCATGTCTATGCTAAGAACAGGCTGCTTCCTCTTCTTCTTCTTCTGCATCTCTGTGTCACCAGTTGGCCCTTTCTTCTCCTTAGCCTCCATTGAGAAATCGAAATCCCTCTTAATAGAGGACCTCCGATGAGCAGGTCATTTGGAGAGGGACACCAGATTGAGAGCACCGACTTTCTCCTCTTCATCTTCATTTGCCCCCATATCCTAGTCGTCGTCAGTTGGAAATCCTTGCTCCTCTGTTTGTCCTCTTACAAGCTCTATCTCCTCTATCCGTGTGTGCCAAATCTCCTTAGGGTCGTCAATAGTGATGATGAAGTCAATAGACCTTTTCTTTGTGGTCCTCAGTAGCTTTCGAGCCTTCATCAGCACGTCGCTCCCCCCCACAGAAGATAATTCTTCGTCCAGTGTCGTGGCTCCTCGCTTAAGCCTTCTCTGTTCTGATAAATAAAACACTGGGAGAAATTAGAACCCGAGCAACCCCTTTATCTATATTTGTGCGGTTTGGCGCGATAGCACACTTCCATTCCTCTTGCAAGCGCTATATCGCGCACCAAACTGCACAAACCACTCTCTCTCTCTCTCTATCTCTCTCTCTCTCTCTCTTGGTGGGTGTACTGTATGTGTGTGCTTATGTTGTATATGTTTCTCTGTGTCTGTGTGTGTGTGTGTGTTTGTTTGTTTGTGTGTGTGTGTGTGTGTGTTTCTTTGTGTGTGTGTGTGTGTGAAAAGAGAGAGAGAGAGAGAGAGAGAGAGAGAGAGAGAGAGAGAGAGAGACCTAGCGGCAGGGTACAATTTCCTATATATATGGGCCCGGGGGGCCCTTTGGGAGTTCATTGCTGACAGCATACACAGGTAATGAAACTTGTGTGTGTGTGTGTGTGTGTGTGTGGGTGTGTTCGTGCGGGCAGCTGCCCACTGTCGCAATGCGCGGCAGGATGTGGGTGGTCCGCCACACGAGGGATGTGTGTGTGGGTGTGTGTTCGTGCGGGCAGCCGCCCATTGTCGCAATGCGCGGCAGGATGTGGGTGGCCCGCCACACACGACAGGTGTGTGTGTAAGGCCATTCTTCGGAATGGTGCTTACCCTGGGGCACTTGGTCGGTAACGCGGCTAGTCTGTGTCCTATTGGTAAGTATGGCACGCCGTAGCGGTACTAGTCGGTAACGCGGCAAGCATAGTATCGTTATGGCGATGTCACCTTCCCTTCCCTTCCCTTTGTCAAATGCGGACATATGGTCAGTAACGCGGCCAGTGTATGTTCGTATCCTATTCGTATTCCCATAGAATCGGGCGGCATTTTGTCGTTAACGCGGCAAGTTGGTGTCGTCCGCTAGTGCATAAATTGTTTTTTGCATATTGCGACATTTGATCGTTAACGCGGTCGAAAAAATGTCGTAAATTTGCTTGCATATTACGGCATATGATCGTTAACGCGGTCGAAAAAATGTCGTAAATTTGTTTGATTTGACTTGTATTGTTTTTATTGTGTTTGATCCATGCGATACTTGGTTGCTAACGTGGCATGAGTATTTCATGGATCAAAGTTTACATCATATTGTCTAAACGTTTTATTTTATAATATCGTGATTCGTAACTCGAAAAATATGAATATCTCTCTCTTCTTACCCCCCTCTCTCTCTCTCTCATGATACACTTCACAACACGATAGATGTGTAGATAAGAATTTCTTTTTATTTCTCTTAAAATATACATAATTCCTAATAATTTCTTTTTTCTCTCTCTATTTACTTAAAAATTAAAACAGTACATTATTTTCCTCTTTAGGCACTCACAAAAACATTAAAAATGTCATCTAATGTTTCTTCTCTCTATCTGTCACAACTCTCTCTTCCTCTCCTCTCTCTCTCTCTCTTTCTCTCTCTCTCTCATGATACACTTCACAATTCTCTCTCTCTCTCTCTCTCTCTCTCTCATGATACACTTCACAACTCTCTCTCTCTCTCTCTCTCTCATGATACACTTCACATCTCTCTCTATCACGATAGGTGTGTAGATGAGGAGTACTTTAGGATTACAAAACATTATTTTTCTCTCTTTAGGACTCACAAAACTATAAAAAATGTCATTTACTTTTTCCTCTCTCTATCTGTCACACCTCTCTCTCTTCCTCCCCCCCTCTCTCTCTCTCTCGTTCGATAATGTATACACTTCATAAGTAATAATGCACTTGTTACGGTTGTCTCACGTTCGATAATGTCTTGCATGATGTTGAGTTCAGTAATATTGTTTGATATATTCTGTTTTTGTTTGATCATTGATAAGTAATGATACACTTGTTGCTGTTCTCTCACGTTTGATGATGTATTGGATGATGTTGAGTTCATTAAAATTATTTGATATTCCATTTTTGTTTGAACATTGATAAATAATGATATACTTGTTGCTGTTCTCACACGTTTGCTTGATGTTGATTTCAGTAATGTTTGATATTCTGTTTTTTTGTGTTTAGTGATATTTGCTAGATTTACGAAGACGACCAACATGCTTTCCCCCGAAGAGCGTAAAATTGTTCTACGAGCAATTCGCATTGAAGCAGTCATCACAGTGTCACAATGTGCTGATGATGTCCTCAAAAAGATCAATGAGTCTGAGATACTCATGCGAGATCTAATAGACCAGATATGGGAAAATGCACAGCGTCGGCTTCAAAGTGGAGGCAACGCTGAGTTGCTTGATAGACAGAAGATAGCAGATTTCAACCATCAACACATAACACGAACCATTTTGGGGAGCATGCGTATAGCATGTAGTGATCTTAGAGATGCTGCCCCGCCTGAAGCCAATGTGCAACGTCTACAGTTATGGGACGTTGTATGGAGCGAGCAAAGAGCCAAGAGCAAGCGCATGAAGGCGTTGGATGCAGAGTCCCTCCCCAAAAGAGTGTGCATTGCCCAGGACGTCGCTGCAATGTCCAGCCAGGCAGATGCAAGTGGTATAGGTGTCATTAATCGTACCATCTACAATTCTATGTGCACACATCTCATTGGCATCCCGCACGAGGCTTTGTTCGAAGGGCGAACAATAGGCTCCGGTGTTTTTGGCACAGTAAAAGAGTATACAGTTAAAGGTATATCATTTTTTTATATCATTTTTACCGGAGCACATTACTTTTTGCGGAAAGCACTACAAAGGAGAAGGCAGCGCCAAGTTCGAGAGCTTCCAGGCAGAGCAAGGTATGCAAGTGCTACATCCATCGATTGTCCGGTGTATTGCCTTTACAAAAGAAGCTCCTTGGATCACTATTTTTTCGTACTATAATGGCGGCGCTCTTGGTGATACTCTTCTGAAGGTTCCCTTCAGATTCAGTGCGTTCACCAGAGCAATTTTCCGTTTGGATCGAGGATGGATACAACCCCCACCTGATAATATTCCTTTAAGTCATCTAGAACTTTCTAAAATAAAACAAAATAGTAATAACCATGCCACATATTATGCATGCCCTGGTGGAAGGCCTAGCGGCAGCACATCTGGCAGGAATTGTACATACCGACCTACATCCATTCAATGTAGTGTTGGATTTTACAAAAGAGTTGAAGCCACGTATAGGTATTATCGATTGGGGGTTACTGCTGAGAGCGCCCAAAAAACGGGTGTCTCTCAATTTTGTATTTGAAGCAGACAAGAACCCTGAGAAGGTGGCACAGGCAGTCTCCTACGCAGACAGAGAGCGAAATAAACGGCCGTGGATAGCCCCGGAGCTTTATGATCCATTTTTGGCAGATGCATACACTCCTGCATCTGATGTTTTTGCCTTGGGATATTTATTACAAACTTTATATGACTTTTGGCAGAAGGTACAAGAGTTGTGGATGGATAATAGTTCCTATGACAAAGTTACCATGGATACTATTATTCATAGAGTAAAAAATTGGATGTTTTTGCCTAATCGCGATGAGCGAAAATCAATTTTGCAAGTAGTTGAATTTTTTAGATCACTAAATACTGACCCAACGAGGGCACAACGTCCTCTTGTAGAGCTATCGGTGTCATTCACCCCAACTTTGTAATGATACAGTATCAAGAGATTAAGTTTCAGGAATGGCATTTTGTTTCTCTCTTCAAAATTTGATGTGTCCATTGTTTGAAATATTATCTCATTGAGTCTTTGCAATATCTCTCTCCTCTTGTGGTGTTTAAGTTTATGTTTTCTCTTCAAAATTTGATGTGCGCGCATTGTTTGAAGTATTTTTGGAGTCAAGTGTATATTTCTCATCGAGTCTTTGCAATACATATCTCCTCTCGTGGTGTTTAACTTTAAGATTTTGAGAGTAATGGTCAATTTATCTTACGTTGATCTTTACAGTTCATTAAAATCCTAAAGTCATTTATGTTCATGCAGATAATTTCTCCAAATATGATCATTTGTACAAGTACTTTTTATGAAATTAATGAAGTGACTTCTTCCTCTATGTCAGTATCTTGCTCCAAAATTCTTTCACCGTTTACTCTCTCCTCTGCTAAATTAAGCTCATCTAAGTCAATGTCTAAATTGTCTTGTATCTCAAGGGTGGTGCACAACGTGCGTCCAACATCAAAGTTCTCGTCCTACTACATCGTCACAATTGTACATCCATCTGGACATATCTTCTTCATACTCTTCGCTTTCAATGTCTCGCAAGATCTTTTCATTGCAATACATGTAAACAAGTTTATCTGCTCGATCTGCAAGAAGTCGATTGCGAATAGTATTGTGAATATATTTGTACATGCTCCAGTTTCTTTCTGAGCCTGAGTTTGAAGAGCACTGACTTAGAACCTTCATCGCAAGGTTACGCAATAAAGCATAATGCTCACCACCATTCATCATCCACCACTTCCATGCAGGTTGCTCTTTAGCCATTTGTTGAACAAGGGAGTTGGAAAATAAACCCTCTTTCAATCGAAATGAGGTCATCTCCGTTATGCACTGTACACGATCATCATCATTATTATAGAAAGTGTTTACCACTTTATAAAAATCTTGCACCACCTCAACGTTGGACATCAAATCCATATTCCAATATTCAGGATCTAACATGTAAGCAGCACTATGTAGTGGTGAATGCGCTCCAATCCATCTAGCATGAAAGTACTTCAATAGAACTTTTCTTTGTCTACTGGAGAATGGTACACGCCATTGCTTTTCCACCACTGAATGCTCTAATTTCTCTGGACACTCCAAACTCCGCTGGACAGTCCACCATTGCATCCATGCTTTTCCGAGATTAGGCGCTCTTTGATCAAGACTTCGTACAGCATACATAACAGGCATCATTACATGGTATGCATCCATCACACTGTTCCACCAACTTCTTCTCGTAAGCGCTCCCTTCAAGACTTTGATTTTCTCTTTCACTTTTTCAAGTTGAGTGTTCTCCCAGTCATGAAATGCCATGCATGTAAATGTTTCGCAAACTGCATCTTTATTTCTAAGAAGAGACTCAAAAGTGTAAAAGTGAGTGCAAAACCTAGTCTCCGCTGGAAGCTTTAACATAACTGACATGCGAGGTCGAAAAATATCTAACACTCTCTGTCTCTTGAGCATGAATTTCACAAGCTGGCGAGCAGTGTCAACGATTGAGGCAAACCATTTGGTATCATCAGATTTATACCAATCTTTTAATACAAGATTCAAACTATGAGTATTACAGCTTACCGGAAAAATATGTGGATATTGTCGCTGTAGGATTTTGGATGCATTTTTACAATTTTTTGCATTGTCCATGACGACTTGGACTACATTTTTGGCACCCACTTCCTCACAGAGCTAATGACTTGAGCAATGTAAGCCCCAATTTTGATTGAACCAGCTGAATCCACGGCTGAATGAAAGTCTTACCTCTAGGTGAAATAACCATTATATTAATTAATGGTTTTCTTTGCACATTAGACCATCCATCACTTACTATACTACATCCAGAAAGCTCTATATTGCTAAGAATTATTCTTTGTACACATTCTTTTACTTGCGCATAACATTTCTCTAATAGATCATTTCGCATAGCATGGTACGTAGGCGGTGAAAACCCTAGTCCAAACTCACCAATTTTCTTCCATGCTCTCTTCCAATGCTCACTGTCCACCATCATCATAGCACTCCCAGAAAAGTAAATCGCTTCAGCAAGGGCGAGTTGTGCATCATCGAGTCGACCTTGACGTAGGCTTTCTTGCAATGAAGTTTGACGCATGGGTATATTTCCTACGTCAAAGTTTCGCTTGCAGGAAGATGCACTGGGTAGATTACTTTCTGGTTGCACATTGCCGTTCGGGGTACAAGTAGGCGATGTAGCGAGAGTTTGATGATTAGAACAACAGTGTTCTTGCTGCCTTGATACATTAACGGTAGGAGTGTCATGTTTTCTTGAATCTTTCTTTTGAATTTCTTCTCTTATGCGTTTGGCCACTATAGGTACAGAGGGGTGGGTACATGACTTTTTCTTCGGTCCGCCTAAAAAGTGTTCTCTTAGTCGAGGCGCCCCACCTGATTTTACTGCATGGCATAGCTTACACTCCCAATCTATGAATCGATCACCAACGTTAATTGCATATTGCCACTCTATCCCAGGTGCCTTTTTTTTCCTGCTATTTGAAATTTGGACTCTATTGAAAGTATCACTGGATCCAACATTGTCCTCCATCTCAACAAATAACCTATTCAACCAAGCATATAATAATGAATACACAAATGAAAAAACAACAAATCACTCACGTATTACAAAACATACATTAGCAGACAAAGTACTTCGAAACTATCTTGACAAATACAAAAGATCATCACATAACACAAAACTACTTTAAACTATCTTGCAAGGTCTTACTACAAAACTACTTCGAAACTATCATGCACATTGCACCCCCAATGAAGGATGCCTTTTGTACCCAATTAAGGATACTTTACACAATCAAAGATCTATGCTTGCCCAATACTCTAGTATAGGACAATAGACCTTCTCTAACATTCACAAAGAAAATCAAAGATCTATGCTTGCCCAATACTCTAGTATAGGACAATAGACCCTTGTCTACTCTAAACTATATCAAGTATCAAGAACCAATACAAGCCCCTAAGCAGGACTCTTGGCTCCATCAAACCATTCATAAAGCAGAATGAGGTAGATTACGTACGTGGCTCAAATGCAAAGGTGAATGACTCCAAATTTGTCCCTAAATCTCCGCAAGTATTAGCTACGAACCACACCCTGCCCCCAGTTCAAAGAACTAAGGACGAGTGGCTCAATAGCCTTAGGAGTGCCTACAAGGAAAGATGACAGCCCCTAAGATAAGGACGTTCTTCCCAAGAGAACACTTCTAGCAACTCGAGAGCTCTACAAGTACTTTGAGGAGAGATATCACGCCCCCAAAACAAGGACTATTTCCCCAAAAGTTGCACGATGGGTGTCGGGCAGTGTTTATATACAGAATAGTACCCCGCTGGTATTCTTTATTTTTCCCGGTGGGCCCGCCAGGATAAATAGTTTTCCCGGTAGGCCCGCCGGGAAAGATAAAAGCCCGGAGGTGTTACGGGACTAGTGGGTTCTGGCAGGTCATTGCTCAGGTCATGTGAATATATAATGTGATCACAAGTTTTAATATGTTAACAACAGGTTTTGTTAACGTGATCACAAAATTGTGAAGACGTTAATAAAATCCCTGCTTAATAGTGATATAAGTTTCAATCATATCAACATTGATTAGAAGTATGAATCATGTTAATAATGGTTCCATATGCTAGGGAGGCTTATCATCTTGGATGTGAATGGATTGCTGCTCAAAAGATAGCCCAAGAGCTTTGGACCAAGTGTTGTAGGGACTTACAAAGTCAGGGGCATGCATGTCATGCTAAGGCCCAAACTGTATCAATTTATCAACTTAGTAACTAAGCACTTTAGATTGGCCATCTGGTCCTCAATGATGTATAATTTGAGGCCTCTTGTCACGCTAGTTTTGAGAGAATCTAAGATTGAGGAGACATAATTGTAACTAAGTACTTTAGATTGGCCATCTGGTCCTCAATGATGATGTATAATTTGAGGCCATCTGGTCCTCAATAATGATGTATAATTTGAGGCCTCTTGTCACGCTAGTTTTGAGAGAATCTAAGATTGAGGAGACATAATTGTACTTTGTATATGACCAAAGGCACTGTTATTTTGACCCAGGTGTTTGTCATCCCGACAAACCTAGGGTACTATTACGTATGAAGCACTATGAGGATATCCAACATCCCTATAATCCCACAAATACATTATTAATTGATGATACTCCTGAAAAGGCAATGTATAATCCCATTAGAACATGGATATCACCCCTTCCTTTCAAAGGTAACCTAGATGATGTTTATTTATTTTGTGCATTGATAGGGTTGGATATAAGTATGACAAACACTGATGATCTTGGTCTCCTTGCCCTAGGAATTGAATCATCTATGATGACATTAGTGGGGCAAAATCGAGATGATAAAAAATGAGATTTGCTACGCATCGTTTTAAGAGAAAATGGAGTGTAGAAGGTTGAAGCTTGGGGAAATGGAGTGTAGAAGGTAGAGAAAATGAAAAGAGCGCGAGAAATTGTTTAAGCCCAAGAGGAAGTTTGAGAAGGAGGGAATTTTTCCTCCTCTGCAAAGATATGTGTATTTAATATATAGATAGGAATAGAAGTTTCCCTCTTTACCAAAGTGCAGGTGTGTTTAATGTATTCGGGTGTGAAAAGTGACTATCAAGTGTAAATAGAATACATTTTGAGGTGGAAAAGAAGAATTTTTTGATTTGGGAAAAAGAAATAACCTATTTTTCAACGTAGCATTGCCTTCTTTCTGATTGGATACGCTCCTTTTCTCTCTCTACGAGAAAAAGCCATACGAATGACCTTCAAAATGTCGTAATGTGTTGACATGGTGAAAGATTTGATGTTTGGACACATGCTAAAGCTATAATACATGCAAAATGCTATAAAAATGGTACAATCCCTCTCTTAATTGAACTAAGACCAATGGTTAGGCCAATGTACTTCCATTACACCAAGGGATTATGGTTTTTCATGCAAAATGTGTAAGAGTAGCATGCAAAGCAGAGTGCAAGTGACAACAAGAGACTTAGTGTAGTGTTCCCACCGCGCAACGGATTTCGGTTATTAGCAGCAGAAGTAGCACTTCATGCGCGAGGCAGGGTCCCATACTCGGGGCCTCGTCCCACGGATATCCGGACAAAAGACTAATCCGTCGGTTTTTCCAAACCGAACCCGAAAAAACTTCCCTTATCCGGAAAGCACGGGCGATTCCTCCAGGATAACTTTTTACTCTAACGTAGTCAAGACCATTAGTGATCAAACTGATCCGACTGCACCTATAAAGATACTCGGTCAGATCAAAGAAGAAACTTGCACTTGGATCATTGGGATCAATGCTTTTTTTCCCATCAAGAGAGGCACAGCCGTTGATTCCTATCCATAGAACAATTACTATCCGGGATTTACTTTATCTATCGTAGTAACAGAAATTGAGTCTCGATTTACGGATCCATCAGTCCAGCCTAACCCCATCCGATCCCATGGGTTAGCCAACCGCCCAACCACTGTAGTAATGGGATCCAATTTGGAATTTGGTTAGGTTTTGTCTCGGGTACCAAGGAAAAGAGTTCCAAGGCCCCCTAGCCAGAAGTTCATGCAAACATAAAACTAGCCACACCACTTACACACCCAATATGAAATTGCCTTTTTCTTAGCATCAGCTAACTTTAAAACAATCCTTTAATGAAACCATAGTACCACTGATCACAATCTTCCAATTTATCCGGTTGATAATTTCCCATCATTCCTTCATCAGAGTATCTATGGCATCATTGGCAACTAGAACGCTCACCACCTGTCCACACAGGGGCCTTTTCAATAGTTCCTAGCCCATAATACTCGGCAATATAATCACTTATAAAAATCAAGATGGACTCTCATTGAAGATCAGCAAGATCAACCAACAGATCCATATAAAGAGCCATGGACTCATCCATTGAAGACCAGCAAGGTCAATCAACCAGATCCATGCCCGGTTTCACAAAACAACTCTTACTCCTTGTTCCAATATCTTCCACGACGCACGTGTGGGTATCTTCGGCGACCCAGAATTGTGCATGCTGGTCCAGAATTGACTCTATTGGAAAAGGCTTGTTAAACATCTCAACAATTATGTGAAAGTCATCAGCAGCTCCAACATTGCAAACAAAATCGAAAAGTCTTTCATCAATTAATGCAAGATCATTGCTCTCAACAATTTCCTCCTTCTTGTCCTTCATGTCTATGCTAAGAACAGGCTGCTTCCTCTTCTTCTTCTTCTGCATCTCTGTGTCACCAGTTGGCCCTTTCTTCTCCTTAGCCTCCATTGAGAAATCGAAATCCCTCTTAATAGAGGACCTCCGATGAGCAGGTCATTTGGAGAGGGACACCAGATTGAGAGCACCGACTTTCTCCTCTTCATCTTCATTTGCCCCCATATCCTAGTCGTCGTCAGTTGGAAATCCTTGCTCCTCTGTTTGTCCTCTTACAAGCTCTATCTCCTCTATCCGTGTGTGCCAAATCTCCTTAGGGTCGTCAATAGTGATGATGAAGTCAATAGACCTTTTCTTTGTGGTCCTCAGTAGCTTTGGAGCCTTCATCAGCACGTCGCTCCCCCCCACAGAAGATAATTCTTCGTCCAGTGTCGTGGCTCCTCGCTTAAGCCTTCTCTGTTCTGATAAATAAAACACTGGGAGAAATTAGAACCCGAGCAACCCCTTTATCTATATTTGTGCGGTTTGGCGCGATAGCACACTTCCATTCCTCTTGCAAGCGCTATATCGCGCACCAAACTGCACAAACCACTCTCTCTCTCTCTCTATCTCTCTCTCTCTCTCTCTCTTGGTGGGTGTACTGTATGTGTGTGCTTATGTTGTATATGTTTCTCTGTGTCTGTGTGTGTGTGTGTGTTTGTTTGTTTGTGTGTGTGTGTGTGTGTGTTTCTTTGTGTGTGTGTGTGTGTGAAAAGAGAGAGAGAGAGAGAGAGAGAGAGAGAGAGAGAGAGAGAGAGAGAGAGAGAGAGAGAGAGAGACCTAGCGGCAGGGTACAATTTCCTATATATATGGGCCCGGGGGGCCCTTTGGGAGTTCATTGCTGACAGCATACACAGGTAATGAAACTTGTGTGTGTGTGTGTGTGTGTGTGTGTGGGTGTGTTCGTGCGGGCAGCTGCCCACTGTCGCAATGCGCGGCAGGATGTGGGTGGTCTGCCACACGAGGGATGTGTGTGTGGGTGTGTGTTCGTGCGGGCAGCCGCCCATTGTCGCAATGCGCGGCAGGATGTGGGTGGCCCGCCACACACGACAGGTGTGTGTGTAAGGCCATTCTTCGGAATGGTGCTTACCCTGGGGCACTTGGTCGGTAACGCGGCTAGTCTGTGTCCTATGGTAAGTATGGCACGCCGTAGCGGTACTAGTCGGTAACGCGGCAAGCATAGTATCGTTATGGCGATGTCACCTTCCCTTCCCTTCCCTTTGTCAAATGCGGACATATGGTCAGTAACGCGGCCAGTGTATGTTCGTATCCTATTCGTATTCCCATAGAATCGGGCGGCATTTTGTCGTTAACGCGGCAAGTTGGTGTCGTCCGCTAGTGCATAAATTGTTTTTTGCATATTGCGACATTTGATCGTTAACGCGGTCGAAAAAATGTCGTAAATTTGCTTGCATATTACGGCATATGATCGTTAACGCGGTCGAAAAAATGTCGTAAATTTGTTTGATTTGACTTGTATTGTTTTTATTGTGTTTGATCCATGCGATACTTGGTTGCTAACGTGGCATGAGTATTTCATGGATCAAAGTTTACATCATATTGTCTAAACGTTTTATTTTATAATATCGTGATTCGTAACTCGAAAAATATGAATATCTCTCTCTTCTTACCCCCCTCTCTCTCTCTCTCATGATACACTTCACAACACGATAGATGTGTAGATAAGAATTTCTTTTTATTTCTCTTAAAATATACATAATTCCTAATAATTTCTTTTTTCTCTCTCTATTTACTTAAAAATTAAAACAGTACATTATTTTCCTCTTTAGGCACTCACAAAAACATTAAAAATGTCATCTAATGTTTCTTCTCTCTATCTGTCACAACTCTCTCTTCCTCTCCTCTCTCTCTCTCTCTCTCTCTCTCTCTCTCATGATACACTTCACAATTCTCTCTCTCTCTCTCTCTCTCTCATGATACACTTCACAACTCTCTCTCTCTCTCTCTCTCTCTCTCATGATACACTTCACATCTCTCTCTATCACGATAGGTGTGTAGATGAGGAGTACTTTAGGATTACAAAACATTATTTTTCTCTCTTTAGGACTCACAAAACTATAAAAAATGTCATTTACTTTTTCCTCTCTCTATCTGTCACACCTCTCTCTCTTCCTCCCCCTCTCTCTCTCTCTCTCGTTCGATAATGTATACACTTCATAAGTAATAATGCACTTGTTACGGTTGTCTCACGTTCGATAATGTCTTGCATGATGTTGAGTTCAGTAATATTGTTTGATATATTCTGTTTTTGTTTGATCATTGATAAGTAATGATACACTTGTTGCTGTTCTCTCACGTTTGATGATGTATTGGATGATGTTGAGTTCATTAAAATTATTTGATATTCCATTTTTGTTTGAACATTGATAAATAATGATATACTTGTTGCTGTTCTCACACGTTTGCTTGATGTTGATTTCAGTAATGTTTGATATTCTGTTTTTTTGTGTTTAGTGATATTTGCTAGATTTACGAAGACGACCAACATGCTTTCCCCCGAAGAGCGTAAAATTGTTCTACGAGCAATTCGCATTGAAGCAGTCATCACAGTGTCACAATGTGCTGATGATGTCCTCAAAAAGATCAATGAGTCTGAGATACTCATGCGAGATCTAATAGACCAGATATGGGAAAATGCACAGCGTCGGCTTCAAAGTGGAGGCAACGCTGAGTTGCTTGATAGACAGAAGATAGCAGATTTCAACCATCAACACATAACACGAACCATTTTGGGGAGCATGCGTATAGCATGCAGTGATCTTAGAGATGCTGCCCCGCCTGAAGCCAATGTGCAACGTCTACAGTTATGGGACGTTGTATGGAGCGAGCAAAGAGCCAAGAGCAAGCGCATGAAGGCGTTGGATGCAGAGTCCCTCCCCAAAAGAGTGTGCATTGCCCAGGACGTCGCTGCAATGTCCAGCCAGGCAGATGCAAGTGGTACAGGTGTCATTAATCGTACCATCTACAATTCTATGTGCACACATCTCATTGGCATCCCGCACGAGGCTTTGTTCGAAGGGCGAACAATAGGCTCCGGTGTTTTTGGCACAGTAAAAGAGTATACAGTTAAAGGTATATCATTTTTTTATATCATTTTTACCGGAGCACATTACTTTTTGCGGAAAGCACTACAAAGGAGAAGGCAGCGCCAAGTTCGAGAGCTTCCAGGCAGAGCAAGGTATGCAAGTGCTACATCCATCGATTGTCCGGTGTATTGCCTTTACAAAAGAAGCTCCTTGGATCACTATTTTTTCGTACTATAATGGCGGCGCTCTTGGTGATACTCTTCTGAAGGTTCCCTTCAGATTCAGTGCGTTCACCAGAGCAATTTTCCGTTTGGATCGAGGATGGATACAACCCCCACCTGATAATATTCCTTTAAGTCATCTAGAACTTTCTAAAATAAAACAAATAGTAATAACCATGCCACATATTATGCATGCCCTGGTGGAAGGCCTAGCGGCAGCACATCTGGCAGGAATTGTACATACCGACCTACATCCATTCAATGTAGTGTTGGATTTTACAAAAGAGTTGAAGCCACGTATAGGTATTATCGATTGGGGGTTACTGCTGAGAGCGCCCAAAAAATGGGTGTCTCTCAATTTTGTATTTGAAGCAGACAAGAACCCTGAGAAGGTGGCACAGGCAGTCTCCTACGCAGACAGAGAGCGAAATAAACGGCCGTGGATAGCCCCGGAGCTTTATGATCCATTTTTGGCAGATGCATACACTCCTGCATCTGATGTTTTTGCCTTGGGATATTTATTACAAACTTTATATGACTTTTGGCAGAAGGTACAAGAGTTGTGGATGGATAATAGTTCCTATGACAAAGTTACCATGGATACTATTATTCATAGAGTAAAAAATTGGATGTTTTTGCCTAATCGCGATGAGAGAAAATCAATTTTGCAAGTAGTTGAATTTTTTAGATCACTAAATACTGACCCAACGAGGGCACAACGTCCTCTTGTAGAGCTATCGGTGTCATTCACCCCAACTTTGTAATGATACAGTATCAAGAGATTTAGTTTCAGGAATGGCATTTTGTTTCTCTCTTCAAAATTTGATGTGTCCATTGTTTGAAATATTATCTCATTGAGTCTTTGCAATATCTCTCTCCTCTTGTGGTGTTTAAGTTTATGTTTTCTCTTCAAAATTTGATGTGCGCGCATTGTTTGAAGTATTTTTGGAGTCAAGTGTATATTTCTCATCGAGTCTTTGCAATACATATCTCCTCTCGTGGTGTTTAACTTTAAGATTTTGAGAGTAATGGTCAATTTATCTTACGTTGATCTTTACAGTTCATTAAAATCCTAAAGTCATTTATGTTCATGCAGATAATTTCTCCAAATATGATCATTTGTACAAGTACTTTTTATGAAATTAATGAAGTGACTTCTTCCTCTATGTCAGTATCTTGCTCCAAAATTCTTTCACCGTTTACTCTCTCCTCTGCTAAATTAAGCTCATCTAAGTCAATGTCTAAATTGTCTTGTATCTCAAGGGTGGTGCACAACGTGCGTCCAACATCAAAGTTCTCGTCCTACTACATCGTCACAATTGTACATCCATCTGGACATATCTTCTTCATACTCTTCGCTTTCAATGTCTCGCAAGATCTTTTCATTGCAATACATGTAAACAAGTTTATCTGCTCGATCTGCAAGAAGTCGATTGCGAATAGTATTGTGAATATATTTGTACATGCTCCAGTTTCTTTCTGAGCCTGAGTTTGAAGAGCACTGACTTAGAACCTTCATCGCAAGGTTGCGCAATAAAGCATAATGCTCACCACCATTCATCATCCACCACTTCCATGCAGGTTGCTCTTTAGCCATTTGTTGAACAAGGGAGTTGGAAAATAAACCCTCTTTCAATCGAAATGAGGTCATCTCCGTTATGCACTGTACACGATCATCATCATTATTATAGAAAGTGTTTACCACTTTATAAAAATCTTGCACCACCTCAACGTTGGACATCAAATCCATATTCCAATATTCAGGATCTAACATGTAAGCAGCACTATGTAGTGGTGAATGCGCTCCAATCCATCTAGCATGAAAGTACTTCAATAGAACTTTTCTTTGTCTACTGGAGAATGGTACACGCCATTGCTTTTCCACCACTGAATGCTCTAATTTCTCTGGACACTCCAAACTCCGCTGGACAGTCCACCATTGCATCCATGCTTTTCCGAGATTAGGCGCTCTTTGATCAAGACTTCGTACAGCATACATAACAGGCATCATTACATGGTATGCATCCATCACACTGTTCCACCAACTTCTTCTCGTAAGCGCTCCCTTCAAGACTTTGATTTTCTCTTTCACTTTTTCAAGTTGAGTGTTCTCCCAGTCATGAAATGCCATGCATGTAAATGTTTCGCAAACTGCATCTTTATTTCTAAGAAGAGACTCAAAAGTGTAAAAGTGAGTGCAAAACCTAGTCTCTGCTGGAAGCTTTAACATAACTGACATGCGAGGTCGAAAAATATCTAACACTCTCTGTCTCTTGAGCATGAATTTCACAAGCTGGCGAGCAGTGTCAACGATTGAGGCAAACCATTTGGTATCATCAGATTTATACCAATCTTTTAATACAAGATTCAAACTATGAGTATTACAGCTTACCGGAAAAATATGTGGATATTGTCGCTGTAGGATTTTGGATGCATTTTTACAATTTTTTGCATTGTCCATGACGACTTGGACTACATTTTTGGCACCCACTTCCTCTATCACAGAGCTAATGACTTGAGCAATGTAAGCCCCAATTTTGATTGAACCAGCTGAATCCACGGCTGAATGAAAGTCTTACCTCTAGGTGAAATAACCATTATATTAATTAATGGTTTTCTTTGCACATTAGACCATCCATCACTTACTATACTACATCCAGAAAGCTCTATATTGCTAAGAATTATTCTTTGTACACATTCTTTTACTTGCGCATAACATTTCTCTAATAGATCATTTCGCATAGCATGGTACGTAGGCGGTGAAAACCCTGGTCCAAACTCACCAATTTTCTTCCATGCTCTCTTCCAATGCTCACTGTCCACCATCATCATAGCACTCCCAGAAAAGTAAATCGCTTCAGCAAGGGCGAGTTGTGCATCATCGAGTCGACCTTGACGTAGGCTTTCTTGCAATGAAGTTTGACGCATGGGTATATTTCCTACGTCAAAGTTTCGCTTGCAGGAAGATGCACTGGGTAGATTACTTTCTGGTTGCACATTGCCGTTCGGGGTACAAGTAGGCGATGTAGCGAGAGTTTGATGATTAGAACAACAGTGTTCTTGCTGCCTTGATACATTAACGGTAGGAGTGTCATGTTTTCTTGAATCTTTCTTTTGAATTTCTTCTCTTATGCGTTTGGCCACTATAGGTACAGAGGGGTGGGTACATGACTTTTTCTTCGGTCCGCCTAAAAAGTGTTCTCTTAGTCGAGGCGCCCCACCTGATTTTACTGCATGGCATAGCTTACACTCCCAATCTATGAATCGATCACCAACGTTAATTGCATATTGCCACTCTATCCCAGGTGCCTTTTTTTTCCTGCTATTTGAAATTTGGACTCTATTGAAAGTATCACTGGATCCAACATTGTCCTCCATCTCAACAAATAACCTATTCAACCAAGCATATAATAATGAATACACAAATGAAAAAACAACAAATCACTCACGTATTACAAAACATACATTAGCAGACAAAATACTTCGAAACTATCTTGACAAATACAAAAGATCATCACATAACACAAAACTACTTTAAACTATCTTGCAAGGTCTTACTACAAAACTACTTCGAAACTATCATGCACATTGCACCCCCAATGAAGGATGCCTTTTGTACCCAATTAAGGATACTTTACACAATCAAAGATCTATGCTTGCCCAATACTCTAGTATAGGACAATAGACCTTCTCTAACATTCACAAAGAAAATCAAAGATCTATGCTTGCCCAATACTCTAGTATAGGACAATAGACCCTTGTCTACTCTAAACTATATCAAGTATCAAGAACCAATACAAGCCCCTAAGCAGGACTCTTGGCTCCATCAAACCATTCATAAAGCAGAATGAGGTAGATTACGTACGTGGCTCAAATGCAAAGGTGAATGACTCCAAATTTGTCCCTAAATCTCCGCAAGTATTAGCTACGAACCACACCCTGCCCCCAGTTCAAAGAACTAAGGACGAGTGGCTCAATAGCCTTAGGAGTGCCTACAAGGAAAGATGACAGCCCCTAAGATAAGGACGTTCTTCCCAAGAGAACACTTCTAGCAACTCGAGAGCTCTACAAGTACTTTGAGGAGAGATATCACGCCCCCAAAACAAGGACTATTTCCCCAAAAGTTGCACGATGGGTGTCGGGCAGTGTTTATATACAGAATAGTACCCCGCTGGTATTCTTTATTTTTCCCGACGGGCCCGCCGGGATAAATAGTTTTCCCGGTAGGCCCGCCGGGAAAGATAAAAGCCCGGAGGTGTTACGGGACTAGTGGGTTCTGGCAGGTCATTGCTCAGGTCATGTGAATATACAATGTGATCACAAGTTTTAATATGTTAACAACAGGTTTTGTTAACGTGATCACAAAATTGTGAAGACGTTAATGAAATCCCTGCTTAATAGTGATATAAGTTTCAATCATATCAACATTGATTAGAAGTATGAATCATGTTAATAATGGTTCCATATGCTAGGGAGGCTTATCATCTTGGATGTGAATGGATTGCTGCTCAAAAGATAGCCCAAGAGCTTTGGACCAAGTGTTGTAGGGACTTACAAAGTCAGGGGCATGCATGTCATGCTAAGGCCCAAACTGTATCAATTTATCAACTTAGTAACTAAGCACTTTAGATTGGCCATCTGGTCCTCAATGATGTATAATTTGAGGCCTCTTGTCACGCTAGTTTTGAGAGAATCTAAGATTGAGGAGACATAATTGTAACTAAGTACTTTAGATTGGCCATCTGGTCCTCAATGATGATGTATAATTTGAGGCCATCTGGTCCTCAATAATGATGTATAATTTGAGGCCTCTTGTCACGCTAGTTTTGAGAGAATCTAAGATTGAGGAGACATAATTGTACTTTGTATATGACCAAAGGCACTGTTATTTTGACCCAGGTGTTTGTCATCCCGACAAACCTAGGGTACTATTACGTATGAAGCACTATGAGGATATCCAACATCCCTATAATCCCACAAATACATTATTAATTGATGATACTCCTGAAAAGGCAATGTATAATCCCATTAGAACATGGATATCACCCCTTCCTTTCAAAGGTAACCTAGATGATGTTTATTTATTTTGTGCATTGATAGGGTTGGATATAAGTATGACAAACACTGATGATCTTGGTCTCCTTGCCCTAGGAATTGAATCATCTATGATGACATTAGTGGGGCAAAATCGAGATGATAAAAAATGAGATTTGCTACGCATCGTTTTAAGAGAAAATGGAGTGCAGAAGGTTGAAGCTTGGGGAAATGGAGTGTAGAAGGTAGAGAAAATGAAAAGAGCGCGAGAAATTGTTTAAGCCCAAGAGGAAGTTTGAGAAGGAGGGAATTTTTCCTCCTCTGCAAAGATATGTGTATTTAATATATAGATAGGAATAGAAGTTTCCCTCTTTACCAAAGTGCAGGTGTGTTTAATGTATTCGGGTGTGAAAAGTGACTATCAAGTGTAAATAGAATACATTTTGAGGTGGAAAAGAAGAATTTTTTGATTTGGGAAAAAGAAATAACCTATTTTTCAACGTAGCATTGCCTTCTTTCTGATTGGATACGCTCCTTTTCTCTCTCTACGAGAAAAAGCCATACGAATGACCTTCAAAATGTCGTAATGTGTTGACATGGTGAAAGATTTGATGTTTGGACACATGCTAAAGCTATAATACATGCAAAATGCTATAAAAATGGTACAATCCCTCTCTTAATTGAACTAAGACCAATGGTTAGGCCAATGTACTTCCATTACACCAAGGGATTATGGTTTTTCATGCAAAATGTGTAAGAGTAGCATGCAAAGCAGAGTGCAAGTGACAACAAGAGACTTAGTGTAGTGTTCCCACCGCGCAACGGATTTCAGTTATTAGCAGCAGAAGTAGCACTTCATGCGCGAGGCAGGGTCCCATACTCGGGGCCTCGTCCCATGGATATCCGGACAAAAGACTAATCCGTCGGTTTTTCCAAACCGAACCCGAAAAAACTCCCTTATCCGGAAAGCACGGGCGATTCCTCCAGGATAACTTTTTACTCTAACGTAGTCAAGACCATTAGTGATCAAACTGATCCGACTGCACCTATAAAGATACTCGGTCAGATCAAAGAAGAAACTTGCACTTGGATCATTGGGATCAATGCTTTTTTTCCCATCAAGAGAGGCACAGCCGTTGATTCCTATCCATAGAACAATTACTATCCGGGATTTACTTTATCTATCGTAGTAACAGAAATTGAGTCTCGATTTACGGATCCATCAGTCCAGCCTAACCCCATCCGATCCCATGGGTTAGCTAACCGCCCAACCACTGTAGTAATGGGATCCAATTTGGAATTTGGTTAGGTTTTGTCTCGGGTACCAAGGAAAAGAGTTCCAAGGCCCCCTAGCCAGAAGTTCATGCAAACATAAAACTAGCCACACCACTTACACACCCAATATGAAATTGCCTTTTTCTTAGCATCAGCTAACTTTAAAACAATCCTTTAATGAAACCATAGTACCACTGATCACAATCTTCCAATTTATCCGGTTGATAATTTCCCATCATTCCTTCATCAGAGTATCTATGGCATCATTGGCAACTAGAACGCTCACCACCTGTCCACACAGGGGCCTTTTCAATAGTTCCTAGCCCATAATACTCGGCAATATAATCACTTATAAAAATCAAGATGGACTCTCATTGAAGATCAGCAAGATCAACCAACAGATCCATATAAAGAGCCATGGACTCATCCATTGAAGACCAGCAAGGTCAATCAACCAGATCCATGCCCGGTTTCACAAAACAACTCTTACTCCTTGTTCCAATATCTTCCACGACGCACGTGTGGGTATCTTCGGCGACCCAGAATTGTGCATGCTGGTCCAGAATTGACTCTATTGGAAAAGGCTTGTTAAACATCTCAACAATTATGTGAAAGTCATCAGCAGCTCCAACATTGCAAACAAAATCGAAAAGTCTTTCATCAATTAATGCAAGATCATTGCTCTCAACAATTTCCTCCTTCTTGTCCTTCATGTCTATGCTAAGAACAGGCTGCTTCCTCTTCTTCTTCTTCTGCATCTCTGTGTCACCAGTTGGCCCTTTCTTCTCCTTAGCCTCCATTGAGAAATCGAAATCCCTCTTAATAGAGGACCTCCGATGAGCAGGTCATTTGGAGAGGGACACCAGATTGAGAGCACCGACTTTCTCCTCTTCATCTTCATTTGCCCCCATATCCTAGTCGTCGTCAGTTGGAAATCCTTGCTCCTCTGTTTGTCCTCTTACAAGCTCTATCTCCTCTATCCGTGTGTGCCAAATCTCCTTAGGGTCGTCAATAGTGATGATGAAGTCAATAGACCTTTTCTTTGTGGTCCTCAGTAGCTTTGGAGCCTTCATCAGCACGTCGCTCCCCCCCACAGAAGATAATTCTTCGTCCAGTGTCGTGGCTCCTCGCTTAAGCCTTCTCTGTTCTGATAAATAAAACACTGGGAGAAATTAGAACCCGAGCAACCCCTTTATCTATATTTGTGCGGTTTGGCGCGATAGCACACTTCCATTCCTCTTGCAAGCGCTATATCGCGCACCAAACTGCACAAACCACTCTCTCTCTCTCTCTATCTCTCTCTCTCTCTCTCTCTTGGTGGGTGTACTGTATGTGTGTGCTTATGTTGTATATGTTTCTCTGTGTCTGTGTGTGTGTGTGTGTTTGTTTGTTTGTGTGTGTGTGTGTGTGTGTTTCTTTGTGTGTGTGTGTGTGTGAAAAGAGAGAGAGAGAGAGAGAGAGAGAGAGAGAGAGAGAGAGAGAGAGAGACCTAGCGGCAGGGTACAATTTCCTATATATATGGGCCCGGGGGGCCCTTTGGGAGTTCATTGCTGACAGCATACACAGGTAATGAAACTTGTGTGTGTGTGTGTGTGTGTGTGTGTGGGTGTGTTCGTGCGGGCAGCTGCCCACTGTCGCAATGCGCGGCAGGATGTGGGTGGTCCGCCACACGAGGGATGTGTGTGTGGGTGTGTGTTCGTGCGGGCAGCCGCCCATTGTCGCAATGCGCGGCAGGATGTGGGTGGCCCGCCACACACGACAGGTGTGTGTGTAAGGCCATTCTTCGGAATGGTGCTTACCCTGGGGCACTTGGTCGGTAACGCGGCTAGTCTGTGTCCTATGGTAAGTATGGCACGCCGTAGCGGTACTAGTCGGTAACGCGGCAAGCATAGTATCGTTATGGCGATGTCACCTTCCCTTCCCTTCCCTTTGTCAAATGCGGACATATGGTCAGTAACGCGGCCAGTGTATGTTCGTATCCTATTCGTATTCCCATAGAATCGGGCGGCATTTTGTCGTTAACGCGGCAAGTTGGTGTCGTCCGCTAGTGCATAAATTGTTTTTTGCATATTGCGACATTTGATCGTTAACGCGGTCGAAAAAATGTCGTAAATTTGCTTGCATATTATGGCATATGATCGTTAACGCGGTCGAAAAAATGTCGTAAATTTGTTTGATTTGACTTGTATTGTTTTTATTGTGTTTGATCCATGCGATACTTGGTTGCTAACGTGGCATGAGTATTTCATGGATCAAAGTTTACATCATATTGTCTAAACGTTTTATTTTATAATATCGTGATTCGTAACTCGAAAAATATGAATATCTCTCGCTTCTTACCCCCCTCTCTCTCTCTCTCATGATACACTTCACAACACGATAGATGTGTAGATAAGAATTTCTTTTTATTTCTCTTAAAATATACATAATTCCTAATAATTTCTTTTTTCTCTCTCTATTTACTTAAAAATTAAAACAGTACATTATTTTCCTCTTTAGGCACTCACAAAAACATTAAAAATGTCATCTAATGTTTCTTCTCTCTATCTGTCACAACTCTCTCTTCCTCTCCTCTCTCTCTCTCTCTCTCTCTCTCTCTCATGATACACTTCACAATTCTCTCTCTCTCTCTCTCTCTCATGATACACTTCACAACTCTCTCTCTCTCTCTCTCTCTCTCTCATGATACACTTCACATCTCTCTCTATCACGATAGGTGTGTAGATGAGGAGTACTTTAGGATTACAAAACATTATTTTTCTCTCTTTAGGACTCACAAAACTATAAAAAATGTCATTTACTTTTTCCTCTCTCTATCTGTCACACCTCTCTCTCTTCCTCCCCCTCTCTCTCTCTCTCTCGTTCGATAATGTATACACTTCATAAGTAATAATGCACTTGTTACGGTTGTCTCACGTTCGATAATGTCTTGCATGATGTTGAGTTCAGTAATATTGTTTGATATATTCTGTTTTTGTTTGATCATTGATAAGTAATGATACACTTGTTACTGTTCTCTCACGTTTGATGATGTATTGGATGATGTTGAGTTCATTAAAATTATTTGATATTCCATTTTTGTTTGAACATTGATAAATAATGATATACTTGTTGCTGTTCTCACACGTTTGCTTGATGTTGATTTCAGTAATGTTTGATATTCTGTTTTTTTGTGTTTAGTGATATTTGCTAGATTTACGAAGACGACCAACATGCTTTCCCCCGAAGAGCGTAAAATTGTTCTACGAGCAATTCGCATTGAAGCAGTCATCACAGTGTCACAATGTGCTGATGATGTCCTCAAAAAGATCAATGAGTCTGAGATACTCATGCGAGATCTAATAGACCAGATATGGGAAAATGCACAGCGTCGGCTTCAAAGTGGAGGCAACGCTGAGTTGCTTGATAGACAGAAGATAGCAGATTTCAACCATCAACACATAACACGAACCATTTTGGGGAGCATGCGTATAGCATGCAGTGATCTTAGAGATGCTGCCCCGCCTGAAGCCAATGTGCAACGTCTACAGTTATGGGACGTTGTATGGAGCGAGCAAAGAGCCAAGAGCAAGCGCATGAAGGCGTTGGATGCAGAGTCCCTCCCCAAAAGAGTGTGCATTGCCCAGGACGTCGCTGCAATGTCCAGCCAGGCAGATGCAAGTGGTACAGGTGTCATTAATCGTACCATCTACAATTCTATGTGCACACATCTCATTGGCATCCCGCACGAGGCTTTGTTCGAAGGGCGAACAATAGGCTCCGGTGTTTTTGGCACAGTAAAAGAGTATACAGTTAAAGGTATATCATTTTTTTATATCATTTTTACCGGAGCACATTACTTTTTGCGGAAAGCACTACAAAGGAGAAGGCAGCGCCAAGTTCGAGAGCTTCCAGGCAGAGCAAGGTATGCAAGTGCTACATCCATCGATTGTCCGGTGTATTGCCTTTACAAAAGAAGCTCCTTGGATCACTATTTTTTCGTACTATAATGGCGGCGCTCTTGGTGATACTCTTCTGAAGGTTCCCTTCAGATTCAGTGCGTTCACCAGAGCAATTTTCCGTTTGGATCGAGGATGGATACAACCCCCACCTGATAATATTCCTTTAAGTCATCTAGAACTTTCTAAAATAAAACAAATAGTAATAACCATGCCACATATTATGCATGCCCTGGTGGAAGGCCTAGCGGCAGCACATCTGGCAGGAATTGTACATACCGACCTACATCCATTCAATGTAGTGTTGGATTTTACAAAAGAGTTGAAGCCACGTATAGGTATTATCGATTGGGGGTTACTGCTGAGAGCGCCCAAAAAACGGGTGTCTCTCAATTTTGTATTTGAAGCAGACAAGAACCCTGAGAAGGTGGCACAGGCAGTCTCCTACGCAGACAGAGAGCGAAATAAACGGCCGTGGATAGCCCCGGAGCTTTATGATCCATTTTTGGCAGATGCATACACTCTTGCATCTGATGTTTTTGCCTTGGGATATTTATTACAAACTTTATATGACTTTTGGCAGAAGGTACAAGAGTTGTGGATGGATAATAGTTCCTATGACAAAGTTACCATGGATACTATTATTCATAGAGTAAAAAATTGGATGTTTTTGCCTAATCGCGATGAGCGAAAATCAATTTTGCAAGTAGTTGAATTTTTTAGATCACTAAATACTGACCCAACGAGGGCACAACGTCCTCTTGTAGAGCTATCGGTGTCATTCACCCCAACTTTGTAATGATACAGTATCAAGAGATTAAGTTTCAGGAATGGCATTTTGTTTCTCTCTTCAAAATTTGATGTGTCCATTGTTTGAAATATTATCTCATTGAGTCTTTGCAATATCTCTCTCCTCTTGTGGTGTTTAAGTTTATGTTTTCTCTTCAAAATTTGATGTGCGCGCATTGTTTGAAGTATTTTTGGAGTCAAGTGTATATTTCTCATCGAGTCTTTGCAATACATATCTCCTCTCATGGTGTTTAACTTTAAGATTTTGAGAGTAATGGTCAATTTATCTTACGTTGATCTTTACAGTTCATTAAAATCCTAAAGTCATTTATGTTCATGCAGATAATTTCTCCAAATATGATCATTTGTACAAGTACTTTTTATGAAATTAATGAAGTGACTTCTTCCTCTATGTCAGTATCTTGCTCCAAAATTCTTTCACCGTTTACTCTCTCCTCTGCTAAATTAAGCTCATCTAAGTCAATGTCTAAATTGTCTTGTATCTCAAGGGTGGTGCACAACGTGCGTCCAACATCAAAGTTCTCGTCCTACTACATCGTCACAATTGTACATCCATCTGGACATATCTTCTTCATACTCTTCGCTTTCAATGTCTCGCAAGATCTTTTCATTGCAATACATGTAAACAAGTTTATCTGCTCGATCTGCAAGAAGTCGATTGCGAATAGTATTGTGAATATATTTGTACATGCTCCAGTTTCTTTCTGAGCCTGAGTTTGAAGAGCACTGACTTAGAACCTTCATCGCAAGGTTGCGCAATAAAGCATAATGCTCACCACCATTCATCATCCACCACTTCCATGCAGGTTGCTCTTTAGCCATTTGTTGAACAAGGGAGTTGGAAAATAAACCCTCTTTCAATCGAAATGAGGTCATCTCCGTTATGCACTGTACACGATCATCATCATTATTATAGAAAGTGTTTACCACTTTATAAAAATCTTGCACCACCTCAACGTTGGACATCAAATCCATATTCCAATATTCAGGATCTAACATGTAAGCAGCACTATGTAGTGGTGAATGCGCTCCAATCCATCTAGCATGAAAGTACTTCAATAGAACTTTTCTTTGTCTACTGGAGAATGGTACACGCCATTGCTTTTCCACCACTGAATACTTTAATTTCTCTGGACACTCCAAACTCCGCTGGACAGTCCACCATTGCATCCATGCTTTTCCGAGATTAGGCGCTCTTTGATCAAGACTTCGTACAGCATACATAACAGGCATCATTACATGGTATGCATCCATCACACTGTTCCACCAACTTCTTCTCGTAAGCGCTCCCTTCAAGACTTTGATTTTCTCTTTCACTTTTTCAAGTTGAGTGTTCTCCCAGTCATGAAATGCCATGCATGTAAATGTTTCGCAAACTGCATCTTTATTTCTAAGAAGAGACTCAAAAGTGTAAAAGTGAGTGCAAAACCTAGTCTCCGCTGGAAGCTTTAACATAACTGACATGCGAGGTCGAAAAATATCTAACACTCTCTGTCTCTTGAGCATGAATTTCACAAGCTGGCGAGCAGTGTCAACGATTGAGGCAAACCATTTGGTATCATCAGATTTATACCAATCTTTTAATACAAGATTCAAACTATGAGTATTACAGCTTACCGGAAAAATATGTGGATATTGTCGCTGTAGGATTTTGGATGCATTTTTACAATTTTTTGCATTGTCCATGACGACTTGGACTACATTTTTGGCACCCACTTCCTCACAGAGCTAATGACTTGAGCAATGTAAGCCCCAATTTTGATTGAACCAGCTGAATCCACGGCTGAATGAAAGTCTTACCTCTAGGTGAAATAACCATTATATTAATTAATGGTTTTCTTTGCACATTAGACCATCCATCACTTACTATACTACATCCAGAAAGCTCTATATTGCTAAGAATTATTCTTTGTACACATTCTTTTACTTGCGCATAACATTTCTCTAATAGATCATTTCGCATAGCATGGTACGTAGGCGGTGAAAACCCTGGTCCAAACTCACCAATTTTCTTCCATGCTCTCTTCCAATGCTCACTGTCCACCATCATCATAGCACTCCCAGAAAAGTAAATCGCTTCAGCAAGGGCGAGTTGTGCATCATCGAGTCGACCTTGACGTAGGCTTTCTTGCAATGAAGTTTGACGCATGGGTATATTTCCTACGTCAAAGTTTCGCTTGCAGGAAGATGCACTGGGTAGATTACTTTCTGGTTGCACATTGCCGTTCGGGGTACAAGTAGGCGATGTAGCGAGAGTTTGATGATTAGAACAACAGTGTTCTTGCTGCCTTGATACATTAACGGTAGGAGTGTCATGTTTTCTTGAATCTTTCTTTTGAATTTCTTCTCTTATGCGTTTGGCCACTATAGGTACAGAGGGGTGGGTACATGACTTTTTCTTCGGTCCGCCTAAAAAGTGTTCTCTTAGTCGAGGCGCCCACCTGATTTTACTGCATGGCATAGCTTACACTCCCAATCTATGAATCGATCACCAACGTTAATTGCATATTGCCACTCTATCCCAGGTGCCTTTTTTTTCCTGCTATTTGAAATTTGGACTCTATTGAAAGTATCACTGGATCCAACATTGTCCTCCATCTCAACAAATAACCTATTCAACCAAGCATATAATAATGAATACACAAATGAAAAAACAACAAATCACTCACGTATTACAAAACATACATTAGCAGACAAAGTACTTCGAAACTATCTTGACAAATATAAAAGATCATCACATAACACAAAACTACTTTAAACTATCTTGCAAGGTCTTACTACAAAACTACTTCGAAACTATCATGCACATTGCACCCCCAATGAAGGATGCCTTTTGTACCCAATTAAGGATACTTTACACAATCAAAGATCTATGCTTGCCCAATACTCTAGTATAGGACAATAGACCTTCTCTAACATTCACAAAGAAAATCAAAGATCTATGCTTGCCCAATACTCTAGTATAGGACAATAGACCCTTGTCTACTCTAAACTATATCAAGTATCAAGAACCAATACAAGCCCCTAAGCAGGACTCTTGGCTCCATCAAACCATTCATAAAGCAGAATGAGGTAGATTACGTACGTGGCTCAAATGCAAAGGTGAATGACTCCAAATTTGTCCCTAAATCTCCGCAAGTATTAGCTACGAACCACACCCTGCCCCCAGTTCAAAGAACTAAGGACGAGTGGCTCAATAGCCTTAGGAGTGCCTACAAGGAAAGATGACAGCCCCTAAGATAAGGACGTTCTTCCCAAGAGAACACTTCTAGCAACTCGAGAGCTCTACAAGTACTTTGAGGAGAGATATCACGCCCCCAAAACAAGGACTATTTCCCCAAAAGTTGCACGATGGGTGTCGGGCAGTGTTTATATACAGAATAGTACCCCGCTGGTATTCTTTATTTTTCCCGGCGGGCCCGCCGGGATAAATAGTTTTCCCAGTAGGCCCGCCGGGAAAGATAAAAGCCCGGAGGTGTTACGGGACTAGTGGGTTCTGGCAGGTCATTGCTCAGGTCATGTGAATATACAATGTGATCACAAGTTTTAATATGTTAACAACAGGTTTTGTTAACGTGATCACAAAATTGTGAAGACGTTAATGAAATCCCTGCTTAATAGTGATATAAGTTTCAATCATATCAACATTGATTAGAAGTATGAATCATGTTAATAATGGTTCCATATGCTAGGGAGGCTTATCATCTTGGATGTGAATGGATTGCTGCTCAAAAGATAGCCCAAGAGCTTTGGACCAAGTGTTGTAGGGACTTACAAAGTCAGGGGCATGCATGTCATGCTAAGGCCCAAACTGTATCAATTTATCAACTTAGTAACTAAGCACTTTAGATTGGCCATCTGGTCCTCAATGATGTATAATTTGAGGCCTCTTGTCACGCTAGTTTTGAGAGAATCTAAGATTGAGGAGACATAATTGTAACTAAGTACTTTAGATTGGCCATCTGGTCCTCAATGATGATGTATAATTTGAGGCCATCTGGTCCTCAATAATGATGTATAATTTGAGGCCTCTTGTCACGCTAGTTTTGAGAGAATCTAAGATTGAGGAGACATAATTGTACTTTGTATATGACCAAAGGCACTGTTATTTTGACCCAGGTGTTTGTCATCCCGACAAACCTAGGGTACTATTACGTATGAAGCACTATGAGGATATCCAACATCCCTATAATCCCACAAATACATTATTAATTGATGATACTCCTGAAAAGGCAATGTATAATCCCATTAGAACATGGATATCACCCCTTCCTTTCAAAGGTAACCTAGATGATGTTTATTTATTTTGTGCATTGATAGGGTTGGATATAAGTATGACAAACACTGATGATCTTGGTCTCCTTGCCCTAGGAATTGAATCATCTATGATGACATTAGTGGGGCAAAATCGAGATGATAAAAAATGAGATTTGCTACGCATCGTTTTAAGAGAAAATGGAGTGCAGAAGGTTGAAGCTTGGGGAAATGGAGTGTAGAAGGTAGAGAAAATGAAAAGAGCGCGAGAAATTGTTTAAGCCCAAGAGGAAGTTTGAGAAGGAGGGAATTTTTCCTCCTCTGCAAAGATATGTGTATTTAATATATAGATAGGAATAGAAGTTTCCCTCTTTACCAAAGTGCAGGTGTGTTTAATGTATTCGGGTGTGAAAAGTGACTATCAAGTGTAAATAGAATACATTTTGAGGTGGAAAAGAAGAATTTTTTGATTTGGGAAAAAGAAATAACCTATTTTTCAACGTAGCATTGCCTTCTTTCTGATTGGATACGCTCCTTTTCTCTCTCTACGAGAAAAAGTCATACGAATGACCTTCAAAATGTCGTAATGTGTTGACATGGTGAAAGATTTGATGTTTGGACACATGCTAAAGCTATAATACATGCAAAATGCTATAAAAATGGTACAATCCCTCTCTTAATTGAACTAAGACCAATGGTTAGGCCAATGTACTTCCATTACACCAAGGGATTATGGTTTTTCATGCAAAATGTGTAAGAGTAGCATGCAAAGCAGAGTGCAAGTGACAACAAGAGACTGAGTTATACATGCTACTAGCCCCCATCAAAGGACACAGATGACATGTAGGCTATTGGGTTACATGCAAATTGAAGTTCTTACAGACAAGAGCCGTTAGAAGCACTACACAAGCTCACATGGTTAAAGTCATATACATTGCAACTTATGGGGAAGAAGAGTTTGGACAGATGACATGTAGGCTATTGGGTTAGATGCAAATTGAAGTTCTTACGGACAAGAGCCGTTAGAAGCACTACACAAGCTCACATGGTTAAAGTCATATACATTGCAACTTATGGGGAAGAAGAGTTTGGAGAGTAGCAAGAAGAACTCAGCTCTTATCTCTTGAGACTAGACTAGGCAATCTTGCAAGTGATGGAGAACACTATTGTGTAAAGACAAGAAGGGTGGGCAAGATCAATACTTGCAGCTTTTGCTAGTTGTAGATTGGATACAGCAAAACATGAACATTTAAGCTTCACTGCCTTTTCAACATTTCGGCTCAGCCAGCTCCCTAGAGCGCATCACAAGCAGTTGAGTGAAAAGTAGTTGTGTGCATCGCTACATTTCATTAGGCTTCATCTTTCAGCTCAACCAACGCAACCAACCAGGAGATCTTATATGGCTTCATTGCCTTTCTCCTGGCTCAGCCAACAACTAAGAGCTATGCAAGATCATGGCCATGGACATGAACTAATGCATCACAAGCAGTTCGAGCGCAGGCAGTAGCATTCATTTGCCTTGCAGTCGTATTCATTTGTATGGGCTAAATTTGCAGTAGTTTATCAGCCATGCGTATGGCAGCAGCTTGCAATGCCATGAGAGCTATGGGAAGTAGATGTATAGCCTCCTGGGTTAGCTCCAAGCGCAGAGCGCTGGTTTACGAGTACCGTGAGGGCATCGTCCACCTCTAGCAACAGTAGAAGCATTTGCAAAACTAGATCTACAACAGCACACAGAGACAAAGCTTCCACTGTAGGAAAAACGGCAGCACGCATCATCAACAGAGGCATCGATTTTATGGCAGAAGCAAAACGCAAGACAGAGCAGAGCTTCCACCACTGTAAGCGTCGATTAGATGGTAGAGGCAAGACGCAAGGCAGAGCGCACCGTAAGAAAAATGGCAGCAGGCGTCGATTAGCTTCCATCGCCTTTTGAATGCTCAACCTTCTTCTTGCAGAGAAGACGTTGATAATTAGTTAGGAGGCTCGATCATCTTGCAGCGCAGCGCATCGTTTCTTTCATGGCAGCCGTTTTTCACACAAGCGAAAGCTGCAGGAGAAGGCTTGAATTTGAGCCATTCCAGTTTTAAAAATTACAGAAAATGAGGATCAAAATTGTATAGCCGTTGTTGGCACACCTTTGTGCTCACAGTTTGTTTGTGTGTGTGCAGTGTAGCCAGTGGTAAGGCAAAATGGGAGGATAGTTTTTTTTTTACTCTCTGCAAAATTCAATTCACAACTTTAACAAATTAAAAAAGAGAAACAAGCTTCCTTGCCGTAGAGGGCTCAAGTGCAGGTGGTCGCACAGGTGGTCGCACAGAGAGAACGCCACACGGGGAGACGGAAGAGGATAAATGGCAGGAGTCCCAACTGAGTTAGTGTAGTGGTCAAAGCTTAGTGTAGTGTTCCCACCGCGCAACGGATTTCGGTTATTAGTAGCGGAAGTAGCACTTCATGCGCGAGGCAGGGTCCCATACTCGGGGCCTCGTCCCACGGATATCCGGACAAAAGACTAATCCGTCGGTTTTTCCAAACCGAACCCGGAAAAACTTCCCTTATTCGGAAAGCACGGGCGATTCCTCCAGGATAACTTTTTACTCTAACGTAGTCAAGACCATTAGTGATCAAACTGATCCGACTGCACCTATAAAGATACTCGGTCAGATCAAAGAAGAAACTTGCACCTATAAAGATACTCGGTCAGATCAAAGAAGAAACTTGCACTTGGATCATTGGGATCAACGCTTTTTTCCCCATCAAGAGAGGCACAGCCGTTGATTCCTATCCATAGAATAATTACTATCCGGGATTTACTTTATCTATCGTAGTAACAGAAATTGAGTCTCGATTTACGGATCCATCAGTCCAGCCTAACCCCATCCGATCCCATGGGTTAGCCAACCGCCCAACCACTGTAGTAATGGGATCCAATTTGGAATTTGGTTAGGTTTTGTCCCGGGTACCAAGGAAAAGAGTTCCAAGGCCCCCTAGCCAGAAGTTCATGCAAACATAAAACTAGCCACACCACTTACACACCCAATATGAAATTGCCTTTTTCTTAGCATCAGCTAACTTTAAAACAATCCTTTAATGAAACCATAGTACCACTGATCACAATCTTCCAATTTATCCGGTTGATAATTTCCCATCATTCCTTCATCAGAGTATCTATGGCATCATTGGCAACTAGAACGCTCACCACCTGTCCACACAGGGGCCTTTTCAATAGTTCCTAGCCCATAATACTCGGCAATATAATCACTTATAAAAATCAAGATGGACTCTCGTTGAAGATCAGCAAGATCAACCAACAGATCCATATAAAGAGCCATGGATTCATCCATTGAAGACCAGCAAGGTCAATCAACCAGATCCATGCTCGGTTTCACAAAACAACTCTTACTCCTTGTTCCAATATCTTCCACGACGCACGTGTGGGTATCTTCGACGACCCAGAGCCCGAGCACCATATGGTCAGCACCCTCTAGGATCCTTCGCAGGTGACCTAGCGCTTCACTCATAGGCCGCTTCCTTGGTCCCTCATCCACCGTACCGGAAGCTCACCATTTAAATCGAACCGAGGCTGGTCAAGACCTCGGTCGACCTTGCTACGCGAGACGTCCTCCATTGACTCTCCGTCAGCAGTTGCAACTTTAACAGTTAGGTCTTCATGACCTTAATCCACAAGACGGTCAAAATGCTTCCCCAGCATTCTTGACATAAAACAGTCATTTACAAACAGTCACAAAATACAGTTTCTAAATCGAACTCTCGTCTTTCCACATTATCCCTCCTTAGTCCACATTACTTATTCCACATTCTATTCAATGTGTACTCATTCTCATCCATTTCCTCATATCGACGACACATTAATTCACATACACATTCACATTCACATCCATACATCCACATTTACATGCATACATCCATTTTCACATCCTCATTTATACATCCACATCCCATATCCACATTCATACATACACATCCATATCCACATCCATACATCCACATCCACATCCACATTCATATTCACATCCATATCTACATGCATACCTCCATTTTTACATCCTCATTTATACATCCACATCCCATATCTACATTCATACATACACATCCATATCCACATCCATACATCCACATCCACATCCACATTCATATTCACATCCATATATCCACATCTACATGCATACATCCATTATCACGTCCTCATTCATACATCCACATCCACATACATACATACATTCACATCCACATTCCCATTCACATCTATACATCCACATACATACATACATCCACATCCACATTCCCATTCGCATCTATACATCCACATCTACATCCACATTCCCATTCACATCTATACATCCACATCTATATCCACATACATACATACATCCACATCCACATTCCCATTCACATCTATACATCCACATCTACATCCACATTCACATACATCCACATCCACATTCCCATTCACATCTATACATCCACATCTACATCCACATCCACATTCCCATTCACATCTATTCATCCACATCTACATCCACATACATACATACATCCACATCCACATTCACATCTATACATGGGTGGTTGCAAGATGAGGGTACTCACTTTCGTTCACTCTGTCTAAAATTGGGACATCCATGCATCTCGGGCGCAGTACCTCGATCGTGATAGTGCCGCGAATTAAAAGACGACACGTGTCTCCCGAGCCTAAATCGACATATCTCGATCGAGATGCCAACTAATGCCATGCTAGCAGGTCCGGGTTTCCAGGCGTCATCCATGTCACCAATACATGTCACCGCCATCACATTATCTCGATCGAGATATCTTTGCCACTCGGATCCACATCAAGGCCATGCTGTATCCCCCTAGGCATATTTGACTAGCACATCTCCATCGTCCACGTATCTCGAACGAGAAATTAACATCAAATCGCGACCATTCATTGTTCGAGGTAATGGGATACAATCTCCACCGTCCCCATATCTCAATCGAGATACTGAGATCAAATCTCAGCCGTCCAAATATCTCGATCGAGATACAGAGATACAATCTGCACCGTCCAAATATCTCGATCGAGATACGTAGATGCAATATCCACCGTCCAATTATCTCGATCGAGATACGTAAACGCAATCTATACCGTTCATTCACGTACGTTGGAAGATGCGATCTCGGCTGTTTAAATATCTCGATCGAGGTATATAATGAATCTTGACCGTCGAGATACCTTGTCGTGGTAATGCCTTTAAATCAGGGCCGTCCATGTACCTCGAACGAGATAGTAATATCAAATCTCAGCCGTCGATCCATCCCCAACCCTAAAATTAGGTGTGTATCTTGGCCGTATATTGCACTAACCCTAATATCCAGAGCGTTAATCTTGCAAACCCTAAATTGCATGATGTTACCGAACCTCGATCGAGGTTATAAAACCGGAAAACTTTTTTTTTTGCCTCATTGTTACAAGTCGTTTTCACTCTCCTTGCTCTCTTGATTTGGATTAGCATTAGTGAGCCCATTAGCATTGTTTTATAGCTTCATTAGTGCTACTTAGCACTAAGCATTAGACCCTTCACATTAGACCCTTCACATTGGACCCTTTACATTTGGCTTAGGTTTTAGCATGGAGTCACACGAGGAGGGCCACGAGGAGGGCCGCTCATCTATTGCGGACCTCATCGCGGAGATAGATCGCGAGCTAGCGGCTATCCGTAGGAGTGCTAGAGACACTCCGTCTACATTACATATCGTGGCAGACTTGGAGGCGATGCTTGCGTCCCTTCGTAGCCTTCACGATATTGTTTATGTAGATGAGTAGATAGCCCACCATCGCGCTGCTCCTGTGTCACATGGCCTGACATATCGTCACGTCTGTGATCTTGCTCCTATTTAGGGATGGAGCCTACCTAGATCTTTTCCTCGATAGTCGTGGGATGAGGCCTGGGGCGGGCAAGCCCCTCACTATTTCGCGGTATTCGCATCCTCGTATGGCGGCACATATCTATAGTCGATATGTTGCCGCATATGGGAGGATGCCGAACAACCGCCAGATTCCCATATACTTCGCAAAGCAGTTATATGCAGAGTTTGTCTTAGGGGAGGAGGTGGATTACACCAGCCATCGTCCGGGTGGTGGTGCTGGCCGAGGCCGTCTCCAGGACCAGGGTAGGCGGCCTCCACCAGCCCTTCGTGTAGCACCTACCACAGATCCTTCATTTGTGCCATTGTCGACAGTAAAGGCTCTTGGCACGCAGGTCGGCATTGACGTACGGAGTACCACGGGAGAGCATCCAGCACGTGGTGCGCCTGTTCTCACGATCTATACCGACGACGACAGATGTCGAGGTATTTACATATATATTACGTCTTAAGTTTTTTTGGTCATTTATCTTCATGTTTATATATACTTTTCTATATTTTTACATGAGCAGCATGGTTGATTGTGTCACGTAGGTTCCCACACCTGCCACTGCGAGGCTCACTCAGGAGTTGGTAGAGGCGAGAGCGGAGATTGACCGCCTCAGAGCTGCATTACAGATGGCAGAGGCAGCTACTGCAGAGGCACAGCATCTGAGAGTCCGACATCCAGTAGGTAGGTTTCTCTTGCACGTAAAAGAGTTATAATTAAGGTCCTAAGTTATAAATTTCTTTAAGTAATACCTAATGAGAGACTAATCAATTATTTTAATGCTTTACTTTTTTGCGTAGGCTCGGACCGAGGTAGAGAGCTCCAGAGCTGAGGCACAGCATCATCAGATTATGGAGCAGATTGCCCAGCACAGGGCAGAGCAGCTGATGCTGCATGTTCGAGAGTTTCGTAGATCCTCAGACGTGACAGTGCCTTACCTACCTTTATATCCACGGCCTGTCTCATCACAGAGGTTTTTCGACGACCTCTCCCGCAGGATGCACCACCCTTCCTACGTGATGCGTGCTGCTCTTTATGTATCGAGGACATTGATAGTACAGGTGGATATGCCCTGGGATGTGGACATATTTTCCACTTGTCTTGCATCACCCAGGAGCTAGTCCGATTCTCAGCATGCCCCTCCTGCCGTGCACGCGTCGACCTAGCGACGTACAGGGTATTGGGCATCGATGATCTTCACCCAGGCCTCGTTCGAGTAGATGCCAGGACTGGCAGGCCTGTCGACTTTACATCAGCTATGGACTTGGGACTCGACGCCTTCGATGATAGAGCCCAGGAGCCTGAGGTGCCTCCTGAGATAGAGTGGAGCTCACATGAGTTCGACGCTTACCAAAGAGTCCTACATGAGAGCCAGGTCACAGCATATGAGCGCGTGGGTGGTGCTGGCCCTAGTGGCACCTCGGGTGATGGTGCTAGCAGCAGTGCTGCTTCTCATGAGCAGTGTGTCCTTACAGTAGAGGAGTTTACACGAGTAGAGTGGCAGACACGTACCATTGCAGATTATAGATTTTGGGTTTACAGACAGAGGCGTCTTGCATAAGCAAGACGTTGAGAGAGAGAGAGGGCCATAGCAGCTTTTGGGACTCGTGAGCTCCCGAGTACACCGGCACCAGCTCACGATCCTGCCTTTGAGGCAGACCTCCCCGCAGACATTCGACGACCCCCGCAGCCGGCACAGCCTCCTCGACGTGCACAGCAGCCTCGACGCGCACGTCGACCGGCAGTTAGAGATGACGATTTTGATTGGGTTGCTGTTGATAGTGACTAAACTCAGACTAGCTGGATTAGCTCACTTACATTGTACTTAGATTTTTGGGCAGTGACTAACCTCAGACTAGCTGGGGTAGCTCATTTTCATTCTGATGTACTTATTTGACGTTTATATCATTATGAGTTTTTTCATTATTGAGTATCATTACATTTTAGTTGATGTTCTTAATTTTATTATATTTTTTAACACTTTGGCTATCATATTGTTTGTTGAAAATCTCCATGCCATCGTACCCAAACATGCTCTGATGGGGACCAAACTTTGCAAGCATGGGGGGGCACCCACCCCCACATGCTTGCAAAGTTTGGTCACAATCAGAGCATGTTTGGATTGGTAATTAGCGCCCAGTGCGGGTTTTTGAAGTCTCTTGGTGCTTAAGAGGCCATGGAAAATCCGGGCCTTCCCCATACCATCGTACCCAAATATGCTCCGATGGGGACCAAACTTTGCAAGCATGTGGGGGTGGGTCCCCCCCACATGCTTGCAAAGTTTGGTCACAATCAGAGCATGTTTGGATTGGTAATTAGCGCCCAGTGCGGGTTTTTCAAGTCTCTTGGTGCTTAAGAGGCCATGGAAAATCCGGGCCTTCCCCATACCATCGTACCCAAACATGCTCCGATAGGGACCAAACTTTGCAAGCATGTGGGGGTGGGTCCCCTCCACATGCTTGCAAAGTTTGGTCACAATCAGAGCATGTTTGGATTGGTAATTAGCGCCCAGTCCGGATTTTTCAAGTCTCTTGGTGCTTGAGGCCATGGAAAATCCGGGCCTTCCCCATACCATCGTACCCAAACATGCTCCGATAGGGACCAAACTTTGCAAGCATGTGGGGGTGGGTCCCCCCCACATGCTTCCAAAGTTTGGTCCCTATCGGAGCATGTTTGGATTGGTAATTGGCGCCCAGTGCGGGTTTTTGAAGTCTCTTGGTGCTTAAGAGGCCATAGAAAATCCGGGCCTTCCCCATACCATCGTACCCAAATATGCTCCGATGGGGACCAAACTTTGCAAGCATGTGGGGGTGGGTCCCCCCCACATGCTTGCAAAGTTTGGTCACAATCAGAGCATGTTTGGATTGGTAATTAGCGCCCAGTGCAGGTTTTTCAAGTCTCTTGGTGCTTAAGAGGCCATGGAAAATCCGGGCCTTCCCCATACCATCGTACCCAAACATGCTCCGATAGGGACCAAACTTTGCAAGCATGTGGGGGTGGGTACCCTCCACATGCTTGCAAAGTTTGGTCACAATCAGAGCATGTTTGGATTGGTAATTAGCGCCCAGTCCGGATTTTTCAAGTCTCTTGGTGCTTGAGGCCATGGAAAATCCGGGCCTTCCCCATACCATCGTACCCAAACATGCTCCGATAGGGACCAAACTTTGCAAGCATGTGGGGGTGGGTCCCCCCCACATGCTTCCAAAGTTTGGTCCCTATCGGAGCATGTTTGGATTGGTAATTGGCGCCCAGTGCGGGTTTTTGAAGTCTCTTGGTGCTTAAGAGGCCATAGAAAATCCGGGCCTTCCCCATACCATCGTACCCAAATATGCTCCGATGGGGACCAAACTTTGCAAGCATGTGGGGGTGGGTCCCCCCCACATGCTTGCAAAGTTTGGTCACAATCAGAGCATGTTTGGATTGGTAATTAGCGCCCAGTCCGGATTTTTCAAGTCTCTTGGTGCTTAAGAGGCCGTGGAAAATCCGGGCCTTCCCCATACCATCGTACCCAAACATGCTCTGATTGTGACCAAACTTTGCAAGCATGTGGGGGGTGGGTAATTAGCGCCCAGTCCGGATTTTTCAAGTCTCTTGGTGCTTAAGAGGCCGTGGAAAATCCGGGCCTTCCCCATACCATCGTACCCAAACATGCTCTGATTGTGACCAAACTTTGCAAGCATGTACCCCCCACATGCTTGCAAAGTTTGGTCACAATCAGAGCATGTTTGGGTACGATGGTATGGGGAAGGCCCGGATTTTCCACGGCCTCTTAAGCACCAAGAGACTTGAAAAATCCGGACTGGGCGCTAATTACCAATCCAAACATGCTCTGATTGTGACCAAACTTTGCAAGCATGTGGGGGTGGGTCCCCCCCCATGCTTGCAAAGTTTGGTCCCCATCGGAGCATGTTTGGGTGCGATGGTATGGGGAAGGCCTGGATTTTCCATGGCCTCTTGAGCACCAAGAGACTTGAAAAATCCGGACTGGGCGCTAATTACCAATCCAAACATGCTCCGATTGTGACCAAACTTTGCAAGCATGTGGGAGTGGGCCCCCCCCCATGCTTGCAAAGTTTGGTCCCCATCGGAGCATGTTTGGGTGCGATGGTATGGGGAAGGCCTGGATTTTCCATGGCCTCTTGAGCACCAAGAGACTTGAAAAATCCGGACTGGGCGCTAATTACCAATCCAAACATGCTCTGATTGTGACCAAACTTTGCAAGCATGTGGGGGTGGGTCCCCCCCCCATGCTTGCAAAGTTTGGTCCCCATCGGAGCATGTTTGGGTGCGATGGTATGGGGAAGGCCTGGATTTTCCATGGCCTCTTGAGCACCAAGAGACTTGAAAAATCTGGACTGGGCACTAATTACCAATCCAAACATGCTCTGATTGTGACCAAACTTTGCAAGCATATGGGGGTGCCCCCCCCCCCCCCCCCCCATGCTTGCAAAGTTTGGTCCCCATCGGAGCATGTTTGGGTGCGATGGTATGGGGAAGGCCTGGATTTTCCATGGCCTCTTGAGCACCAAGAGACTTGAAAAAACCGGACTGGGCGCTAATTACCAATCCAAACATGCTCTGATTGTGACCAAACTTTGCAAGCATGTGGGGGTGGGTCCCCTCCCCATGCTTGCAAAGTTTGGTCCCCATCAGAGCATGTTTGGGTACGATGGCATGGAGATTTTCAACAAACAATATGATAGCCAAAGTGTTAAAAAATATAATAAAATCAAGAACATCAACTAAAATGTAATGATACGCAATAATGAGAAAACTCATAATGATATAAACATCAAATAAGTACATCAGAATGAAAATGAGCTACCCCAGCTAGTCTGAGGTTAGTCACTGCCCAAAAATCTAAGTACAATGTAAGTGAGCTAACCCAGCTAGTCTGAGTTTAGTCACTATCAAGATAGAGATCTAGTCAGCAGCACCCTCTCTAGCTCTCAACTGCTCTAGAATGCTCTCATGGTCATCCACTCGAAGCCGAAAACGAGGGTGAGAACAGTGTTTTTGGCTCTGTGCTCGAACAAGAGTGAGCCTGGTAGCAACCACTAGATGAGAGAACTAAAATGCCTCTAACTCCCACTTCCACTGCTGGAACTCTCAAGACTCCCCCGATGAAGTCGAATCTGCTGGTAGAACCGGCCTGCCACAATCATGCTATGGGCATCATAAGAAAACCCATGATCATCCACTGTATCCTGGTCAAGCATGCACTTTGGCCTAGTACAACTCATCAGATAGTAGTAGTCTACTCCCTCGCTATTTCCCTTCACTGGCAATAACAGCAAATACATCACCCTCCTGTAGCAAATTTGTCAGGTCATCATAACTGACCATGAACGCAGGACCTGTGTGCTCATCAGACACCACTGGATGTGAAGGATGCTCGGGGGAGAGGAATGTCTGTATCCATGCATCTGCCCATCCTCTCGAGGCACAATGTGACCAATCGCCATCCATACATGCTCCACAGAAGCATGCAAACCGTCATGTGTAAATCGTGGGGGCCGCCATGCACATGCTCCTGATGGAATGTAAGCCCAAGGTGCCAGGTACTGTGTCACAATCATGGGAGGCTCTACGGTCAATCATGCCACCATCCACATGCCAAAAAAATCTCCTGACAATCCGAGCATCACGTTTGGGGTACGATGATGTTGCACTCCCACACAAATGTTGGGAGCACCACTCGACTACGTGGCCCGCATCTCTGAACCGCTGAGCATCCTGTCGCAGCTGATGACGCCTCAAGGCACGTTTCACACACGCGCCCGCACCATCATGCTCTCCCTTCCCATGACCAGTCTCAAAGAATGACCAAATCACTGGGATACTAGACTGCACATGCCACCTATAAATCCATAAAAGATAGTCTTAGTTATTGTTTTCTTTAAGATGTTCTAGTGAATTTAGTTTAATTGTAAATGTAAGAAAGCCATAAGTACTACCTGTAGAGCCAATAGAATTGACGTGATGACTTGAACTGTGCGCCACAACCATCTGACCAAACCCATCGCTGGACATGTCTGATCCCACAATCTCCTAAAAAATCGTCATGGAGACGAAAACAGTGTTGCACAAAATGTGCATCATGTGAACGATCATCACTGATATAGAAATGATACTCTCGAATAATGACACGGGTCTCGGGGGTACTCGCTATCCCATCTACATGAGCCTCTACATGTCAATAGCTAATGTGGACCAAAATAGCAACCTGGTGAGGTAAGCAATACATACGTTTAGGACACAAAAAATCAATTAAGTAATGTAGCTCAAACATAAAACAAATATTACAAAATATAACCATTACTTGCTCTGAGAAGTAATACTCAGATTGTATCTCTGAAAAGGTGTGAAAGTGTAGTTCTCTGCAAAATCAATCACAGAGACGACCACACCAATAGGAAACTCTGCTAGGCATGCTCGGAACTGACGATCCTGCCACTTGGCACAATGATTGTGCCGTATGTAGGGATAGATCTGCTCCCTAAATGTGGCTGTGAAGTGACAACATGGTGTATGTTTGTCCACGAGCTGCAACTTCCTGGACTGTCCACCACTCTGGAGCTGGTGTGTCACATACTCATAACGTTGCCATGCCACTATCTCTTGGTCACTTGCATCAAGATCTACCATCTGTAGATGTGCAAGTGAACCACATGATGTGCAATTGCTCTCCACATACTCATAACGTTGCCATGCCACTATCTCTTGGTCACTTGCATCAAGATCTACCATCTGTAGATGTGCAAGTGAACCACATGATGTGCAATTGCTCTCCACACAAGGCATCCTATGGAACTGGGCATCCTCCGTGCGTGCACACAAAAGAGAGTGGATGAAATCATGTGGACTACGAGGCAACTCTCTATGCCCACTAAGAGAACGGAACACATCATAAAAAAGTTTGAACTCAACATGGTAGCGACAACAACATGTGTCACGCTGACGTGAGTACCTGACAAACCAAGGCTTACACCCCTCAAATGACCTTTGCCCAATTTTAAGCTCTGGATACGAAGCCACAAACTGAGAATACAACTCAGTTTGGGTCATTTCAAGAAAGCAAGCACCGTGCTCAATGAACACTCCTCTTGTCACTCTCTTACGCAAAGCTTTCTTGAAAACTGGCGATGCACGACAATTCTCCTCCCAAAAACTTTCTATCAAGGTTCTAGTGGTTTCATCTAGTAGGCGATCATGCCTAGCTACACGACCACTACTCGCCCACATAGCACCAACCTCATTGGCATCTAAACTTTGTCGCCTAATAGACCCAACTCTAAGTGCGTGTGGTGCTATGGAAAGGATGCGAGATGTGGCACTAACCTTACCCTTCATTTGGGAGCTACTTATGGCTGCCACAATAGCCCGTCGAGCAGCCAAAGCGTCCGCAAAGTTCCTCTTCTTGTTAACTATATAGGAATGACAAACACTTTGTAGCACCGCCATGCCAGCTCTCCTCTCTCTTCGACCTCCAATGTCGGAAAGCGCCCTGCAGTTGGCCATGTTGGGCAGATCAATCAAAGCATCAAGCACACATGCCTGTGATGAAGACGTGAGGTCTTTGAAATAGGAATGGAAGATTGCATGGGCACGACGATGTGCCCCTGACTTTGATAGTTCTTTCCTATCCACACGAAGGGCGCCCAAAGGAGGGGGGGTGGGTTCTTGTAGAAGAGAGGACTCAAGAAGGGCGGGTTCATGTGGATTATCTAAACTAAGGGGTAGTGGGGGGGAAGAGGGCGAAGGGAGAGGAAGTGGAAGAGGAGGAGCAAGGCTTGGATCATCGCCAAACGGAAGGTGTTGCTCGTTGACGTGCTCTCCACTCTCTCTTTCTCTCACGAGCTACCCTTCTCCTCTCCTCCTCTTGAACTTGGTGGATGGGGGGGAGTCTAGTCCTATCACGTTTCCGACTCCTACGACTTTGAGAACCCATTCTCAAGGAAGCTAAGAGAGAAAATATTATAAAGGCTCAATAATGGGATAGTACTAGAGATAAGTGTGGGATAGTACTAGAGATGTGTGATTATATAGGAAAAATAGGTTATCCACTTCAAATCTCATTGGATTTCCTATCTAAGATTAATTGGATAACTAAGATAAACATAAAGATAATTAAAGATAAACTATTATCCACTTAAAAATTAATATTATTTATAATATTTATTAACAAGTCTAAATATTTATCATTACTAGATATATAAATATATCTTTAAAGATATCTTTTATTTTATAATTATATAACTACTTTTTTTAAATAAAATATTTTTTTTAAATTTTATTCAAAGGTTTATTCTACATAAAAAAATTTCAAGAAATATAAAATTAAAAAATTTATTTTTTTTAAATTAATAATATGATCTTTAATAATATTTTTATTGATCTAATCCCAAAATATAATCCTTTAAAATTAGTGATTTTAAATTCTTTTATTTAATAAGTTACATATATTTTATTATTTAAATTTCTATATTCTATTTCTCTAAATTACTAAATTAACTTTTCCAAAAATATGTTTTTGAAAAAAGAGGGGAGGTGGGAAGGAGATGCCACGTGTCACAAGCGTGCATGACACGTGGCATTCTCTTGACATGTGGCACTATTATGGTTGATGTGGCAATTCCATGATGTGGCATGCCACGTCACCATGTGCGAGGTGGCATGCAAAGGTGGCAAGATGATGTGGCATTAATGATGACTAGGATGATGAGGTGGGGAGTCAACTAGGTTGACCATGTTGACATGGAGGGTGGAGGTGGCAAGCTGAGGTGGCAAGCTGCTTATGTGGATCCTCTCGATGCTCTCGTGGACATAAAGTGGCATGCATATATAAGGTTTGTGCCTACCCAAGCCTCACACATGGAATGAAACCTAAGCTGTGAAGTTTACCAAGCCTAGATTTCCAAACCTAACTAGGATTGGTTTTAGACTTGAAAAGGGGAGAGTGGACACAATAGGGGAATTTTCACTTGGGAGGATTGAAAATGGACCTTCCCATACTCAAATCAAGCCAAATTTTTTTTAATAAATTCATGGCAACAAGAGTATTGATCCCTTGAGTTTTTAGATTGAAAGATTCAATATTTAATTTTCTAGAATTAAATTACTATTGATTTAATGGGCCTCTAACAGTCATAATAAATTTTCCAAAGTAAATCTACAAAAATCAAACCGTTAGATTTGTAATTTTACCTTATACCCACATTATACTAATCTTTCCCAATCTAATCATCACTAGATCCATACAATTTGAGCATTTTAAATGGTAGATGTGGTGGGAGGATAAAATAGTATGTTTTTTAACAATTCTAATATCTTTTAAATAATATAGAAAATAGTAGAACACATCAAAAATTACTCGATAAATCAAGTTAAGCTCTATGTTATTTTTATTTGTGATATGCAAAGTGGGAACATCATATGAGTAATAATGTAAAAGTTATAGGCAATTTACTCACATTCACTATATCTGTCTAAACCTAGGACAGGGCCTGTATACAAACTTGGTTTCCAAAGAAAAGGGGATTTGCAATTATTGGATATTCAATCAGATTATAGTTTTAGGTGCCCAACTTTGCATATGATGTTTCATTAGAAGACCTTGAAGTGAAACTCCTTGGCTAACTATGAGAGATTGGCTATTCCTCTTGAAAAAATGCCTGTTTTCCAGCTAAAGCCAAGGGCGCCCACGACATGAAACTAGATAACCTCATCTTGAAACCACCCACATCCACATCCCCATTCACATCTATACATCCACATCTACATCCACATTCACATACATTCACATCCACATTCCCATTCACATCTATACATCCACATCTACATCCACAATCACATCTATACATCCACATCTACATCCACAATCACATCTATGCATATACATCTTCATGCATACATCCATTTTCACATTTATACATCCATACTCCCATCTCCACATCCACACATCCACATACATACATCCATTTTCACATTCCCATTCATATAACCCCATATGCCTTCACATCTAATCTTTTACATCACATCCATTCTCGCCCTATCACAACCCGTATACATCTTATCCTATCACATACACTTCTTACCTCATCCCATACACATCTTATCACATCTTAATTCATCTTATCACCTCTTATCACATCTTATACACCTCTTAAAGAAGCTTGTAAGCAAATGTATTTTATCTAAAATTATAGGTAAGAGTCTCTTAAATACTTTCATAACATTCAATCAAGAAGAAAGATTTAAACAATTGAACAAAAAGCATAATTTTAAACTACTATTTATATGCTATGCTTTACTATTAAACATAGTGAGGAGGCACTGAAAAATCAATAAGATGAAGAAAGAATAAAACATATAGTAGGTGGTCAGTATAATTGAATTAGAGATGAGGTGAGTTGAGGGATCTTGAGGTAAGTTTATGAATGTTTTTTTTTTTTGCGAGAGTGATAAGTTGGATAGTTTGATGCAGGCTTCACTAGAGTACTTGTCTAACCTTACGATGGTCATTTTACAAGACTTTTCTTTTCCTTTCTCTTTGGGTCTATGAATATCTTTGGTGTTACAAAAATTTAAACTTTGTAATACCTTAGATTTATATTTATATTGGTATTAAGATTTTTGAAGCTTATAGTAATAAGCTTTCCCTAGGCTTCTTTATTTTTTGAATTATACTTGAAGCTATTAAAAGCTTTAATTTTTAGTTTCAAGATAACTCTACTAAAGGTTATAAGCAACTAGTGTGTAAGGGACATGGAGCCCTCATGCATATATAAATATTAACCTTTAATTTCAACTACGCCTCTCCATAACCATGCACCGACGGCCATTGGCCTACAATTGAGAATGGGTATATATATATATATATATATATATATATATATATATATATATATATATATATTAGCTTTGATTTTATTAGCCCAAAATTTAAACAAGCCACTGAGGAATTGAACAGCATACAGCGTTACAAAATTTTGGTCGTGCGCCCTGCCGCGTGTTAGGAGGAGTTATATATATATATATATATATATATATATATATATATATATATATATATATATATATATATAATCTTGATTATTAAGCTTTAATATATAAAATATTGATTACTAAGATTTAATTAAAGCTTAGATTAAGGCTTCCACCAATCGAAAATTGCGCGTAACGCTTGATTTGTCGAGGGAAGGAGAATTTAAAAAAATCAGCAACGCATTTCCCTCCTTATTGATTTTGCCAACGTTGCTAGGAACATGGTGGAGGGAAAAAAATCATGTTCTCACTTCGAAGCTCTTCCCTCTGCATTCTTGAAAGAGCCGGAGTTCCTAAGAAAGAGCTTCGAGGAAAAGGTCTTCCTTCATTCCTGAAACTTCTTGACTCTAGATTCTGGTTGGGACCTTGGTGTCTCTTTGGAGGCGGAAGGTTGGAAGAACTTCCCGGTGTTTGGAATCTCTTGAAGGATGAGGGAGATGGCTTTGGCAGGACTTTAACAATGAAGGCTTTGGCGAAGTCCTTTGCCATTCTTAGAGCTTCAGCCATGGAAATTGGCTTGGCATTCTTGACCAGGGTGTCTAAAGGTTCGTTCATTCCCCTAATGAACCTGGCCATAAGTCTTCATTTAGTGGTGGTGGTGAGTACTTGCGGAGAACAGCAAATGCTTGGTGATATTCTTCAATAGTTTTGCTCCCCTGGTTTAGCTCTAAGAATTCATTCATCTTAGGGGGACGAAATCTCTTCCTTAGATAGGCTTTGAGATCATTCCAGGACTGGGTATTCCTATCCAGATGGTTAGTGTCGCAATGGTTTCTCCATACCACCCTGGCTGTTTCCACAATCTTCAACCTAGCAAGAGCCATTTTGCTCCTCTCGTTGTATCCGGTTAGTGTCGCAATGGTTTCTCCATACCACCCTGGCTGTTTCCACAATCTTCAGCCTTGCAAGAGCCATTTTGCTCCTCTCCTTGTATCCGGTGACATCAAAATATTCCTCCATGGCCTCAATCCACTTCTCCACAACCTTGCCCAAGTTCTCCCCTTCACCTTTAAAGGGGTCCTGGGCTGAGTTTTGTGAAGAGCCTTGTAAACGTCGGGGTCAAGCTCTTCCTCATCAAAACACATACCAAATGTGATGTAAAGAGATGAATATATGTGGATATGAAGTAATGTATGTGGATATGAAGTAATGTATGGATAGATGTGGGTAGTCGTACATGTGAACGATTGGATGGATGTGGATGAATGAGATGATATGTGTGAATGAGATGAGATGTGTATGAATGAGATATGATGTGGATAGATGTGATGTGATGTAAAGAGATGTTATGTGACATGAATATATGTGGATGTGAAGTGATAGATATGAATATATGGATAGATGTGGGTAGTCGTACATGTAAATGATTGGATGGATGTGGATGAATGAGATGAGATGTGTATGAATGAGATATGATGTGGATAGAGATGAGATGTGTATGAATGAGATATGATGTGGATAGATGTGATGTGATGTTATGTGGATAGAATGTATGTGATGGGATGGTGATGAGAATGAATGTGATGGATATGAATGAATGTGATGTGATGGATGTGAATGGATGGAGGTGATGTGATGTGAAATGGATAGATGTGAGTGGATGAGATGTGATGTGATGTGAATTGGGATGTGAATGAATGAGATGTGATGTGATCTAAATTGGGATAGATGTGAATGGATGATATGTGATGTGATGAGATGTGGATATGGGTAGATGAGAGTGGATCAGATCTGATGAGGATAATTGAGGAAAGATGTGATGAGATGAAGATGATGTGATGAGATGAGAATGGGAATACATATGAAATGGATGTGGATTAAATAATGTGGATTGATGTGGAAAAATGTGGAAAGACGAGAGTTCGTTATAGAAACTGTATTTATGACCTATTTTTAAATGACTATTTTATGTCAAGAATGCTAGGGAAGCATTTTGATCGTCTTGTGGAATGAGGTCGTGGAGACCTAACTGATAAAGTTGCAACAGTTAATGGAGAGTCAATGGAGGATGTCTTGCATAGCAAGGTCTCAGCCGAGGTCTTGACCAGCCTCGGTTCGATTTAAATGGTGAGCTTCCGGTACGGTGGATGAGGGACTAAAGAAGCGGCCTATGAGTAAAGCACTAGGTGACCTACGACAGAAGGATCCTAGAGGGTGCTGACCATATGGTGCTCGAGCTCTAGGTCATCGAAGATACGCACACGTGCGTCGTGGAAGATATTAGAACAAGGAGTAAGAGTTGTTTTCTGAATTCGGGCATGGATCTGGTTGATTGACCTTGCTGGTCCTCAACGGATGAGTCCATGGCTCTTTTATATGGATTTTTTGGTTGATCTTGCTGATCTTCAACGGAGATTCCGTTTTGATTTTTATAAGTGAATGTATTGTCGGGTACTATGAGCTAGGAACTATCAAAAAGGCCCCTGAGTGGACAAGTGGTGAGCATTCTGGTTGCCAATGACGCCATAGGTACACCGATGAAGGAAAAATTAGAAATTAGGATTCAACCAGATATTTTGGAGGATTATGATCAGTGATACTATAGTTTCATTAAAAGATTGTTTTAAAGATAGCTGAATCTGTGAGAAAGGTAATTTCATATTGGGTGTGTAAGTGGTGTGACTAGTTTTAAGTTTGCATGAATATTCGGCTAGGGGCCTAGGAACTCTTTTCCTCCGTGGTACCCGAGACAAAACCTAACCAAATTCTTAAATGGATCCCATCACTACAATGGTTGGGCGGTTGGCTAACCCACAGGATGGGGTAAGGCTGGACTGATGGATCCCTAAAATGAGACTCAATTTTGTTATGGTACGATAGATGAAGTAAATCTCAGATAAAAATTGTTCTATGGAAAAGAATCAACGGCTGTGCCTCTCTCAATGAGGAAAAAAGCATTGGTCTCTATGATCCAAGTGCAAGTCTTTTCCTTGATCTGTGGAACTTACAGGTTTGGTCAGATCAGTTCAGTTAGTTAAGGCTCATGACTACGTTAGAGTAAAAATATCCTGGAGGAATCACCCGTGCTTTCGGGCGAGGGAAGTTTTTGCAGGTTTGGTTTTTGGAAGAACCAAGGGATCAGTCTCTTGTCCGGATATAAGTGAGCAAGGCCCTGAGTGAGGGACTCTGCCTCGTGCAAGAAGTGCTACTTCCACTACTAGCACCCAAAATTCATTGTGCGGAGGGGGCAGGGACCTTTGAGTTTAGCCTCTTGTCCCTCCTTTTTTCTTTAATCCTCCTAGAAGTTCTGTTGTAGTTCTACTATCGCTTAACTGGTTATTTTCTTCATCAAATGTTTTGTATTGGTGAGAACTATCGCACAAATGTTCATATCTTGATACACTCAAAGCATGTCTTCTAGCACTTGGTTGACTCTTTCTATTTGACCACCATCAGACTACGGATGGTCGGCCATACTTATACTCAAAGTAGTCTGACCACCATCACACTACGGATGGTTGGCCATACTCATAGTCAAAGTAGTATCCAAATTTTTGAAGACTTCCCTTTAAAAGTGGCTACCAAAGTTCCTATCTCTATTAGAAACTATATCTGTGAGTAGGCCATTTAGCTTGTAGAGATGTTTGATAAAAATTTAGCTAGCTCAAGAGCTTTTACCTCCTTTCTAGTAGGAATAGACTTGGCCATTTTAGTCAAGCTATCTACCACCACCCAAATGGAATCATATCCTTAACTCGTTTTAGGTAACCTGGTGATAAAATCCATGGAAACACTCTCCCATTTTCCTTTGGGAATATCTAATTGGATGGAGAAAGCATCCTACTTTGAGACGCTCATGCTTACTGACCTAACACTTCTTGCATTTCAGCATGAAGTCTTTGATGTCCTTAAACAAACTAGGCCAATAGAAATGCCTTTTAACTGGTGCATAGGTTTTTTGTACCCTAGGGTGACTCTAGCACTTGGACTATCATGACTTTCAATAATAATTGGGCACCGAAAGTCACCCATAGATGGTACACAAACTCCACCTTGGTACAACAAGTACCCATAGTCGATAGACAAATTCCTAAACCTTCCCCCATCACCCCCATTTGAAATAATATCAAATACTAGCAAAGGTTCCATCCCCGAGCTGTTCGTCTCTCGGTACATAACCCAAGTGGCCCGTCCCTCTTCTTCTTGCAGAAACCTCAACTAATCGCTTCGGATTAGCACTCCTCTTTGGCAAGGAAGGTAATGGCAACTAGAAAATGCATGTGCATACATCAAGCTTAACCTCTAAATAAGATGGATCATGCTCACACAAACGATGTAGTGAATCTAAGAACTTGGTCTTAATGGTGAAGCTCAACTCATTCACCATTGGCATGTGACAGTGCTTACTACATTAAATTTACCTCTTTTGGTAACGAAGTTAAAGGTTGAACTCTTGTAGGATCTTTGCCCACCTTGCTTTTCTACCTTTCAACTCATTTTGACTTGAAATCCATTTCAAGCTTTCATGGTCTGTACGGACCTCAAAAGTAGCACCATATAAATAATGTTTCCACTAATACCGAGTCATGAAAAATGTTCACGAAATCGTGCAAACGTTCACTCAAGTCCATTTTGCCAAAAAAACATTAAAAAGACTACTTTTTCGAGATTGTTTAAAATAAATCACTTTTTATGTAGGTGGGCATTAATAAATAAATAAATATTGCTACCTTTTTCAGACATTTTAGAATGCATTTCATCACTTTAATCAAGAGAACTCTAAAAAAAGACTTGATTTGGACCAAACCAAAACCATCACATTCCATGAAAATTTGAGTACAAAATACAAATACTTCTCCTTGCAATCAAGAGAGATCTTTGAACGTTTTCTTCAATATCTCTACAGTTGTCTTGCGCAAATGACCAGTTTTTTCAAATCAAACCCATACACAAGGATTTCTACATCCTCTAGATTGAGCATGTCCACACAGTGACAAATTCATGTTTTCTTCCCCTTTTTACTTTGTTTCAGCATCTCAGGATCGTACTTGCCTTTCAATGGATCTTCTCTAGTTGTCTGATACCAATGCACTTCTAGTGTGGCCATTTTGGTGCAGCTTATACAAGGCCTAAAAATTTCCAATTTCCCATAGTTAATGGACCCACAACTATAGGAAACCACCTCTAATGATCGGCCAAAAAAGTGCATTATTTCTTTTTGCAATAATGTCCGATAGCACTTAAAACACACTTTGGACACTTTGGTGAAAAAAATAAATAAATAAATAAATAAATAAAATAAAAAGAGTCTCAAACATCCTCCTAGCTCTAAAGCAGCATGCAATGATATGCACTTGCGATCTAGGTGCATTTTAGAGACAAATTTAGAGGAAACTGCATCGATCCAATTAGGCTCTTATCAACTCTCCTTTGTCTCGAGACTCTCTTTAAGAACAAGATTCAATGCGGTATAGGGCTTGAGACTCTCAACAAGTAGCAACACTTTCTCTGCTCTTGAATCAATGGAAGAAATACTGGACCAAGGGGGAGAAGACCCCCTCAAATAATAAACGCTAGACCTGTCATCCACTAGCTTGATAGGCCACATAACCAATTTTTTTAGGGTTCAACTTTAGATTGCAATCTTTGCACCTAGCCACGCAACATATCAATTTGGGGATGAGAGAGTTGAGCTTAGCTCCAAGGCCACACCTAGTGTTGCCTTACACATGAGCCCCATGCATGTGGAAATCTTTGTCCACCAATCGTGATCGGCAACCCAATGCCTATAGACCAAAACTACACCAATTGTGTAAGCCACCAATTACCCATGTGATTGATAGCCTAGAGAGCACTAGACCACATGAATTCATATCCAAAGTGGATCTAGGTGTAAGATTTTCAGACACATTATTGCAAATTGAGAGCTGGAAATTTGATGCAACCTAGAAAACCTTGACGGTCTTGGCTTTGAGCCTTACTTATGGTGTTAGTTGGGAGGAAATTAAGTAAGCCATCTCTTCTTCCACAAATGAGAAAGAGCAACTTTAGATAGTTGTGTAATGTATTCAAGCTATCGTATAGAGTAGAGGCATAGACAGGGAATCACCATGCCCATATGACTTCCTATGACATAGGTTGGGACAAGTAATGCACACGAGGTCGTACCTTAAGTAAGATGGTCTACCTCTGAGTATTGGCCCACATGCGCTTAGAAGCCTAGTTTTCATTGTTGAGCATTATAATGTATTATTTTATGTGTATGTTGTCGATTGTGTATTAAAGGCACAACATCGGACTTTATGTTGAGGTTACTATCAATGGCTAAGTGTAGAATCCCTGACCCCACTGCGCAACGTCTGGGGTGCTAGCAGCGGAAGTAGCACTTCTTACGTGGGGCAGGGTCCCACACTCAAGGCCTCGTCCACGGGTATCCGGACAAGAGACTAATCCATCGGTTTTTCCAAAACCGAACCCGAAAAAAATTCCTTTGCCCGGAAAGCACGGGCGATTCCACCAGGATAACTTTTCCCTAACGTAGTCAAAAGCCTTAACTAACTGTACTGATCTGACCGAACTTGTAAGTTTCATAGTCAGATCAAGGGACAGATTGCACTTGGGTCATAGAGACCAACGCTTTTTTCCTCATCGAGAGGCACAGCCGTTGATTCTTTTTCCTCCATAGAATAATTTTCGTCCGGGATTTACTTCATCTATCGAACTAAACAAAAATTGAGTCTCGATTTACGGATCCATCAGTCCAGCCTATCCCATGGGTTAGCCAACCACCCAACCACTATAGAGATGGGATCCAATTAGGAATTTGGTTAGGTTTTATCCCGGGTACCAGGGAGGAAAAGAGTTCCCAGGCCCCCAAGCCGGATGTTCATGCAAACATAAAACTAGTCACACCACTTACACACCCAATATGAAATTGCCTTTTTCTCAGCATCAGCTATCTTTAAAACAATCCTTTAATGAAACCATTGTGTCACTGATCACAATCCTCAAAATCTCTGGTTGAATCCTTATTTCCAATCATTCCTTCATTGGTGTACTTATGGCATCATATTGGCAACCAGAACGCTCACCACCTGTTCACTCTCAGGGACCTTTTCGATAGTTCCTAGCTCATAGTAACCGGCAATATATTCACATATAAAAATCAAGATGGAATCCTCGTTGAAGATCAGCAAGATCAACCAACAGATCCATATAAAAGAGCCATGGACTCATCCGTAGGACCAGCAAGGTCAATCAACCAGATCCATGCCCGGTTTCAGAAAACAACTCTTACTCCTTGTTCTAATATCTTCCACGACGCACGTGTGGGTATCTTCGGCAACCCAGAGCCCGAGCACCGTAGGATCCTTCGCAGGTCACCTAGCGCTTCACTCATAGGCCGCTTCCTTGGTCCCTCATCCACCATACCACTGGAAGCTCACCATTTAAATCAAACCGAGGATGGTCAAGACCTCGCCCGACCTTGCTACACGAGACATCCTCCATTGACTCTCCGTTAGCAGTTACAACTTTATCAGTTAGGTCTCCACGACCTTAATCATAAGACGGTCAAAATGCTTCCCCATCATTCTTGACATAAAACAATCATTTACAAACAGGTCACAAATACAATTTTTATAATGAACTCACGTCTTTCCGGATTGTTCCACATCAATCCATATTACTTAACCCAATTCCAAATCATATGTGTATCCATTCTTGACCAGATACATCATTTTCCATCCCTTCACTTCACATAACATCCATTCCTATCTTTCTTAATTTACATTACGTCTCATCACATCCATTTCTCATTACATCTCATTCGTTCACATCTTATATTATTCATTCACATTCTTATTCACATGACATCTCATCTCATCCATTCGCTCATATCGACTTCATATCCATTCACATACATATTTGCATTCATTATTCCACATACGCATCCACATTCGTACATCCACATCCACATCTACATCCATACATCCATTTTCACATCCACATTCATACATCCACATCCACTTTCACATCCAAATCCACATTCACATCTACATCCATATATCCATTTTCACATCCACATTCATACATCTACATCCACATCCACATTTATACATCCACATCCACATCTACATCCATACATCCATTTTCACATCCACATCCACATCCACATTCATACATCCACTTTCACATCCACATCCAATTCACATCTACATTCATACATCCATTTTCGCATCCACATTCATACATCCACATCCATACATCCACATCTACATCCATACATCCATTTTCACATCCACATCCACATTCACATTTACATCCATACATCCACATCCACATCCACATCCACATCCATACATCCACATTCATACATCCACTTTCTCATCCACATCCATACATCCACATCCACATCCACATTCATACATCCACATTCACATCTACATCCATACATCCACATCGATACATCCATACATCCACATCCATACAACCATTTTCACATCCACATCCACATTCATAAATCCACATTCATACATCTACATCCCTACATCCACATCACCATTTTCACATCCACATCCACATTCATATATCCACATTCACATCCACATCCACATTCATACATCCACATCCACATCCACATCCATACATCCACTTTCTCATCCACATTCACATCTACATCCATACATCCACATCCATATCCACATCCATACATCTATATCATGCATTCACATCCGCGTTCACATTCATACATCCACATCCATATCCACATTCACACATCCACATTCACATTCACATACATCCACATTCACATTCACATACATCCACATTCTTACATCCATATCCTTATCTACATTCCACATTCATACATACACATCCACATTTCATATCTACATCCATACATCCACATTCTTATATCCATATCCTTATCCACATTCCACATTCATACATCCACATCCACATTCCATATCTACATCCATACATCCATTTCCACATACATCCTTCCCTTCACATACATACATCTACATCATTTCTTTAACATACATATAACTACATCCATTCTTTCACATACATACATCTCCATCTATTCCTCGTTCATTTTCATCTATCTGATTCGTTTCACATCCTCATATCTATTTATAGAATACAAGAGAATTCTTATTTTTGATATAAGATTTCTTTACGCATCTATTTATGCATAAATTTCATTTTAAGGAGAATAACACTTTCGAAATAAAAATCTATCTTTTATGCATCTTCCTATGCATAAATTCATTTTAAATGAGAATGACACTTTTGAATTAAAAATTAATCTTTTATGCATCTTCCTATGCATAAAATCAAAATTGACGAAAATAACTCTTTTGAACTAAAAATAGATTTCTTTATGCATCTTTCTATGCATAAAATTAAAATTGATGAAAATAACTCTTTTGAAATAAAAATAGATTTCTTTATGCATCTTTCTATGCATAAAAGCAAAATTAATGAGAATAACACTTTTGGATTAAAATAAATTCTTTATGCATCTTTCCATACATAAATCCAATTTAGAAGGAATTACACTTTTAGAATAAAAGAATTTCTCTTATGCATCTAATTTAAGCATAAAATTATTTATGATGAAAATCACACTTTTAATATAAAAAATATCCTTTATGCATATGTTTATGCATACAAATCATTTATGATGAAAATCACTCTTTTAATATAAAAGAATTTCTTTTATACATAAAATCACTTATGATGAAAATCACACTTTTAATATAAAAAAATATCTTTTATGCATACAAATTTTTTATGATGAAAATCACTCTTTTAATATAAAAGAATTTCTTTTATGTATCTAATTTATGCATAAAATTATTTATGATGAAAATCACACTTTTAATATAAAAAAATATCTTTTATGCATATAAATTATTTATGATGAAAATCACTCTTTTAATATAAAAGAATTTCTTTTATGCATCTAATTTATGCATAAAAGCATTTATGATGAAAATCACTCTTTTGAATTTAAAAAAAATTATGCATCTTTCTATGCATAATATAAAAATTGATGAAAATAACACTTTTTGGATTAATTTAAATTCTTTATGCATCTATCCATGCATAAATCCAATTTAGTAGGAATTACATTTTTAGAATAAAAAGTAAAACTTATTTTTACACAATTTTAGACACAATTTTAGAAAATTTTACCATAACCTCCTTTGTATGGCTGACTAATTTTTAATTTTTAATTTCCTAAAATCAATTTCACAAAGAGTATTTAATTCATTCTAATGTAAGCAATTTCTACTTATTCAAGAGAAACATTATGAAAAACTTGATTTTATCCATTAATAATTCATCTAGGATAAAGAATGGTTAGATTTACTAAAGAAGAGAGGGGAATGCCTTTTTTCAATGAGGCATAACATCATATTCAATTTAGAGAAGACAAAAATCATAAAAATTAAGCATACATGGGAATTTATGTATTTCCTTACTACCATTTGTCAATTAACTTCAATAGCATTAAAAAGCCATTCCAATTAAGCTTCTCAAGCTTTAGAGGGGTTGAGAAGAGAGAAACATTGAGAAATTATGGAAAAAGATCAAAATTCACACTTTACCTTACAAATTGCTTGATTCTTTGATCACGATAGAGGCCTCCAACCAATCAATTGGTTTGGTGTGTTGATGGAGCCACCAATGGAGATTGAAGAAGGAGGGAAGCTCCAATTTCTTCAATTTGGAGATAATTTTAGAGAATAGTAAAAATTATCATTATTATTTTGGCATAGTATAATTCTCTTATTTTTTTACAAAGGGCTCAGGTTCTATTTATAGGAGAGGGAGGCTTTAACCAAGGCGGCCAACTGATTTCTAGAACTTTCCAGATTCAGTTTGGTTGAATTTGGACTAGATTTGGACCTAGTTTGGTTCCTTTTTTATTCGGTTTTGATTCGGTTTGATCCAAGAGAGAGGAGAGATAAAAATATCACATTATTTTTGTGATACCTAGTTTGGTTCCTTTTTTATTCGGTTTGATCCAAGAGAGAGGAGAGATAAAAATATCACATTATTTTTGAGTTTAAAACTCATTCAAGCATGTGAAGTAGGCGCCTCCTTGAAGGGACTCACCTTCCTTACACATGTGTCAAAATGGAATCATTATACCCAAAATATCTCATTTTTTAAATAATACTCAGTTTTTTACTAATAAACCTTGTACATAGTCAACTCTTCATCTTATGTGGGCATTTACTCATTTTTTGTTATTTTCTATTACAAATTGGATTTATCTCCTCCCCACACATGGATTGATCCTATTGGCCCATAGGAACCTTAATTTAAAATTTTTCAAAAATATGAACCCCTAGGATAAGGCCTCTTGAGATGAGCAGATTATACTTGATTTCTAATGCACCTTTTGGAAATCTTTTTGAACTTCTGTTTCAGGGGAACTTATATTAATAAGATGAGAAATTTTTCTATCCAAAAATATTTAAAATCTGAATACTCTCTCTCTAGAATATTTTCTCTCTCTAAGCCAAAACAGGTAGAAACAAGATCTTTGATATTTCTGAAGAGGGATTTGACTACAGGGGAAGATACTCAACATCCTGAGCGGCTGGGGAGGAATCTATCATTCTACCCCACTTAAAAATGCGAGATGTCCTCATCTCGCAAAACTAGAGGAGAATTCTTTTTCTTAAGATCCAACTGATTATGGGTTCCTTATATTTTGGTGAACCCAACAGAATCATGGGATAAAGATCCCTTATATAAAACTCATTATCAAATAACAATTCACTCAGATCATAACATTCACTGATTCCTTAATCATAATAACAGTCCTTCATGGAAATTTTTCATTTATGAAGATTTTTAATTTGACCTTGCTTTAACTTGATCTACTGGGTCAAGTGTTAATAGTAGCAATCTGTCAGCACAATCCACTAATCTTATAGTGATTTGCTGGAGTCATTAACGTCATTCTAACTACGAACATTATCACAAGTACTCGTTCCATTCATCCTCATTGAGGTTTTGCTTAGTTATTACATTTCAACCAAATTTCAAGAATCATCATTTTTTTTCAATCAGAATCCAAATCAACTCATCAGTTCTCAACCAGAATTTAAAAATCATATCAACCACATTCGAATTCATCATCTAGATAGCATTAATGCTTATAATTCCAAGTCTTAGATTCATTCGTATATACTGCCAGTGAAGAGCTGTAGTTATACCCTCGGTATATAAGGGTAGTCATGGTTCTTGGAACTATAAGGTAAATACCATCATGTCTAGGCCTCAAGCAAGTCAGGGATTCCATACAATTGCGGTACTTCCATTTGAAGACCCAATTACTAATTTATGAATTTCAGTAAATTGTATGAATTTTATCACGCAATTACAACCTTTTAGTGCTTCTTGAAAAATGTTTGACATTTTTGGCTTCTCAGTTGATCCTCATTAGCCAAATAGCTCTGATGCCAACTGTAGGATCCCTGACCCCACTGTGCAACAAATTCTGGGGTGCTAGCAGCGGAAGTAGCACTTCTTGTGTGCGAGGCAGGGTCCCACACTCGGGGCCTTGCCCAACGGATATCCGGACAAGAGACTAATCCATCGGTTTTTCCAAAACCGAACCCGGAAAAACTTCCTTTGCCCGGAAAGCACAAGCGATTCCACCAGGATAACTTTTCCCTAATGTAGTCAAAAGCCTTAACTAACTGAACTGATCTAACCGAGCTCGTAAGTTCCATAGTCAGATCAAGGGACAGATTGCACTTGGGTCATAGAGACCAACGCTGTTTTCCTCATCAAGAGACACAGCCGTTGATTCTTCTTCCATAGAACAATTTTCGTCCGGGATTTACTTCATCTATCAAACTAGACAAAAATTGAGTCTCGATTTACGGATCCATCAGTCCAGCCTAACCCCATCCAGTCCCATGGGTTAGCCAACCACCCAACCACTGTAGAGATGGGATCCAATTAGGAATTTGGTTAGGTTTTGTCCCGGATACCAGGGAAAAGAGTTCCCAGGCCCTCTAGCCGGATGTTCATGCAAACATAAAACTAGTCACACCACTTACACACCCAATATGAAATTGCCTTTTTCTCAGCATCAGTTATCTCTCAAACAATCCTTTAATGAAACCATTGTGTCACTGATCACAATCCTCAAAATCTCTGGTTGAATCCTTATTTCCAATCATTCCTTCATCGAAGTACTTATGGCATCATTGGCAACCAGAACACTCACCACCTGTTCACTCAGGGGCCTTTTCGATAGTTCCTAGCTCATTTGAAGAAAGAGGGAAGCTCCAATTCTTCAATTTGGAGAGAATTTTAGAACGAGCAAGGTCAATCAACCAGATCCACGCCCGATTTCGGAAAATAACTCTTACTCCTTGTTCCAATATCTTCCACGACGTACGTGTGGGTATCTTTGGCGACCCAGATCCTGAGCACTGTATGGTCAGCACCCTCTAGGATCCTTCGCAGGTCACCTAGCGCTTCACTCATAGGCCGCTTCCTTGGTCCCTCATCCACCGTACCGGAAGCTCACCATTTAAATCGAACCGAGGCTGGTCAAGACCTCGCCCGACCTTGCTACGCGAGACGTCCTCCATTGACTCTCCGTCACAGCAGTTGCAACTTTATCAATTAGGTCTCCACGACCTTAATCACAAGACGGTCAAAATGCTTCCCCAGCATTCTTGACATAAAACAATCATTTACAAACAGGTCACAAATACAGTTTCTATAATGAACTCACGTCTTTCCAGATTGTTCCACATCAATCCATATTACTTAACCCAATTCCAAATCATATGTGTATCCATTCTTGACCAGATACATCATTTTCCATCCCATCACATCAGATTCATTCACTTCACATAACATCCATTCCTATCTTTCTTAATTTACAGTACGTCTCATCACATCTTATATTATTCATTCACATTCTGATTCACATGACATCTCATCTCATCCATTTGCTCATATCGACTTCATATCCATTCACATACATATTTGCATTCATTATTCCACATACACATCCACATTCGTACATCCACATCCACATCTACATCCATACATCCATACATCCATTTTCACATCCACATCTACATCCATACATCCATTTTCACATGCACATTCATACATCCACATCCACATCCACATTCATACATCCACTTTCACATCCACATCCACATTCACATCTACATCCATACATCCATTTTCACATCCACATCCACATCCACATCCACATTCATACATTCAAATCCACATCTACATTCATACATCCATTTTCACATTCACATCCACATTCATACATCTAGATTCACATTTACATCCATACATCCATATCCACATCCATACATCCACATTCATACATCCACTTTCTCATCCACATCCACATTCATACATCCACATTCACATCTACATCCATACATCCATTTTCACATCCACATTCATACATCCACATCGACACATCTACATCGACACACCCACATCCACATCCACATCCACACCCACATCCACATCCATACAACCATTTTCACCTCCACATCCACATTCACATCCACATCCACATTCATACATCCACTTTCTCATCCACATCCACATTCATACATCCACATTCACATCTACATCCATACATCCATTTTCACATCCACATCGATATATCCATACATCCACATCCATACAACCATTTTCACATCCACATCCACATTCATACATCCACATTCATACATCCACATTCACATCCACATCCACATTCATACATCCACATCCACATCTACATCCATACATCCACATCCATACAACCATTTTCACATCCACATCCACATTCATACATCCACATCAACATTTATACATCCGCATCCACATCCACATCCATACATCCACTTTCTCATCCACATTCACATTCATACACAATTACATCCATACATCCACATCCATATCCACATCCATACATCTATATCATACATTCACATCTGCGTTCACATTCATACATCCACATCCATACATCCATATCCACATTCACACATCCACATTCACATTCACATACATCCACATTCTTACATCCATATCCACATTCACACATCCACATTCACATTCACATACATCCACATTCTTACATCCATATCCTTATCCACATTCCACATTCATACATACACATCCACATTCCATATCAACATCCATACATCCACATTCTTACATCCATATCCTTATCCACATTCCACATTCATACATCCACATCCACATTCCATATCTACATCCATACATCCATTTCCACATATATCTTTCCCTTCACATACATACATCTACATCATTTCTTTCACATACATATAACTACATCCATTCTTTCACATACATACATCTCCATCTATTCCTCGTTTATTTTCATCTATCTGATTCGTTTCTCATCCTCATATCTATTTATAGAATACAAGAGAATTCTTATTTTTGATATAAGATTTCTTTACGCATCTATTTATGCATAAATTTCATTTTAAGGAGAATAACACTTTCAAAATAAAAATCAATCTTTTATGCATCTTCCTATGCATAAATTCATTTTAAATGAGAATGACACTTTTGAATTAAAAATCAATCTTTTATGCATCTTCCTATGCATAAAATCAAAATTGACGAAAATAACTCTTTTGAACTAAAAATAGATTTCTTTATGCATCTTTCTATGCATAAAATTAAAATTGATGAAAATAACTCTTTTGAAATAAAAATAGATTTCTTTATGCATCTTTCTATGCATAAAAGCAAAATTGATGAGAATAACACTTTTGGATTAAAATAAATTCTTTATGCATCTTTCCATACATAAATCCAATTTAAAAGGAACTACACTTTTAGAATAAAAGAATTTCTCTTATGCATCTAATTTATGCATAAAATTATTTATGATGAAAATCACACTTTTAATATAAAAAAATATCCTTTATGCATATGTTTATGCATACAAATCATTTATGATGAAAATCACTCTTTTAATATAAAAGAATTTCTTTTATGCATCTAATTTATGCATAAAATCACTTATGATGAAAATCACACTTTTAATATAAAAAATTATCTTTTATGCATTTATGATGAAAATCACTCTTTTAATATAAAAGAATTTCTTTTATGCATCTAATTTATGCATAAAATCATTTATGATGAAAATCACACTTTTAATATAAAAAAATATCTTTTATGCATACAAATTATTTATGATAAAAATCACTCTTTTAATATAAAAGAATTTCTTTTATGCATCTAATTTATGCATAAAATCATTTATGATGAAAATCACTCTTTTGAATTAAAAAAAGAAAATATTTTATACATCTTTCTATGCATAAAATAAACATTGACGAAAGTAACACTTTTTGGATTAATTTAAATTCTTTATGCATCTATCCATGCATAAATCCAATTTAGTAGGAATTACATTTTTGAAATAAAAAGTAAAACTTATTTTTACACAATTGTAGAAAATTTTGCCATAACCTCCTTTGTATGGCTGACCAATTTTTAATTTTTAATTTTCTAAAATCAACTACAATTTCACCAAGAGTATTTAATTCATTCTAATGTAAGCAATTTCTACCTATTCACAAGAGAAACATTATGAAAAACTTGATTTTATCCATTAATCATTCATCTAGGATAAAGAATGGTTGGATTTACTAAAGAAGAGAGGGGAATGCCTTTTTTCAATGAGGCATAACATCATATTCGATTAGAGAAGATAGAAATCATAAAAAAACCATAAAAATTAAGCATACATGGGAATTTATGTATTTCCTTACTACCATTCATCAATTAACTTCAATAGCATTAAAAAGCCATTCCAATTAAGCTTCTCAAGCTTGAGAGGGGTTGATAAGAGAGAAACATTGAGAAATTATGGAAAAAGATCAAAATTCACACTTTACCTTACAAATTGCTTGATTCTTTGATCACGGTAGAGGCCCCCAACCAATCAATTGGTTTGGTGTGTTGATGGAGCCACCAATGGAGATTGAAGAAGGAGGGAAGCTCCAATTTCTTCAATTTGGAGAGAATTTTAGAGAAAAGTAAAAATTATCATAATTTTGGCATAGTATAATTCTCCTATTTTTTTACAAAGGGCTCAGGTTCTATTTATAGGAGAGGGAGGCTCTAACCAAGGCCAACTGATATCTAAATTTTTTTAGATTTAGTTTGGTTGAAATTGGACTAGATTTGGACCTAGTTTGGTTCCTTTTTTATTCGGTTTTGATTCGGTTTGATCTAAGAGAGAGGAGAGATAAAAATATCACATTATTTTTGAGTTTAAAACTTATTCAAGCATGTGAAGTAGGCGCCTCCTTGAAGGGACTCCCCTTCCTTACACATGTGTCAAAATGGAATCATTATACCCAAAATATCTCATTTTTTTAATAATACTCATAGTTTTTTTACTAATAAACCTTGTACATAATCAACTCTTCATCTTATGTGGGAATTTACTCATTTTTTTTTATTTTCTATTACAAATTAGATTTATCTCCTCCCCACACATGGATTGATCCTATTGGCCCATAGGAACCTTAATTTAAAAATTTTCAAAAATATGGACCCCTAGGATAAGGCCTCTTGAGTAGATTATACTTGATTTCTAATGCACCTTCTGGAAATCTTTTTGAACTTCTGTTTCAAGAGAACTTATATTAATAAGATCAGAAATTTTTCTATCCAAAAATATTTAAAATCTGAATAATCTCTCTCTAGAATATTTTCTCTCTCTAAGCCAAAACAGGTAGAAACAAGATCTTTGATATTTTTGAAGAGGAATTTGACTACAGGGGAAGATACTGGACATCCTGAGAGGCTGGGAAGGAATCTTACACTAAGTGTTTGCACTTGTATAGGAGACCTAGGATACCCGAGGACCTAATTTTTAAGCTTTGGACACCCAAGGAGGTAAACCCTAAAAACAAATTGGATAAGGCCTCTTGTAACCAAAACCCCTCATTTTCTTATCTTGTATACTTATTGCATGTGTGTGTGTGTGTGTGTGTGTTGTGAGAGAGAGAGAGAGAGAGCGAGAGAGAGAGAGAGAGAGAGAGAGAGAGAGAGAGAGAGAGAGAGAGAGAGAGAGATTGAGTGAGAGGAGGGTCGAGTTTCCTTGGTGTGTAGTAGCAACAACCGCAATGGAGTGGACCTCTTGGTTCTTTTGCCTGACGACAACGCTACCTATGAGAATCCCACGCAACCTACTTTTATGAGGTAAGTGACATACCCGGATTTTACATTTGTGAGCTAGGCCACGACATACTGGTTTCTCGGTTGAGCTGTTTGTACTCTAGAGTGTGGTTGGGCAAAGCCCCATGATATTGGGTTGTTCCTTGCATTCTTTCCATGGCACTAGGGTCTTCTAAAAGCAAAGTAGGCTAGTGGTTTATGTCTCTTAATAAACTTGAAAATGCCATGAGGAATTGAGTCACACTTTCTCGCTTAGTGGAGCTAGATGGAGCCTAATTGTACAAATCTATAGCCTTAAGTAGGAGGAAGGGAAAACCATGTGGGACTACATTGCTAGATCCAAGTATCTCCACATGAGATGCAACACCCATGAAAGAGTGGACCATCTCTACAAATCTAACTACGATATCTTTGTTGAGTGCTGATGTTGCATCCTATGCGAGGCAATTAACCTTGTGGATAACCTATAAGACACTGATGTAGAAGTTGTCCACCTGAACAAGAGATAGGGGATGCGTCATCCAAAGCCTCGTCATCACCGCTTAGGGTGCTGGCTAAGGATGCCAAACTAGCACAAGAAGATAGAGTCCTAGTTAAAGACATGAGCATGGAAGAGTTTGTAGAGAATCTACTCAACCATTTAGGCCAGCCCCAAGGGTACCCTCAAGGCAATCCCCAACTAGCCCCAAGTAGGACACATGCATCTATTCCCATGAAGAGATATAATTTGGTGTGAAATTTACCACCGAAATCATACAAGTATAGAGTGTCCAATGTTGAGGCTTAGACAATAATAGTTTTGTGCTAATTGCCAGTGTCACGAGAACCATTACAGAGCTCATTGTTGGTACTAGGAAAAGTACGAGTCCCAATAAGTTCTCTTTTACAAGGAAAGTCTCAACTTTGGAGAGACTTATCCGATTGGATGAATGGAAATTTAAGAGCCCAAAGAGATGAGCCTAAACTTGGAGAGGAGGAGGATGAGCCATTCCATAGTGAGTGCTCTCCCTCTATACCCAAGATAAAAGGATAGCCCCCACAGTGAGAGCACTCTCCCTCCATACCCAAGATAAAAGGATAGCCACCAAAAGTGCCCATGAACAAGCTAGGGCACTACTTTTAAAGTGATGAAATTAACATTGTGTTCTATAAAGGCATGATAGTCTTTGCAATCTTAGATGATGGTGCTAGTGTCAGTATTATCACACCAAGGATTATTTTGGGAGGGCTAATGTTGTAAGATTCCTCCCTCTAGCTTTTGAGGTGTGCAGGTGTAAGAACCTCCCCTTCTAATCTTATAATTATTCCCCTCTCTGAAATAAAAGAAAGATCCTGTTTTACCCTATTTTGGCCTGGAGAGAGAAAATGTCTAGAGGGAGGTAATTCAAAATTGAGATATTTTTGGATATAAAAATCCTCCTAGTATCTAAAATGATTTCCCTTGAAACAGAAATTCAAAAAGAACTTTCCAATGTGCAATTGGAATTAATTAAAATAGGTATAAAGGACCTTAGCTTTGTAAGATTCCTCCCTCCAGCTTTTGAGGTGTACAGTGTAAGAACCTCCCCTTATGACCTTGTAATTATTCCCCTCTTTGAAATAAAAGAAAGATTTTGTTTTACCCTGTTTTGACCTAGAGAGAGAAAATGTCCAGAGAGAGGTAATCCAAAATTGAGATATTATTGGATATAAAAATCCTCCTAGTGTCTAAAATGGTTTTCCTTGAAACAAAAATTCAAAAAGAACTTTCCAATGTGCATTTGGAATTAATTAAAAATAGGTATAAAGGACCTTACCCTAAGGACCTTAGCCTAAGGGTCTAGATTTTCAGAAATTTTTGAATTATGGTCCAATTAAGGTTCCTATATGGACCAATAAGATTAATCCAAGTGTGGGGAGGAGATAAATATAATTTTTAAAAGAAAAATCCCCAAAAATAAGTAAATGCTCACATAAGATGAAGAGTTGACTAAGGACAAGGTTTATTAGTAAAAAAACTATAAATATTACTAAAAAAAATAAGATATTTTGGGTATAATGATTCAATTTTGACACCTTGGTAAGGAGAAGGGGGATCTTCAAGGAGGCACCTATTTCACATGTGTGGTGGAGTTTTAAACTCAAAAATATTGTGATATTTTTATCTCTCCTCTCTCCTGGATCAAACCAAATCAAAAGGGAGCCAAACTAGGTCCAAATCTTTTCCAGGTTCAGCCAAACTGAACCTGGAAAATTCTAGAAACTAGTTGGACTTGGTTAGAGGCCTCCCTCACCTATAAATAGATCCTTAGCCATTTGTAAAAAAATATAAGAACTATACCATGCCAGTATTATACTGAAATAATGATATTTTCTATTATCCTCTAAAAATCCTCTACAAATTGAAGAGATTGGAGCTTCTCTCTCTCTTCAATATTCCTTGGAGACTTCATCAACATACCAAACCAATTGATTGGTTGGGGGCCTCTACTTTGATAAAAGAATCAAGCAATCTAGGAGGTAAAATGTGGTTTATGGTCTTTTTTCTTTAATCTCCAAATGTTTCTCTCTTCTCAACCCCTCTCAAGCTTGAGAAGCATTCAATTGAATGGCTTTTTAATACAATTGAAGTTCTTTAATGAATTGTAGTGATAAAACACATAAATTTTCATAATGTTATTTTGAGCATGTCTCTCTCTCCCCCAAAGAATGGTCATTCCTATGACCTATTCTATATTCAAATGAAGTTCTCTAATCTAAAAGTAATTTCTATGCTTGTCAAATTAGAGGCCAATTAAGTGGCTTTTTAATGCTTTAATGCTATTTAATTTATGAAAAATTTAAGAATCAAGTCCATAATTGAATACTGATCCAATTAATGGTTATTCTAATCATAGAGATATTACTAAACTTTATGCTTTCAAATTATAGAGAATTATCAGTAATAGCAGCGGAGCTATGGTAAAATTTCTAAAAAATTAACACATAAATCATTTTCATTCATAATATGAAAAGAGGACTTTCTACCATATTCTAGGATTAATCATCCTAGATTAATTGAATGATTCTCATTATAATCATAGAAAATTTTATTTTTATGTTTATGCATAAATAGTTAATTAGAAAAAAGAGAAATTTCTAGTAATTCATTCTTATGTTAAAAGACTAATCCCCATGAAATTGGAAATCCATGTATTCCAATGAAGTAAGAGAAAACTTGGGATGTTAAAATAATGTATATTTTATTTAAAAATTAGAGAAGGACTTTAGTTAAATTTATCTTTTTGCATAGATAAATTTAAATGATGAAAGAGGAATTTTCACCATATTGGAATTCAAATATTTAAATGTGGAAAGTGTAATTACTAGTGTAAAGGAATTATTGGAAATTTTTATTTGAATTTTAAGAGAATATTTAGTTAAATTTATCTTTTTTCATAGATAAATTTAAATGATGAAAGAAGAATTTTCACCATATTGAAATTTAAATATTTAAATGAGGAAAGTGTAATTTTTAGCATATTAAAATTAATGGGTATTTTATTTAAATTAATGGGTGTTTTATTTAATGGGTGTTTTATTTAAATTCAAAGATGAGTTTTAGATAAATTTATTTTATCTATGAGAAATATTTAAATGTTAAAAGAGGAATTCCTATCACATTTGAAATTCCATCATTTAGATGGGAAAAGAGAAATTCCTAGCATATTGAATTAATGGGTATTTTATTTTAGATGAAATTACTTTATGAGAAATATTTGATGATAAAAGAGAAATTTCCATGACATTGGAATGCAAATAATTAAATGCAAAGAAGAGGAATTCCCATGGTATTTGAGATCCAAGAAATTAAATGAGAAGAAGAGGAATTTTTAGTATAATTCAATTTATGATTATTTATCAAAAGTGAAAATATGGGTAGAATTAATTTCTGTAAATCCTATGAATTCTTTTATTCAAAAGAGGAATATTGAATATAATTCATTTGAGAAATTGAGAATGAATATGGAAATAGTCGTCGAGAAAAAGAATCTTTAATTAGACCAAGCAATTGGTAGAAATTTAGAAAAAAAGTCCCATTATCGGGATCAACCTAGAAAAAGCTATTAAATGGGAATAGCATGTGAATGGATGAGATAAGGTGAAAATAGGATGTGATAAGATGTGTATGGGATGTGATAGGATGTGATAAGATGTAAACGGGATGCGATAGGATGAGAATAAATGTGATAAGATGTGTATGGGATGTGATAGAATGTGAATGGATGTGATAAGAGGTGTATGGGATGTGATAGAATGTGAATGGATGTGATAAGATGTAAACGAGATACGATAGGATGAGAATGGATGTGAAAATATGTGTATGGGATGTGATAGAATGTGAATGGATGTGATAAGAGGTGTATGGGATGTGATAGAATGTGAATGGACGTGATAAGATGTGTATGGGATGTGATAGGATGTGATAAGATGTGATATAATGAGAATGAATGTGGATGTGTATGTGGAAGAATGGATGTGGATGTTTATGTGGAAGAATGAATGCGGATGTGTATGTGGAAGTAAAAGAATGGATGTGGAAGAATGAATGCAGATGTGTATATGGAAGAATGAATGCGGATGTGTATGTGGAAGAATAGATGTGGATGTGTATGTGAAAAGATGTGATGTGATGTGAATCGGGATGTGAATGAATGAGATGTGATGTCATGTAAATCGGATGTAAATGTATGATATGGGATGTGAATGGATGAGATGTGATGTGATGTGAATCGGGATAAGAATGAATGAGATGAGATGTGAAATGAATGAGATGAGATGTGATGTAAATTGAGATAGATGTGAAATGAATGAGGTGTGATGTGATGTGAATATGAATGAGGTGTGATGTGATGTGAATATGGGTTGATGCGAGTGGATGAGATGTGATGACAATAAATGAGGAAAGATGTGATGAGATGAAAAATGATGTAATTGGATGAGAATAGGAATACATATGATATGGATTAAGTAATGTGGACAGATGTAGAAAAATGTGAAAGACAAAAGTTCATTATAGAAACTGTATTTATTACTTATTTTTAAATGACTGTTTTATGTCAATAATGCTGGGGAAGCATTTTGACTATCTTGTGAATGAGGTCGTGGAGACCTAACTGATAAAGTTGCAACAGTTGATGGGGAGTCAAACGAAGGACGTCTCCCGTAGCAAGGTCGTCGTAGCAAGGTCGGCCGAGGTCTTGACCAGCCCCGGTTCTTGATTTAAATGGTGAGCTTCCGGTACGGTGGATGAGGGACCAAGGAAGCGGCCTATGAGTGAAGCGCTAGAAGGTGACCTGCGAAGGATCCTAGAGGGTGCTGACCATACGGTGCTCGGGCTCTAGGTCGCCAAACATACCCACACGTGCGTCGTGGAAGATATTGGAGCAAGGAGTAAGAGTTGTTTTCTGAAACCCGGCATGGATCTGGTTGATTGACCTTGTTGGTCCTCAACGGATAAGTCCATGGCTCTTTTATATGGATCTATTGGTTGATCTTGCTAATCTTCAACGGAGATTTCATCTTGATTTTTATAAGTGAATATATTGTCGGGTACTATGAGCTAGGAACTATCGAAAAGGCCCCTAAGGGACAGGTGGTGAGCGTTGCAATGATGCCATAGGAACACTGATGAAGGAATGATTGGAAATTAGGATTCAACTGGATATTTTGGAGGATTATGATCAATGACACTATGGTTTCATTAAATGATTGTTTTAAAGATAGCTGAGATATTTTGGAGGATTATGATAAATGAGGGACCTGCCCCGTACAAGAAGTACTACTTCTGCTGTTAGCAACCCCGAATCCGTTTTGCACGGAGAGGGCAGGGATCTTTCAACTGGTATCAAAGCGAATTGGCTAAAGTGGATCGACCGAGAAGCCAAAAATGTCAAAAAATTTTATGAAGTACATTAAAAGGTTGTAATTGTGTGGTGATAAAATTCATACAAATTGATATTCAGAATGAAGATTCATAAAATTGAAAGTGGGTCCCCAGATGAAGTAATGCAATTGTATGGAAATCCTTGACTTGCTTGAGGCTTAGACATGATGGTATTTACCTTATAATTCCAAGGACCGTGACTACCCGTATATACCAAGGGTATAACTGCAGCTCTTTACTTGCAGTATATACGAGTAAATCTAAGACCTTAAAATTATAAGTAAAAATGCTAATCCAGATGATGAATTCGAATGTGGTTGATATGATTTTAAAATTTTGGTTGAGAATTGATGAGTTGATTTGGATTCTGAAAAATGGTGATTCCTGAATTTTGGTTGAAAACCGATCAGTTAAATAAAGCCACAATGAGGATGAATGGGATGAGTCCCTGCCTGTGATGATGTTCATAACTGGAATGACAATAATGACTTCAGTAAATCACTATGAAATTAGTGGATTGTGCTGAGAGATTGCTACTGTTAACACTTGACCTAGTGGATCCAGTTAAGGGATGACAAATTAAAAACCTGCATAACTGAAACTTCCATGGAGGAATGTTCAGATGAAATTTTTGGTCTGACCGACCATTATTGTGTTAAGAATATAAATAATATGTTCTGAATGAATTGTTATCTGATAAGAGTTCTATATAAGGGGTCTTTATCCCACAATTTTGTGGAGAGCTGACCAATCTAAAGAACCCTAGAATCAGTTGGATCTAAAGTCAGATTTGAATTGTAAATAAAAGGACTTAACAAGAATTTTCATATTGATAGGATCATGGATCGAGGTCGTCGTGGTAGAAATGAAAACCCCCAACTTGATGAGGAAGAGCTCGACTTGGATGTTCGTAAAACTCTTCATAGATCGCAGTTTGGACCTTTCAAGGGTGAAGGGGAAAACTTGGGCGAGACTCTGGAGAAGTGGATCGAAGCAATGGAAGAGTACTTCGATCTCACCGGGTACAATGAGGAGCAAAATGGCTCTTGCAAGGCTAAAGATAGTAGAAACAACCAGAGTAGCATGGAGAAACCACTGCGAGACAAACCGTGTGGATCAAAACACTCAGACATGGAATGATCTCAAAATTTACCTAAGGAAGAGGTTCTGTTCCTCCTGGCTTTTTGGAAACAAAGATGAACGAATTCTTAGAGTTAACCCAGGGGAGCAGAACTATTGAAGTATATCACCAAGCATTCGCTCTCCTCCTCAAATACTCGCCACCACTGGATGAAGAACAGCTGATGGTGGCCAGGTTCATTCAGGGGCTGAACGAACCTTTGAATATCCTAGTGAAGAATGCCAAGCCAGTTTCCATGGCCGAAGCAGTGCGGATGGCGAAGGATTTCACCAAGGCCTTTGATGTCAAGGTCCCGCGCCGAAGCCAGCACCATCACCTTTCAAAAGGTTTTTAGCTCCAGAAGGTAATTCCAACCTTCCACCATCTAAGAGATATAAGGGTCAAGCCCAGGATATGGGAAGTTCCAGAATGGAAGAAATGTCCTTTTCCTGGAACTCAATCCCTTGGAATTAAACTTCAAAAGTTCCACCCTTGAATAAGGAAGTGATATGCTATAACTGTCAAGGATTTGGACATCATAGTATGGATTGCCCAACTCCTTTGGAACAAGGTTTTTAGGGTGGGATAATCTGGGATCAAGATTCCAGACTCTAGCTCCTTCCTTCCAGAGTAATCAGGTTTCTTTTTGCCAAAATCAGAGAAATCCCAGAGGTAGACTCTCTAACCAACCCGCAGTTTTAATCCAAAGTAATGCAAGACCTCCGCCTTAGAATAAGGGAAGTCAAAGAGAGATGTTCCCAAATCGGCCATCCACTTCCAAGGCAGTAACGCTGGAAGTGATTGAAGAAGAAGATGATGATGAAAGAGATCATACTCCACCTACGAGATAAAGACATCTCGCGTCCTATATGCAGGATATTCTCAGAGAATACTTGGATGATTTTGTTCTTGTCTTCTTTGATGATATCTTGGTATACTCAAAGAATGCTGCAAATCATGAAGATCATGTGCGCAAGATCCTAGAAATCCTAAGGAAGCACCAACTCTTTGCAAAAAAGAGCAAGTATTCTTTTTTTGTCGACCAGGTGGAATACTTGGGACTCATAGTGTCTAAAGATGGGATTTATCTTGACCCAGCAAAGATCCAAGCAGTCGTAGATTGGCCGCAACCCAAGACGGTAAAGGAAGTCAAAGGATTCCTAGGATTAACCGGATGGTATAGGATCTTTATACCCAGGTGTGCTCAAATAGCATCCCCTTTAACTAACCTTCTCAAGAAGAGTGCCCTATTTCAGTGGTCTACTATATGTCAGAGTGCCTTTGATAAGCTGAAGATAGCCTTAGTAACCAACCCTGTCCTTAAATTGCCAAATTTTACCAAACCTTTTAAGGTAGTTATTGATGCCAGTGGGTTTGCCTTAGGCGGTGCTCTTATGCAGGAAGGTCATGTAGTGGGCTATGAATCCTGAAAGCTCAGAACACATAAGAAAAATTATGACGTCCATGACCTGGAGTTACTCTCAGTAGTTTATGCTCTAAAGTTGTGGAGACATTATCTTTTGGGACAGAGGTTCACCTTGATGACAGATCATCAAAGTCTGAAGTGGATCTTCACTCCAAAGGGACCTCAACATGCGTCAAAGGAGATGGATGCAGACCCTACAAGAATTCAATTTTGAAATTAAGTATCGGCGAGGGAAAGAAAATGTCGTGGTAGATACGCTCAGCAGAAAAGCCTCCTTGCTTGCAAATTACAGTGGTGTCAAATCCATTAGTGAAGCAAGGGAGAGAATCATGCAGGACAAATTATTTACCCCTATTGCTACCCTTCTGATGCAAGAAAGCAAGACTCCTCATGAAATGAGTCAAGTTCTTGGGCACAAATTGGATGAAGGATGCATGTATTATAATAATTGGCTATGCATTCCCAATGATGAGGGAATAAAGGGAAGGATTCTGAGATAAGCCCATGATAGCCTGATATCTGGACATCCAGGGTTTATAAAAACCTATATGTCTGTGAAGAAAAGCTTCTTCTGGCCACCAGGACTCAAAAGGATGTACTTGATCATGTGCGGCAATGCTTAATATGTCACAAAGTCAAGGCAGAGAGAGTCAAGATGTTAGGAAAATTGCAGCCTCTAGACATTCCATAGATGAAGTGGGAATGTATCAGTATGGACTTTGTCATTGGATTACCTTTAGTGTAGGTTACAACTCCATTTTTGTGGTAGTTGACAAACTAACCAAAGTTGCCCATCTAATTCCAGTGAAAGAAACATACACTGCAGTGGATGTTGCTAGAGTTGTCCTTAAAGATATCTTCAGATTGCATGGCTTACCCAGGAGGATAGTAAGTGATAGAGATCCCAAGTTCACATCAAAATTCTGGACTGCATTCTTTGAAGCAGTAGGAACTTTCTTGGATCTCAGTACAGCCTATCTACCGGAGATACATATGGCCAGACTGAAAGAGTGAATCAGGTAATAGAAGATATCCTTTGGTCATGCTACGGTAGGGAACCCAAGAAGTGGTTAAGCCATTTACATCTGGTTGGATTTGCTTACAATGCTTCTTATCACATCGAAGCATTGGGATGAGTCCTTTCAAAGCTTTTTATGGATAAGATTGCCTTACACCATTGACTTGGTCCAACCCATTGATCAGAGTCGAAATGTGCAAAAGATTACCCCCACTTTGCGAGATGAGGACATCTCGCGTTTTTCAAGTGGGAGAGGATGTAAGATTCCTCCTCAGCCTGAATAATGAAAAAGTTTTTACCTCAATCCCCTGTAATCATTCCCTATTTTAGAATGCAAGAAAATATAGTTTTTCCTTTTTTTTGCCTAGGGAGAAGAAAAATTATAGAGAGAGGTAATTCAATATTGAGATATTTTTAGATATAAAAATTCTCCTAATATCTAAAACATATTTTCCTAAAAGAGAAGTTCAAAATAAATTCTCCAATGTGCATTAGGAATCAATTAAGATGATATAAGGGACCTTAGCCTAAGGGTCTAGATTTTAAGAAATTTCTAGATTACGGTCCAATTAAAGTTCCTATGGGCCAATAGGATTAATCCAAGTGTTGGGATGAGATAAATCCAAAGAATAAAAGAAAATATCCATAGATGAGTAAATGCTCGCATAAGATGAAGAATTGACTGAGTACAAGGTTTATTAGTTAAAAATCAAGAGATATTACTATAAAAATGAGATATTTTAGAGAAATGATGAATTTTTGACACCTTGGTAAGGAAGGGGGGACCTTTGAGGTAGGTGCCTCCTTCACATGTGTGGGAAGGTTTCTTAATTCAAAAAAAGTGTGATATTTTTATCTCTCCTCTTCTGGATCAAACTGGATCAAAAGGGGAGCCAAACTGGTCCAAATCTTGTCCAAATTCAATCAAACTAAAGCTAGAAAATTCTAGAACCCAGTTGGACTTAGTTAGGGGCCTCCCTCATATAAAAATAGACCCTCATTCTTTTGTATTCTCATCTGTGAGCTATACCATGCCAATATTACATTAAAATAATCATATTTTCTATTATCCCTTAAAAATCCTCTACTTTTGGGGAGCTTGGAGCTTCTCTCTCTCTTCAACAACTCTTGGAGCTCTCTTCTCCATTTGCTAAACCAATTGATTGGTTGGGGGCTTCACTTTTAGAAAAAGAAGCAAGCTAATCCTTGAGGTAAGAATGAATTTTATGATTTTTTGTTAATATTCTCAAATGACTTCTCTTCTCAACCCCTCTCAAGCTTGAGAAGTTTCTAATTGGTTGTTTTAAATTCAAATCAAGCTTTCCCTAAGAATTTTAATGTTTAATCAAGAAAAAGTTAATCTTTATGCTTATTTAGAATGCTTTCTTATGTATATCTCTCTCTCCAAAAAGAATAGTCATTCCTATGGCTAATTCTTTAGCAAAAGAATGCTTCTCATTGATAAATTCTTATTTTAAAACCAAACTCTAAGCTTGTTAAGCTAGAGGATAAGAAAATGATATTTTTATGCTTTTATGTTTAATAAAATAATGGTAAATTCTTTTAGATTATTTATAAGTAGTTAAAAAACTACTTTAATTGATTCTAAATGGGAAAGAGATAATCTTATCAATTTAAAAAAAGAGGAAAAATGAAAATAGCTTAATCTAGTAGAATAATCATAATTAAGTTTATGATTATGGTTAAAATTATGATTCAAATTCATAGTTTAGACTTAAGTTTAAGATTATGGTTGAAATTATGATTCAAATTCATAGTTTAGATTTAAGTTCAAGAATAGATCTTCTATCATATTTGCATTATTACAATGTTTTATTCTTTTAAGAAAAAATTTAAAAATTATCAGTAATAGCAGCAAAGCTATGGTAAAATTTTTAGAAAATAATACATATCTTATTTCTATGCATAATTCTAAAAGAGGAGTTCCTACCATATTCTAGGATTGGACATCCTATGCAAAAAGAATGTTTTTCATCATATTCATGTGAAATAAATTTTTAGTATTTATGCATAAATATTTAATTAAAAGAAAAGAGAAATTTTAGATAAAAAACATTTTATGCATAGGAAAATTTTAAATGATAAAAGAGGAATTTTCATGACATTTGGAATTAAATCATTTAAATACAAAAAGAGAAATTTTTGGCATATTTAAAATAATCGGTATTGTATTTAATTTAAAAAAGAAGAATTTTAGATAAATTTATTTTATGTATAAGAATTTTCAATGATAAAAGAGGAATTCCCATGACATTTGAAATTCAATCATTTAAATATAAAAAGAGGAATTTTAAGCATATTAAAAAATGGATATTTGTATTTAAGTAAAAGAAGAATTTTTATGGTATTTTAAGTAGAGAAATGTTTAAATTAAATTTTGATGAGACAAAAGAGGAATTTTCACCATAATTTTACCTAGAAAATTAGGGTTGATAATAAATTGGTAGAAGGAATATTCTTGGATATTTTATGTGGATAAATCACTAAATTGATATTTATCCAAAATTAGATTAATGGAAGAAGAGTATTTTTATTTAAAAAATAAAAATTAGATTAATGGAAGAAGAGTATTTTTATTTAAAAAATCCGATATTCTCATATAGAACCATTTCTTAATCTATTATGGTTAGGAAGGAATGAAATTCATAAAGTTAGAATTTTCCTTACGACGGTTAGAAGTTCAGTAGATGTTTATCTAAAGAAAATCCTTAGAATCAAAGTTAGAAGTAAACCAAATAATTTTGGTTAGACCATGACTGTAAGAATGGTGACCAGTAAATTACTTGCCCATCTGAATCAAGCAGAAACCTCGTGACCAATTCCAATTCTTGACACAAAGAATTGACTACCATTGAATTAGCATAGTTTTCCCTTAATCGAAATCACCAAGAATCTAGTTGAAAATTCAGTCAAATGATGGGTAGGTTACCCTGATGTGAGATCAATGATTCTCATTAAGAAAATCAGGATTAAAGGAAAAGGGTTTTGTTGAACCAATCTCAAACCGGGAATTTTACTTGCATAGAACCTCTATTTTCTTAATGAGAGGAGGAAGCATTTGGTATGTGTTTAACTAAGGAGAGTCTCATTTGTAATAACAGCAGGGAGTCGTCGAGGGACGTCGTTTGTGGCAAAACCTGTCGAGGTCTTGACCAGCCTTGATATGGTTAAAATGGTGTGCTTCCGTGGTACGATGGATGAGGACCGACGAAGCGGTCCCTGAGTGAAGTGCTAGGACATCTAAGTAGGATCCTAGAGGGTTCTGACTAGGTGATGCACAGGCTCGCGGTTGCTAGGACACCCATGCGTACGTCAAGGAAGATACTGATGAACCGAAAGAATGACTTTTGTGAATGGAATTTTGATGTTGGATCTCGTTGGTTGACCAGCTGGTCTTCAAACGGAGAGTCCGGATGATATATTTTGTAAGACAATGGACTCAATATTTTGGAGGATTATGATCAGTAATACTATGATTTCATTGAAAGATTGTTTAGTTAAAATGGCAATTTCATATTGGTGTGTAAGTGGTATGACTATCTTGAATTTTTCTTGAAACGCCGGCTAGGGGGCCTGGGAACTCTTTTCCTCGGTACCCGGGCATAACATAACCAAATTTTTATAAAGGAATCCCACCAATACAGTGGTTGAGCGGTTAGCTACCCATGGGCTGGCTAACCCATGGGTCGGTTGGCTGGATCAGGGGATTCCTGTGATACAAATAGTTATGATTAAGTTACGTTAGTTAGAATAAGTCCTAGTTTCTATCAGATCAGTTTAGTTAGTTAAGACTTTGACTCATTAGATCAATTCTCCCGTTAGATGATTTTCCTGGTGAAATCGCCCGTGCCTTCTGGGCGAGGGAAGTTTTTTCGGGTTCGGTTTTGTAAGATTTCTCCCTAGCCTTTCCAGATGTCCAACATCTTCCCCTGTAATCAAATCCCTCTTCATAAATATAAAAGATCTTGTTTCTACCAGTTTTGGCCTAGAGAGAGAAAATCTTCTAGAGAGTGGTAATTAAGTTTTTAAATATTTTTGGATGGAAAAATATCTCATCTTATTAAAATAAGTTTCCCTAAAATAGAAGATCAAAAAGATTTTCAGAAGGTGCATTAGAAATTAAGTATAATCTGTTCAAGAGGCATTATCCTAGGGGTCAAAATTTTAAATTAAGGTTCCTATGGACCAATAAGATTCATCCAAATGTAGGGAGGAGATAAATGGAGAAATAAAAGAAAAATCCCCCAAAAATGAGTAAATACTCACATAAGATGAAGAGTTGACTAAGGACAAGGTTAATAGTTAAAAAAGAGAGATATTTAGACAAAATGATGCATTTTTGACACCTCAGTATGGGAGAATTTCCCTCATGAAGGAGGCACCTATTTCACATGTGTGGGATAGTTTTAAACTCCCAAATAATGAGATATTTTTATCTCTGCTCTCTCCTGTTTCGACTAGATCCAAAAAGTGGACTAAACTGATCCAAAAATGGTCAAAAATTGGCCAAACTGATCTGAAAAATTCTAGAATCAATTGGCTTGGTTAGAAGCTCACTTTTTCCTATAAATAAAAGCCTTTCCCTTTGTTGAAGCTTAATAGTGTTTTTTCACTGTTACCCTACTTCTCCCAAGAGCCAAAAAACTATGAATTTACTCATAATTCATTAGTTTTTTGACCTTCCCTCGTCTAAAGATTGGTGGCCATTCTTGTTTCAAACAAGAGTAGAACCCTCAAACCATCAAGCCAAAAGAAAAAATAAAGTAGAAAATGTTTGCATTAGAATGATTTAAATACTCTTAGTGAACTTCTAATTAATTTTAGAGAGTTAAAATTTGAAAAATGGTCAGCCATACAAAGGAGGTTATGGTGAATTTTTTCTACAATTGTGAAAAATAAAAAATATATTACTTTCTTTAGAATTAAATTATATGTATAGAAGAGAGCATATTGAAATTTTTATTTTGATTATAAAAGTGTTATTTTCATCATAAGTGATTTTTATGCATAAATGGATGCATAAAAGAAATTCTTTTATATTAAAAGAGTGATTTTTTGATTTGTATACATAAACATATGCATAAAAGATATTTTTTTATATTAAAAGTGTGATTTTTATCATAAATGATTTTTATGCATAAATGGATGCATAAAAGAAATTCTTTTATATTAAAAGAGTGATTTTCATCATAAATGATTTGTATGCATAAACATATGCATAAAAGATATATTTTTTTATATTAAAAGTGTGATTTTTGTCATAAATGATTTTTATGCATAAATGGATGCATAAAAGAAATTCTTTTATATTAAAAGAGTGATTTTCATCATAAATGATTTGTATGCATAAACATACGCTTAAAAGATATTTTTTTAATATTAAAAGTGTGATTTTCATCATAAATGATTTTTATGCATAAATGGATGCATAAATAAAATTCTTTTATATTAAAAGAGTGATTTTCATCATAAATGATTTGTATGCATAAACATATTCATAAAAGATATTTTTTTAATATTAAAAGACTTTCATCAGAATTAGATTTTATGCATAAATAGATGCATATAAAATGATTATATTTAAATAAGGGTTCTCTTAATCCTCTGTTTAATTTTCACAAAAATTAGAAAAATGAATAAGTAGATAATTTGTGAGAAGAAATGCTACCGTTTCATATTCACTACGATGGTAATGAGAAAATTCAATTAAACTATCGAAGTCGAAGATGGAGATAAACGATTATTTTATTCTTCATAAGAAATTCATGTTTTAGAAACCTGTAAGCAAATATTTGTCGAATGAAATTTAGAAAAAGAGAAATTGAAATAGTACCTTTTGAGAAAGATAGTTTAGGAAGAACCTTTCTAGACCCAAACTCTGATTCAGACTATTGACTAAGACCTAATTCCTTCATCAGTTTCAATCAATGACGATGTGCGCAGTTCAGGAAAAATGTACTCAAATCCCCCACCGAATCTGAAACTAAATTAAGACTTTTGATTTTGATCTGAGGATCAATTTAACAGAATTCGAGGAATTTTGTTTGGAATTCAGACCTGGATCTAGAAGTATTGGGATACGGATTTAAGATTTATTCATGGTATTCAAACAAAATCAAAACTGTAAACTTGCATAGAAACCCTATTTTCTTAAAGGACTGTCTTATGCCAGAATGCTGGAGGGAGCATTTGGCATATATGTTTATCTAAGGGAAGTTCGGTTGCCAACAGCTGGCGGGGAGTGTTCAAGGGATAGCTCACGCGGCAAAAACCTACCCAGGTCTTGACCAGCCTGGGTATGGTGAAAAATGGTGTGCTTCCGGTACGATGGGCGAGGGCCAATGAAGCGGTCCCTGAGTGAAGTACTAGGACACCTAAGGAGGATCTTGGGGGGTTCTGACCAGGCGATGCACGGGCTCGCAGTGCTTAGGACACCCATACGTATGTCGAGGAAGATATATATATGTATGTTGACGAAGTGATTATTGTAATCTGTTTACTGGATCTCATACTTGCTAACCAGGACCAGCTGGTCAGCTGACCACCCATACGTATGTCGAGGAAGATATATATATGTATGTTGACGAAGTGATTATTGTAATCTGTTTACTGGATCTCGTTGCTGACCAGCTGGTCCCAACGGAGAGTCCAGAGTGGTACTATTTTTGTGAAACAAGGGATTGAATGGAAATTTTGAATTATGAAATCTGTGATCATATCTGTTTTGTTAATGGATTATTTTTATATTAAAGTTTTAAAGAGGAGTGTGTGCGTATCTGTTTTCTAAAGCCAAAGTTAAGAAAGGCATTTCAATTATGGGTGAGAGTACTTGTTTGGTTCTACCGATTCCAGTGGTAGGGTGGTGGCTAACCCATGGGCCGGATGGGGTTAGGCTAGAATCAGTGGAGTTTTAATAATCAAACTGAAAAATCTTAGGATTACGCTAGGATTCGAGTAGTTAGTTAATTCCCTGTTAATTTTCTCAATTGAGTGGATCAACGTCTATGCTTGATCTTGATTAGAAAAAAAGCATTGAAATCGCTCAGATGATCAAATTATATCAGTGATAGTTTCCTTCTATCTAGTTTATTCAGGTGAAAGATAGTTTAGATTTGATCTCGTTAGAAAAATTCGTTAAGAAAATTCAAAAAGGTGGATCGTCCCCGCTTTACGAGCATGGGATATTTTCTCGGTTTTGGTTTTCAGAGTGACCACTAGCCTAGTCTCGTGCCCGGACATTCGTGGGCGAGGCCCCGAGTGAGAAACCCTGCCTCGCGCATGAGGGGGCTGCTTCCGGTGTCAGCTACCGGGAGTTCCGGTGCACGGAGGGGACAGAGGGATCTCACAGTTGGGTATCAGAGCGCTGTTATAAATTTAAGTAACATCATCGAAAATTGCCTAAATTTTTAATAGAAATCTAGGAAAGAAATGTTTTTCGCTTGTTAATACTATGTGAATGAACTTCAAAAATTGAAAACTTATAAATTGAATTGGAAATTTATAGATGGACACCTCGAACCTATCTGGAATTCCTGGACTCTCTCAGAGTCAGGATATGATAGCTTTTGCATTTGATCACCTCATCAACTCTACTACGATCCGAATGAGCAGAGTGAGACTCGCTTGCCATTTTGAGAGTCTTTACTTTCCTGATCCTCTTGAGCGACGTCGGTATACGTGGTTCAATGGAGGACGGTGTATTACTATCAGTACCAGTCAGTGTCAGCAGAGGCTCAGGCAAAATATTTCCTTGACCATGATTCTGATAAGACTAGGGCTTGTTCAGCATGTTCAACTCTGTGATCATTCACCCAGGAACTTCAGAACTTCATGCCGATTTTTTAGACTTAGCCATTTTATCCCGAGAAATAGAATTACAGCACCTCTTTGTGTAATGAATCGTGTGTACCATGGTATGTCCTCATCACAATTTTGCTTCTTTATACGATTACAGCTGAGGCAGTGATTCTTGAGCCGAGCTACTCTATGTACATATTGCAACTTTTATATAAATATAGAAATGTTTTCTAGAGAAAAAAATTTTCGTGTTGTATAAGTGATTGTTTACGGAGGATCTGATAAAGAAAAATCTGTTATCGGACATATGTCATAGATCTCTAATAAGATCATTGTCTTGTTTAAGAAATTGTTTTCCAAACCTCTTCAATCTTAGGATCTCGTGAATGATATCAAAATAAAAATTTAATAATATATAAATTTTTGGCAAAATTATGAGACGAGAAAACCGTGGCCGTCAGCCAGACCCTCTCTCTAAAGATGACGAGCTTGACCCTGATGTTCGCAAGGCTCTTCATAGGACTCAGCCAGGACCCTTCAAAGGAGAAGGGGAGAACCTGGGCGAGGCTGTGGAGAAATGGGTGGAAGCCATGGAAGAATATTTTGACGTCACAGGCTACAATGAGCGGAGCAAAATGGCTCTTGCGTGGCTGAAAATAGTGGAAATAGCCAGGGTAGCATGGAGGAACCACTGTGACACCAACCGTCTGGATAGAAATACTCAATCCTGGAACGACCTAAAAACCTATTTGAGAAAGAAATTTTGTCCCCCTGGATTTTTGGAAATCAAAATGAACGAATTCTTAGAGCTAAAGCAAGAGAGCAAAACCATCGAGGAATATCACCAGGCCTTTGCTCTTCTACTCAAATATTCACCACCTCTAGATGAAGAACAACTCATGGCCAGGTTCATTCGGGGAATGAACGAACCCTTGGACACACTGGTCAAAAATGCCAAGCTAGTGTCCATGGCTGAAGCAGTAAGAATGGCAAAGGATTTTGCCAAAGCCTTTGTAGTAAAGGTCCTGCCAAAGCTTGCACCCTCTAACTTTAAAAGATTCCAAGCCCAGGGAAGTACTTCAAACTTTCCACCCCCGAAGAGGCAGCAAGGCCCGAATCAGAATCAGGATGCAAGAATATTCCAAAGTGAAGGAAGATCCTTCCCCCAGAATACTTTCTCAAGAGCCCCACCTCTTTCAAGAAATCAGAGGGATGAACTCAGAAGTGAAAACCGATGTTTTGGATGCTAAGGTTTTGGTCACCAACTGAAAGACTGCCCGACTCCTGCCATGTCAAGGGGACAGGGAAGTCAAGGACCCCGAGTTCAGAGACCAACCCCTTCATACCAGTCTCCGTCTTGCTCAAGCCAGGGAAACCCCAGAAGAACTCCAGCTTAGCCATCTGCCTCTGTCCAGAGTTCCACCTCAGACTGCAGCAGCCAGAGTAGTCACAATTTCAGATGAAGTAGAAGAGGAAAGAGGGCAAATCTTTGCTGTAATTGAAAACCAAGGACCTAACCGTTAGTTCTCAATCATCCATACTCCAACAGAATATCAGGGTAAGCCTTTTAAGCTTTTGATTGATTCAGGCAGTTCTCATTCATTCATTTCCCCTGGGTGGATGCTTGTGTAAGCTAGTCTTAGAACAGAAATCAGGGAAACCTATGCCAGTTGAATTGGCCAGTGGGAAGACTCTTTTCACTCACCATGAGACAGATCTTATCTAGTTCAATCTAGATGGTAATGTAACCGACTGTCAGTTCAAAGTCTTACCTCTGGGAGTTTTTGACGAGATCCTTGGAATGGATTGGCTCCATAAAAATCAAGCTAACATACACTGTCACAATGGATCCATTTCCTTCCATGACCTTCACGGGAACAAAGTTCAAGGAACTGGAGTTTTCGGATCCCCAGACCTTCAGTTAGTAAAAGCTTCTAGGTTGCTGAAAGGACTTAGAAAGAAGCAGCAAATTTATGTTGTCAAAATGAACCCAGTAGACTCAAAGCTTAAGGCTAAAGAACCAGAATGGTTAAATGAATTTGATGATCTATTCCCAGTAGAGCTAACTGAAATGCCTCCAATCCGGGAAGTAGATCATGTGATTGAATTGACCCCCGAAGCTCAGCAGTAGCCCTGCGCATGTACAAAATGCTAGTTCTTGATGCCATCAAACTCAAGGAATAGCTTAGATAGCTGTTAGAACAAGGGTTTGTAAGACCCAGTGTTTCACCTTGGGGTGCGCCAGTTCTCTTTCAGAAAAAGAAAGATGGAACGCTTAGACTCTGTGTGGACTATAGAGGTCTAAATCAGCTGACAGTTAAGAATAAGTATCCTATCCCAAGAATTGATGAGCTTTTGGACAGGCTAAATGGAGCCCAGATCTTCACAAAGATAGATCTCAAATCTGGATATTACCAGATCAGGATCAATGATCAAGATATACCGAAAACAGCCATCAATACTTGCTATGGGCATTATGAATTTACTGTTATGTCGTTCAGATTAACTAATGTCCCAGCTACATTCAATCGCTTAATTCAGGACATCCTCAGAGAATACTTGGATGATTTTGTTCTAGTTTTCTTTGATGACATTATGACTTACTCAAAAGAATGCAGCTGACCATGAGACTCATGTCCGAAAAGTTCTTGAGATTCTAAGGAAGCACCAACTCTTTGCCAAAAAGAGCAAATGCACTTTCTCTGCTGACCACGTTGAATACTTGGGCTTTCTGGTATCCAGAGATGGAATTTCTCTAGATTTCGCAAAAGTCCAAGCAGTCATAGATTGGCCTGAACCAAAGACACTGAAAGAAGTCAAAGGATTCTTGGGATTGACTAGTTGGTATAGAATTTTTATACCAAAGTATGCTCTCATAGCTTCCCCCCTGACTAACCTTCTCAAAAAGAATACCCCATTTCTGCCAAACAAGTGCCAGAGTGCTTTTGATAAACTGAAGACCGCCTTGGTAACCAGTCCCGTTCTGAAGCTGCCAAATTTCTCTCTACCCTTTGAGGTAGTAACTGATGCAAGTGGTTTTGCCCTGGGAGGTGCACTCATGCAGGAAGATCATGCAGTGGCCTATGAATCCCGAAAACTCAAAACGCATGAGAGAAATTATGCTGTCCACCCACGATCTGGAACTACTTTCAGTAGTATATGCCCTGAAGTTGTGGAGACATTACCTACTGGGACAAAGATTCACTTTGATGAGACAGATCATCAGAGCTTAAAGTGGATCTTCACCCAGAAGGATCTCAACATGCGCCAAAGAAGGTGGATGCAGACCTTGCAGGAATTTGATTTTGAAATCAAGTACCGTCCAGGCAAAGAAAATGTGGTAGCAGATGCCCTCAGTAGAAAAGCCTCCTTGCTTGCAATTACTGTAGTATCAAATCCTTTGATTATTGAAGCAAGAGAGAAGATCATGCAGGATAGATTCTTTGGCCCTATTGCTACCCTACTTATGCAGGAAAGCAAAACTCCACAGGAGTTGAATAGAGTTCAAGGGTACAGCCTGGATGATGACATTATATATTATAATCTCGCAGGCTATGCATTCCCAATGATTATATATTATAATCTCGCAGGCTATGCATTCCCAATGATGAGGGAACCAAGGATCAAATTCTAAATGAAGCCCATGACAGCCTTATAGGAGGACATCCAGGTTTCATCAAAACCTACATGTTTGTAAAGAAAAGCTTCTTTTGGCCTGGTCTGAAAAAGAATGTACTGAATCATGTACGTCAATGTCTGACATGCCAGAAAGTCAAAGCTGAAAGATTAAAAATGCCTGGGAAGTTACATCCATTGGACATCCCCCAGACTTTATTAATAGATTACCTTCAGTGCAATCAGGTTACAACTCCATTTTCCTGGTAGTTGACAGACTAACCAAAGTTGCCCATATGATCCCAGTAAAAGACTGCAGTGGATGTGGCTAGAGTGTTCCTCAAAGAAATCTTTAGATTGCATGGCCTACCCAGGAGAATAGTAAGTGATCGAGGTCCCAAGTTTACTTCAAGGTTCTGGACTGCATTTTTCGAAGCAGTGGAAACTTTCTTGGATCTCAACACAGCTTATCATCTTGAGACCGATGGTCAAACTGAAAGGGTAAACCAAGTAATCAAAGATATACTTCAGTCATGCTGTGGCAGGGAACCCAAGAAGTGGCTAAGCTATCTGCACCTAGTCGAGTTCGCCTACAATGCTTCTTATCACCGAAGTATCGAGATGAGCCCTTTTAAAGCTCTGTATGGACAAGATTTCTTAACTCAATTAACTTGGTCTGACCCATTCATTAGGGTCGAGATGTCTAGACAGATGCTTGATAACATGGAGCAGTAGGTGCAATCAATTTGTAAAGATATTAAAGCTGCCCAGGATCGACAGAAGCAGTATGCAAATAAGAAGAGGACAGACAGAAAGTTTGAAGAAGCAGATATGGTCTTCATTAGAGTACGACCCAAAAGAAGTTCTCTATCTCTTGGGAAGTACAAGAAGTTATCCCCCAGATATTGTGGGCTATATCTGGTTACAAAGAAAGTAGGTGACTTAGCCTACGAGCTTCTTCTACCTCCTCATCTCAAAGTTCATAATGTATTTCATGTAAGCCTTCTAAAGAAATATGTGCCAAGCCCAAATCATGTACTTGATGACCTCTTCAACCCAAGGACAGATGGAACTCCAACCTGAAGAAATTCTTAATGTTCGAGAAAAGATTCTCAGGAACAGAATTCTCAGAGAATTATTGGTAAAATGGAAGTTCTATCCTTTTGAAGATGCCACCTGGGAGAATGAAGCCGATCTATTGCGGGATTACCCCTAGTTTGCGAGATGAGGGTTCCTTGCGTTTTTCAAGTGGGAGAGAATGTAAGATTCCTCCCCAACCTTTCAAGATGTCCAGCATCTTCCCCTGTAATTAAATCCCTCTTTAGATATATAAAAGATCTTGTTTCTACCAGTTTTGGCCTAGAGAGAGAAAATCTTCTAGAGAGTGGTAATTCAGTTTTTAAATATTTTTGGATGGAAAAATATCTCATCTTATTAAAATAAGTTTCCCTGAAACAGAAATTCAAAAAGATTTTCAGAAGATGCATTAGAAATTAAGTATAATCTGTTCAAGAGGCATTATCCTAGGGGTCAAGATTTAAATTAAGATTCCTATAGACCAATAAGATTCATCCAAATGTAGGGAGGAGATAAATGGAGAAATAAAAGGAAAATCCCCCAAAAATGAGTAAATACTCACATAAGATGAAGAGTTGACTAAGGACAAGGTTAATAGTTAAAAAAGAGAGATATTTAGAAGAAATGATGCATTTTTGACACCTCAGTATGGGGGAATTCCCCTCATGAAGGAGGCACCTATTTCACATGTGTGGGAGAGTTTTAAACTCCCAAATAATGAGATATTTTTATCTCTCCTCTCTTCGGTTTCGACTAGATCCAAAAAGTGGACTAAACTGACCCAAAAATAGTCAAAAATTGACCAAACTGATCTGGAAAATTCTAGAATCAGTTGGCTTGGTTAGAAGCTCACTTTTTCCTATAAATAGAAGCCTTCCCCTTTGTTGAAGCTTAATAGTGTTTTTGCATTGTTACCCTACTTCTCCCAAGAGCCAAAAAACTGTGAACTTACTCATAATTCATTAGTTTTTTGACCTTCCCTCTTCTAAAGATTGGTGGCCACTCTTGTTTCAAACAAGAGTAGAACCCTCAAACCATCAAGCCAAAGGAAAGCTCTCAATTTCCTTTGTAAGTTGGAGATTCTTCTCTTTTCTATTCATTTTATGATTTTTTTATGATTTTTGTCTTCTCTAAATGGAAAATGATGTTATGCCTCATTGAAAAAAGACATTCCCCACTCTTCTTTAGTAAATCCAACCATTCTTATCCTAGATGAATGATTAATGGATAAAATCAAGTTTTTCATTATGTTTCTAGAAAATGTTTACATTAGAATGATTTAAATACTCTTAGTGAACTTCTAATTAATTTTAGAGAGTTGAAATTTGAAAAATGGTCAGCTATACAAAGGAGGTTATGGCAAAATTTTTTTAAAATTGTGAAAAATAAGTTTTACTTTTTTATTCAAAAAGAGTAATTCCCATCGTATATGTATTCTTAAAGTGTTATTTTTCATCCTAGGTATAGAAAAATGCATACTAAAAATATTTTATTAAAAAAATATATTACTTTCTTTGGAATTAAATTCTATGTATAGAAGAGAGCATATTGAAATTTTTATTTTGATTATAAAAGTGTTATTTTCATCATAAATGATTTTTATGCATAAATGGATGCATAAAAGAAATTCTTTTATATTAAAAGAGTGATTTTCATTATAAATGATTTGTATGCATAAACATATGCATAAAAGATATTTTTTTATATTAAAAGTGTGATTTTCATCATAAATGATTTTTATGCATAAATGGATGAATAAAAGAAATTCTTTTATATTAAAAGAGTGATTTTCATTATAAACAATTTGTATGCATAAACAAATGCAAAAAAAAAAAAATATTTTTTTATATTAAAAGTGTGATTTTTATCATAAATGATTTTTATGCATAAAAGAAATTCTTTTATATTAAAAGAGTGATTTCCATCCATAAATGATTTGTATGCATAAACATATGCATAAAAGATATTTTTTTATATTAAAAGTGTGACTTTCATCATAAATGATTTTTATGCATAAATGGATGCATAAATGAAATTCTTTTATATTAAAAGAGTGATTTTCATCATAAATTATTTGTATGCATAAACATATGCTTAAAAGATATTTTTTTAATATTAAAAGTGTGATTTTCATCATAAATGATTTTTATGCATAAATGGATGCAAGTGTGACTTTCATCATAAATGATTTTTATGCATAAATGGATGCATAAAAGAAATTCTTTTATATTAAAAGAGTGATTTTCATCATAAATGATTTGTATGCATAAAAGATTTTTTTATTAAAAGTGTGATTATCATCATAAATGATTTTTATGCATAAATGGATGCATAAAAGAAATTCTTTCATATTAAAAGAGTGATTTTAATCATAAATGATTTTTATGATGATAAAAGTGTGACTTTCATCAGAATTAGATTTTATGCATAAATAGATGCATATAAAATGATTATATTTAAATAAGGGTTCTCTTAATCCTCTGTTTAATTTTCGTAAAAATTAGAAAAATGAATAAGTAGATAATCTTTGAGAAGAAATGCTACCGTTTCATATTCAGTAAGATGGTAATGAGAAAATTCCATTAAACTATCAAAGTCGAAGATCGAGATAAATGATTATTTTATTCCTCATAAGAAATTCATGTTTTAGAAACCTGTAAAGCAAATATTCGTCGAATGAAATTTAGAAAAAGAGAAATTGAAAAAGTACCTTCTTTCGAGAAAGATAGTTTAGGAAGAACCTTTCCAGACCCAAACTCTGATTCAGACTATTGACCAAGACCTAATTCCTTCGCTCGTCAGTTTCAATCAATGACGACCAGTTCAGGAAAAATGTACTCAAATCCCCCGCCGAATCTGAAACTAAATTAAGACTTTTGATTTTGATCTGAGGATCAAGTTAACAGAATTCAAGGAATTCTGTTTAGAATTCAGACTTGGATCTAGAAGTATTGGGATACGGATTTAAGATTTATTCATGGTATTCAAACAAAATCAAAACTGTAAACTTGCATAGAAACCTTGTTTTCCTAAAGGACTGTCTTACACCAGAATGCTGGAGGGAGCATTTGGCATATATGTTTATCTAAGGGAAGTTCGGTTGCAACAGCTGGCAGGGAGTGTTCAAGGGACAGCTCATGCGGCAAAAACCTGCCTAGGTCTTGACCAGCCTGGGTATGGTGAAAAATGGTGTGCTTCTAGTACGATGGGTGAGGGCCGACGAAGCGGTCCCTGAGTGAAGTACCAAGACACCTAAGGAGGATCCTGGAGGGTTCTCACCAGGCGATGCACGGGCTCGCGGTGCTTAGGACACCCATACATATGTCGAGGAAGATATATATATGTATGTTGACGAAGTGATTATTGTAATCTGTTATTACTGGATCTCGTTGCTGACCAGCTGGTCCCAACGGAGAGTCCAGAGTGGTACTATTTTTGTGAAACAAGGGATTGAATGGAAATTTTGAATTATGAAATCTGTGATCATATCTATTTTGTCAATGGATTTTTTTTATATTAAAGTTTTAAAAGAGGAGTGTGTGCGTATCTATTTTCTAAAGCTAAAGTTAAGAAAGGCATTTCAATTATGGGTGGGTGAGTACTTGTTTGGTTCTACCGATTCCAATGGTAGGGTGGTGGCTAACCCATGGGCCGGATGGGGTTAGGCTGGAATCAGTGGAGTTTTAATAATCAAACTGAAAAATCTTAGGATTACGCTAGGATTCAAGTAGTTAGTTAATTCCCTGATAATTTTCTCAATTGAGTGGATCAACGGCTGTGCCTAATCTTAATCAAGAAAAAGCGTTGAAATCGCTCAGATGATATTATATCAGTGATAGTTTCCTTCTATCTGGTTTATTCAGGTGAAGGATAGTTTAGATTTGATCTCGTTAGAAAAATTCGTTAAGAAAATTCAAAAAGGTGAAATCGTCCCCACTTTTCGGGCATGGAAAATTTTCTCGGTTTTGGTTTTCAGAGTGACCACCAGCCTAGTCTCGTGCCCAGACATTCGTGGGCGAGGCCCCGAGTGAGAAACCCTGCCTCGTGCATGAGGGGGCTGCTTCCACTGATGTCAGCTACCACGAGTTCCGGTGCGCGAAGGGGGCAGAGGGATCTCACAGGTTTCGGAGGAACCGCTAGGCTAGTCTCTTGTCCGGATATCCATGGGCGAGGCCCCGAGTGTGGATCCCTGCCTTGCGTGAGAGATTGACGTTGCTTCCGCCGCTTGCACCCTCGGAGGGGGTGGGGGTCTCACACCTGGTACCAGAGCTTTGTTGAAAGCTAATAATGAGAAATGAATTCTTATCAGAAATTTATAATAAAAACTCAAAAAGAGCATTTACATTTTGTATTTTCATTTCTTAAGCTTCATTAATGAAGATTTTTAATCAAAGAATTTAGTTTTATAAATAGAAGTTCCACACTTATCCGGTATTCCCAATCTTATCTAGTCAAGGTATGACTGCTTTCGCCTTCGAGCATCTCATCTCTTCTTCCTACAACTCGAACGAGCCGAGCCAGACTCGCAAGCCATTTTGAGGATTTATATTTCCAAATCTTGGCCTATCATCAAACCACATTTGTTTGCAATGTGCATTGGAAAGGCCCAATTTGCAATGTGTTGTGGCCTTAGAGAGCACCTTGAAAATTGGGCCATTTGAACGCATATTGCAACCAAATGTGATCCGAATGGTGACCAAACATTGCAAGAGTGTATATGTAGACCCCATCCTCACTCTTCCAAAGTTTGGTCACCTCATAACATATTTGGTGGCAGTGTGCATTGGAAAGGCCCAATTTTGACCGTGTGGTGGCCTTACAACCCCTGAAAACTAGGCCTTCGACACTTACATTGCACACAAAAAAGGTTTTATGGTCACAAAGCTTTGCAAGAGTGTATATGTGGATCCCACACTCACTCTTGCAAATTCTGGTCATCAGCGAAAAACATTTGGTTTCAATGTGCATTAGAATGGCCCAATTTTCGATGTGTTGTGGCCTTAGAGGGTCCCTTGAGAATTGGGCCTTTCAAATGCACATTGCAACAACCAAATAAGGTCTGTGGTGACTAAACTTTGCAAGAGGGAGAGTGGCCTCCACATATACACTCTTGCAAAGTTTGGTCACCATCGGACCACATTTGGTTGAAATGTGCATTGGTAGGGCCCAATTTTCAAAGCCCCTTGAAAATTCGATCTTTCTAACACATATTAAAACCAAATGTTGTTTGATGTTGACTAAACTTTGCTAGAGTGAGGTTGGGGTCCACATATACACTGTTACAAATTTTGGTAACCATAGGACCACATTTGGTTGCAATGTGCAATAAAAGGCCCAATTTTCAATGTGTTGTAGCCTTAGAGAGCCCCCTTAAAATTGGGCCCTTCCAATGCACATTGCAACCAAATAAGGTCTGATGGTGACCAAACTTTGCCACTGTGAGGATTCAATCCACATATACACTCTTGCAAAGTCTGGTCACCATCGAATGATATTTGGCTGCAATGTGCATTGCAAGGGTCCAATTTTCAATGTGTTGTGGCCTTAGAGAGCCTTGTGAAAATTGAGCCTTTCCAATGCACATTTCAACTAAATGTGATGTGATGGTGACCAAACTTTGCAAGAGCATATATGTGAACCCCACCCTCACTCTTGCAAAGTTTCATTACCATCAGATCATATTTGATTACAATGTGTACATTGGAAAGGCCTAATTTTCAATGTGTTGTTGCCTTAGAGAGCCCTCTGTAGTCCAATGGTCACAAAATTTTGTAAGAGTGTATATATGGACTCCAACCTCTCTCTTGCAAAGTTTGGTCATCATCAGACAACATTTGTTTGCAATGTGCATTGGAAAGGGGCTCCCTAAGGTAACACCACATTAAAAATTGGGCCTTTCGAACGAGCCGAGCCAGACTCGCAAGCCATTTTGAGGATTTATATTTCCAAATCTTGGCCTATCATCAAACCACATTTGTTTGCAATGTGCATTGGAAAGGCCCAATTTGCAATGTGTTGTGACCTTTGAGAGCCCCTTGAAAATTAGGCCTTTCCAATGCACATTACAACCAAATGTGATCTGATGATGACCAAACTTTGCAAGAGTGTATATGTGGACCCCATGCTGAATCTTGGAAATTTTGGTCACCATCATAACGTATTTGGTGGCAATGTGCATTGGAAAGGCCCAATTTTCAATGTGTGGTTGCCTTACAGTCCCCTGAAAATTGGGCCTTCGACATTTACATTGCCAAATAAGGTTTGATGGTCACAAATATTTGCAAGAGTGTATATGTGGATTCCACCCCCCTCACTCTTGTAAATTTTAGTCATCATCGGACAACACTTGGTTGCAATGTGTATTGAAATGGCCCAACTGTCAATGTGTTGTGGCCTTAGAGGGTCCCCTGAAAATTGGGCCTTTCAAATGCACATTGTAACCAAATAAGATTTGTGGTGACCAAACATTTCAAGAGTGAGATTGGGCTCCACATATACATGCTTGTAAAGTTTGGTCACCATCGGACCACATTTGGTTGCAATGTGCATTGGTAGGGCCCAATTTTCAATGTGTTGTGGCATCATAGAGCCCCTATGTAAGGGTGCAATATGGTTCGATGGTGACCAATTTTTGCAAGTGTGAGGGTGGGTCCATATATACACTCTTGCAAAGTCTAGTCACCATCAAACCGTATTTGGCTTCAATATGCATTGCAAGGGTTCAATTTTCAATGTGTTGTGGCCTTAAAGAGCCCAGTGAAAATTGGGCCTTTCCAATGCACATTGTAACTAAACGTGATATGATGGTGACCAAACTTTGCAAGAGTGTATATGTGAACCCCACCCTCACTCTTACAAAGTTTCATTACCATCGGATCATATTTGATTGCAATGTGTGCATTGGAAAGGTCTTATTTTCAATGTGTTATTGCCTTAGAGAGCCCTTTGAAAATTGGACCTTTGGCACACACATTACACACAAATGTAGTCCAATGGTAACAAAATTTTGTAAGAGTGTATATATGGACTCCACCCTCCCTCTTGCAAAGTTGGGTCATCAATCATCAGACAACATTTGTTTGCAATGTGCATTGGAAAGGCCTAACTTTCAATGAGTTGTGGCCTTAGGGAGCCTCGTGAAAATTGGGCCTTTCCAACACACATTGCATTCAAATGTGGTCCAATGATGAACAAACTTTGCGACAATGTATATGTAAACCCCGCCCTCACTCTTGCAAAGTTTGGTCACCATCATACTGTATTTGGTGGCAATGTAAATTGAAAAGACCCAATTTTCAATTTGCGGTGGCCTTAGGGCCCCCTGAAAATTGTGCCTTCAACATGTATATTTTACACAAATGTGGTAGGATGGTCACAAAACTTTGCAGACCCCATCCTCACTCTTATAAAGTTTGGTCATCCTCGAAACACATTTGGTTGCAATGTGTATTGAAAAGACCCAATTTTCAATGTGTTGTGGAGGGAAAAAATAGGGGCTATTTATAGTCCAATGGCTATTTTTTAGGGTTCTTGAAAACTTATGGGATATTTTATTCCAACCATTCAAAAGATTATTTGACTAATTATTTCCAAATTTTTAGAGGGAATGAAGAAAGATTCACTAAAAATACACTAGGCACTACAATTTTGTAGAAGAATTTCAAAAGATTCGCCCAATTTTATATTTTTCTAGGTTTTTATAGAGCACATATTCAACAACCCATCTACACTTACACATTGTTGAAGGTGTCTTATTTTTTACCTTAGTGTTGTGGCCTTTGAGAGCCCCCTGAAAATTGGGCCTTTCCAATGCACATTGCAACAAAATGTGACCTCATGGTGACCAAACTTTGTAAGAGTATATGTGGGCCCCATCCTCACTCTTGCAAAATTTAGTCACCATCGGATCATCTTTTATTTTGCAATGTGAATTGGAAAGGCCCAATTTTCAATGTGTTATGGCCTTAAAGAGCCCTCTGAAAATTGGGCCTTTGGCACACACATTACACGTAAATGTTGTCGGATGGTGATAAAATATAAGAGTGTATATGCAGACTCTACCATCCCTCTTGCAAAGCTTGGTTCATCATCGGACCGCATTTATTTGCAATGTGCATTGGAAATGCCCAATTTGCAATGTGTGGTGGCCCTAGAGAGCACCCTGAAAATTGGGCCATTCCAATGCACATTGCAACCAAATGTGATCCGATGATGGACAAACTTTACAAGAGTGTATATGTAGATCCCATCCTCACTCTTGCAAAGTTTGCAAAGTTTGGTCTCCACAACTTCAGCGCATAAACTACTGAGAGTAACTCCAAGTCATGGATGACATAATTTCTTGCATGGGTTCTGAGCTTTTTGGATTCATAGGCCACTTGCTGTGCATGACCTTCCTACATAAGAGCACCACTGAAGGCATCAAAAACTACTTCAAAAGGTTTGGTAAAATGTGGTAATTTAAGGACGGGATTGGTTACTAAGGGTATCTTTAGCTTATCAAAGGCACTCTGACACATAGCAGACGACTGAAATAGGGTACTCTTCTTGAGAAGGTTAGTTAAAGGGGATGCTATTTGAGCACACCTAGGTATAAAGATCCTATACCATCTAGTTATTTCTAGGAATCCTCTGACTTCCTTTACCGTCTTGGGTTCCGGCCAATCTATGACTGCTTGGATCTTTGCGTGCTGGTCGCAAGAGGCGTGGACATACTACCCTACAAACCACTTGTGTTGCCGTCTCTCCGCCTATATACAGTCTTGTAAAGTTTTCTGACCATTCTACCACATTTGTGTGCAATATACATGTTGAAGGCACAATTTTTAGGGGACTCTAAGGCCACCACACATTGAAAATTGGGTCTTTTCAATGTACATTGCCACTAAATCAGGTATGATGATAACCAAACTTAGCAAGACTGAAGGCGGGGTTTACGTATGCACTCTCTGTTATGGCTCATCCTAACCCTCCTTGAAACACATCCAAAAAGAGATTACCTGGTAAACCGCAACTGTCATGAAGATCTTTCCAATGGCCGAGCTCATAACCCTTGAGGTCTCCAAGCTCTACAACTCCTTGAGAAGCAATTCCACCGTGTCTTCTGCAAGCATTGTCACACTGCTGCGTTATTGCACTATGGGTCCTTGTCCCTCTTCTCACCTCACTTCACTCACACACACTCACTAGCATGCATTAGGGAGAGAGATTAGCAAGAGCAAGACTCAATTGCACAATGGGAGAGTATGTTGTATTATGAGAGAAATTCACTTATATACATGGCCATAAGTGTTCACACTCACTTAAACTAGGGTCGACCGGGCACTTTAGGCTCATAAGAGGCCTAATGCTATTACAATGACTACTCTCATAATATATCCATGAAGTACATTACTTATAGGACTTCATCTTAACATGCTACCACATGCTCTTGAAGCAGGAATCGCCATAAATACTCCGTTATACCATTACGAGCGCCCATCCAAGTTGTAGCTTTGGACACCATCGCTTCATATTTTGAATGTATGATCCTTTGGTGTATCTACCATGACTCCTTGATGTAAGATAATGGCGATTGGATTAACACTCTCGCGAAGTTTGGTCACCATTGGACCACATTTGAATGCAATATGCATTGAAAAAGCCCAATTTGCAAGGGACTCCCTAAGGCAAAAACACATTGAAAATTGGGCCTTTCTAATGCACATTGCAAACAAATGTTGTCCAATGATGACCAAACTTTGCAAGAGGGAGGGCGGAGTCCATATATACACTTACAAAATTTTCTCACCATTGGACTACGTTTTTGTTCAATGTGTGTGCCAAAGATCCAATTTTCAGAGCGCTATCTAAGGCAACAACACATTGAAAATTAGGCCTTTCCAATGCACACATTTTCAGAGGGCTCTCTAAGGCCACATCACATTGAAAATTGGGCCTTTCCAATTCACAGTACAATAAAATATGATCCGATGATGACCAAAATTTACAAGAGTGAGGATGGGATCCACATATACACTCCACATATACACTCTTGCAAAGTTTGGTCACCATCTAATTACATTTGGTTGCAATGTGCATTGGAAAGGCCCAATTTTTAGGAGGCTCTCAAAGGCCACAACAGTGACAACACATTGAGAATTGGGTCTTTTCAATGCACATTGCAACCAAATGTGGTCCGAGGATGAACAAACTTTACAACAGTGAGGATGGGATCCATATACACAATGTTGCAAAATTTTGTGATCATTCTACCACATTTGTGTGCAATATACATGTTGAAGGCACAATTTTCAAAGGGCTCTAAGGCCACCACACATTGAAAGTTGGGTTTTTTCAATGTACATTGCTACGAAATATGGTATGATGGTGACCAAACTTTGCAAGAGTGAGGGTGGGGTATACGTATACAATGTCAAAAAGTTTGGTCACCATCGGACCATATTTGAACCCCATGTGCATTGGAGAGGCCTAATTTTTAAGGGGCTCCCTAAGGTAACACCACATTGAAAATTGGGCCTTTCCAATGCATATTGCAAACAAATGTTGTCTGATGATGACCAAACTTTGCAAGAGGGAGGGTGGATTCCATATATATGTACACTCTTATAAAATTTTCTCACCATTGCACTACATTTGTGTGTAATGTGTGTGCCAAATATTCAATTTTCAGAGGGCTCTCTAAGGCAACAACACATTGAAAATTAGGCCTTTCCAATGCACACAGTGCAATCAAATATGATCTGATGGTAACAAGACAAGAGTAAGAGTGGGATTCACATATACACTCTTGCAAAGTTTGGTCACCATTATATCACATTTAGTTGCAATGTGCATTAGAAAGGCCTAATTTTCACAGGGGTCTCTAAGGCCACAACACATTGAAAATTGGACCCTTGCAATACACATTGTAGCCAAATATGCTTCAATGATGACCAAAATTTGCAAGAGTGTATATGTGGAACCCACCCTCACACTTGCAAAGTTTTGTCACCATCAAACCTTATTCGGTTGTGCGTTAGAAGGGCCCAATTTTAAGGGGGCTCTCTAAGGCCACAACACATTGAAAATTGGGCCTTTCAGTACACATTGCAACTAAATGTGGTTCTATGGTGACCAAAATTTGTAAGAGTGTATATGTGGACCCCAACCGCACTCTAACAAAGTTTAGTCAACATCAAACAACATTTGGTTGCAATGTGTCGGAAAGACCCAATTTTCAAGGGGCTCTCTAAGGCCACAACACATTTAAAATTGAGCCCTTTCAATGCACATTGCAACCAAATGTGGTCTAATGGTCACCAAACTTTGCAAGAGTGTATATGTGGACCCCACTCTCACTCTTGCAAAGTCTGGGTACCATTAGATCTTATTTGGTTGCAATGTGCATTTGAAAGGCCCATTTTTCAGGGGACTGTAATGCCAACAATACATTGAAAATTGGGCCATTCCAATGCACATTGCAACCAAATGTTTTTTGATGATGACTAAAATTTGCAAGAGTGAGGGTGGCATCTACATATACTTGTTTGCAAAACTTAGTGACCATCAAACCTTATTTGTGTGCAATGTAAGTGTCAAAGGCCCAATTATCAAGGGCTATAAGGCCACCACACAATGAAAATTGGGCCTTTCCAATGCACATTGCCACCAATATATGGTATGATGGTGAACAAACTTTGCGAGAGTGAGGATGGGGTCTATAAATACACTCTTGTATAGTTTGGTCACCGTCGGATCAAATTTGGTTACAATGTGTGTTGGAATGGCCTAATTTCCAAGGTGCTCTCTAAGGCCACAACACATTGCAAATTGCACCTTTCCAATGCACATTGCAACAAAATGTGGTCCAATGATGAACCAAGATTTGCAAAGAGGGACGGTAGCGTCTGCATATACACTCTTATATTTTGTTACCATCGGACAACATTTATGTGCAATGTGTGTGCCAAAGGCCCAATTTTTGGAGGGCTCTCTAACGCCACATCACATTGAAAATTGGGCCTTTCCAATTGACATTTCAATAAAAGATGATCCGATATGGTGACCAAACTTTACAAGAGTAAGAATGAAGTCCACATATACACTCTTGTAAACTTTGGTCACCATCAGATCACATTTGGTTGCAATAATGTGCATTGGAAAGGCCCAATTTTTAGGGGACTCTCAATAGGGGACTCTCAAAAGCCACAATAGTGATGACATATTGAGAATTGGGCCTTTCCAATGTGCATTGTAACCAATGTGGTCCGAGGATGAACAAACTTTACAACAGTGAGGATGGGGTCCATATATACACTGTTGCAAAATTTTGTGACCATTCTACCACATTTGTGTGCAATATACATGTTGAACGCACAATTTGGAAAGGGCTCTAAGGCCACCACACATTGAAAATTAGGTCTTTTCAATGTAAATTGCCACTAAATATGGTATGATGGTGACCAAAATTTGCAAGAGTGAGGGCGAGTTTACATAGACAATGTCGCAAAGTGTAGCAACCATTCGACCACAATTGAACGCAATGTGCGTTGGAGAGGCCCAATTTTAAGGGAACTCCCTAAGGCAACAACACATTGAAAATTGGGCCTTTCCAATGCACATTGCAAACAAATGTTGTCCGATGTGATGACCAAACTTTGCAAGAGGGAGGGTGGAGTCCATATATACACTCTTAAACAATTTTCCCACAATTGGACTACATTTGTGTGCAATGTGTGTGCCATAGATCCAATTTTCTGAGCACTATCTGAGGCAACAAACACATTGAACATTAGGCCTTTCCAATGCACACATTGCAATCAAATATGACCGATGGTAACGAGACTTTGCAAGAGTGAGAGTGGGGTTCACATATACACTCTAGCAAAGCTTGGTCACCATCATATACACTCTAGCAAAGCTTGGTCACCATCATATCACATTTAATTGTTGCAATGTGCATTGGAAAGGCCCAATTTTCACATGGCTCTCTAAGGCCACAACACATTGAAAATTGGACCCTTGCAATGCGCATTGTAGCCAATATATGGTTCGATGGTAACCAAAGATTGCAGGAGTGTATATGTGGACCCCACCCTCACACTTGAAAAGTTTGGTTAGCATCAAACCTTATTTGGTTGTGCATTGGAAGGGCCCAATTTTAAGGGGGCTCTCTAAGGTCACAACCCATTGAAAATTGGGCCTTTCAGTGCACATTGCAACCAAATGTGGTCCTATGGTGACCAAATTTTGCAAGAGTATATGTGGACCCCATTTTCACTCTAAGAAAATTTAGTCAACATCAAACAACATTTGGTTGCAATGTGTGTTGGAAAGACCCAATTTTCAAGCAGCTTTCTAAGGCCACAACACATTGAAAATTGGACCCTACACATGCACATTGCAAGCAAATGCGGTCTGATGGTCACCAAACTTTGCAAGAGTGTATATGTGGAGCCCACTCTTACTCTTGCAAAGTTTGGTCACCATCAGTCCTTATTTGGTTGCAATGTGCATTTGAAAGGCCAAATTTTCAGGGGACCCTCTAATGCTACACATCGAAAATTGGGCCATTCCAATGCACATTGCAACCAAATGTTTTTCGATGATGACCAAAATTTGCAAGAGTGAGGATGGGACCCACATATACACTCTTGCAAAACTTTGTGACTATCAAACCTTTATTATGTGCAATGAAAATGTGTCGAAGATCCAATTTTCAGGGGCTGTAAGGCCACCACACATTCCAAATTGGACCTTTCAAATGCACATTGCCACCAAATATGGTATGATGGTGACCAAACTTTGCAAGAGTAAGGATGGGGTCTACATATACACTCTTGGAAAGTTTTCTCACCATTGGATCACATTTGGTTACAGTGTATATTGAAATAGCCTAATTTTCAGGGTGCTCCTTCAGGCCACAACACATTGCAAATTGGGCCTTTCCAAAGCACATTGCAAAAAAATCTGGTTCGATGATGAACCAAGCTTTGCAAGAGGGATGGTAGGGTTTTCATATACACTCTTATATTTTGTCACCATCGGATAACATTTATGTGCAATGTGCCAAAGGCCCAATTTTTAGAGGACTCTCTAAGGCCACAACACATTGAAAATTGGACCTTTCCAAGTCACATTACAATAAAACATGATCAGATGGTGACCAAACTTTGCAATAGTGAGGATGGAGTCCACATGTACACTCTTACAAATTTTGGTCACCATCATATCACATTTAGTTATAATGTGCATTGGAAAGGCCCAATTTTTGAGGGGGATCTCAAAGGCTACAATAGTGACAACACATTGAGAATTGCCTCTTTCCAATGCACATTGTAACCAAATTTGGTCCGAGGATGACCAAAATTTACAAGGGTCAGGATGGGGTCCATATATACAGTTTTGCAAAGTTCTGTGACCATTCTACCACATTTATGTGGAATATACATATTGAAGGCACAATTCGCAGGGGGCTCTAAGGCCACCACACATTGGAAATTTGGTCTTTTCAATGTAGCTTGCCACCGAATATGGTATGATGGTGACAAAAGTTTATAAGAGTGAGGGCGAGGTTTAGCTATACAATGCCGCAAAGTTTGGTAACCATCAAACCACAATTGAACGCAATGTGCATTGGAGAGGCACAATTTTGAGGGGACTCCGTAAGGCAACAACACATTGCAAACAACAAATGTTGTCCGATGATCACCAAACTTTGCAAGAGAGAGGGCCAATTTTCACATGGCTCTCTAAGGCCACAATACATTGAAAATTGGACCCTTGCAATGTGCAGTCAAATATGGTACGATGGTGACCAAACTTTGCAAGAGTGTATATGGCTCTCTAAAGCCACAATACATTGAAAATTGGATCCTTTCAATGTGCATTGCAGTCAAATATGGTACACGATGGTGACCAAACTTTGCAAGAGTGTATATGTAGACCCCACCCTCATACTTGAACAAATTTGGGCACCATCGGATCTTATTTGGTTGTGCATTGGAAGGGCCCAATTTTAAGAGTATATATGTGAACGCCAACCTCACTCTAACAAAGTTTAGTCAACATCAAACAACATTTGGTTACAAAGTGTGTTGCAAATACCTAATTTTCAAGGGACTCTCTATGGCCGCACACATTGAAAATTGGGCCCTACAATGCACATTATTGCAACTAAATGTGGTGCGATGGTGACCAAACTTTGCAAGAGTGTATATGTGGAGCCCACTCTCACTCCTAAAAAATTTGGTTACCATAGATTTTATTTGGTTACAATGTGCATTTGAAGGGCCCAATTTTCAGGAGACCCTCTAAGGCCACAACACCTTGAAAATTGGGCTATTCCAATACACATTACAACCAAATGTCTTCCAATGATGACCAAAATTTACAAGAGTGAGGGTGGGATCCACATATACACTCTTGCAAAGCTTTGTGACCATCAAACCTTATTTATGTGCAATGTAAATATCGAAGGCCCAGTTTTCAGAGGGCTGTAAGGCCACCAGACATTGAAAATTGGACCTTTCCAATGCACATTGCCACAAAATATGGTATGATGGTGACCAAAATTTGCAAGAGTGAGAATAGGGTCTACATATACACTCTTGCAAAATTTGGTCATGATCGGATCACATTTGGTTACAATGTGTGTTGGAAGGGCCCAATTTTCAGGGTGCTCTCTAAGCCCACACAACACATTGCGAATTGGGCCTTTCCAATGCACATTGCAAACAAATGTGGTTCGATATGATGAACCAAGCTTTGCAAGAGGGACGGTAGGGTTTGCATATACACTCTTATATTTTGTCACCATCAGACAACATTTATGTGTAATGTGTGTGCCAACAAAGGCCCAATTTTCAAAGGGATCTCTAAGGCCACAACACATTGAAAATTGGGCATTTCCAATTCACATTGCAAAAAAAATATGATTTGATGGTGACCAAACTTTGCAAGAGTGAGGATAGGGTCCACAAATACACTCTTACAAACTTTGGTCACCATCAGATCACATTTCGTTACAATGTGCATTGGAAAGGCCCAATTTTGAGAGGGCTCCCAAAGCCCACAATAGTGACAACACATTGAAAATTGGGCCTTTTCAATGCACATTGTAACCAAATGTGGTCCGATGATGAGCAAACTTTACAAGAGGGAGGGTGGAGTCCATATATACACTCTTGTAGAATTGTGTCACCATTGGACTACATTTATGTGCAATTTGTTTGCAAAAGATCCAATTTTTAGAGGGCTCCCTAAGGCAACAACACATTGAAAATTAGGCCTTTCCAATGCAAAAGATTCAATTTTTAGAGGGCTCCCTAAGGCAACAACACATTGAAAATTAGGCCTTTCCAATGCACACATTGCAATCAAATATGATCCAATGCTAATGAAACTTTTCAAGAGTGAGGGTGGGGTTTGCATATACACTCTTGCAAAGTTTGGTCACCATCATCACATTTAGTTGCAATGTGCATTGGAAAGGCCCAATTTCGACATGACTCTCTAAGGCTATAACACATTGAAAATTAGACCCTTGTAATGCACAGTGCAGCCAAATATGGTTCGATGGTGACCAAATGTTGCAAGAGTGTATATGTAGACCCCACCGTCACACTTGCAAAGTTTGGTGACCATTGGACCTTATTTGGTTGTGCATTAGAAGGTCCCAATTTTAAGGGGCCTCTATAAGGCCACAATACATTGAAAATTGGGCCTTTCATTGCACATTGCAATCAAATGTGGTCCTATGGTGGCCAAAATTTGTAAGAGTGTATATGTGGACCCCAATCTCACTCTAACAAAGTTTAGTCAACATCAAACAACATTTGGTTGCAATATGCGTTGGAAAGACCCAATTTTCAAGGGGTTTCTCTAAGGCCACAACACATTGAAAGTTGGGCCTTACCAATGCACATTTAAACCAAATGTGGTCCGATAGTGACCAAACTTTGCAAGTGTATATGTGGAGGCTACTCTCCCTCTTGCAAAGTTTGGTCACCACAGACCGTATTTAATTGCAATGTGCATTTGAAAGGCCCAATTTTTAGGGGACCCTCTAAGGCCCACAACACATCAAAAATTGGGCCATTATAATGCACATTGCAACCAAATGTTTTCTAATGATCAGAATCTATGCAAGAGTGAGTGTGGGATCCACATATACACTCTTGCAAAGCTTTGTGACCATCAAACCTGATTTGTGTGCAATGTAAGTGTCAAAGGCCTAGTTTTCAGGGGGCTGTAAGGCTAGCACACGTTGAAAATTGGGCCTTTCCAATGCACACTACCACTAAATATGGTATGATGGTCACCAAACTTTGGATGAGTGAGGATGGGGTCCAAATATACACTCTTGCAATGTTTGGTTACCATCAGATCACGTTTGGTTGCCATCGGATCACGTTTGGTTACCATCAGATCGCTTTTGGTTGCAATGTGCGTTCGAATGGCCCAATTTTCCAAGGTGCTCTCTAAGACCACAACACATTGCAAATTGATCCTTTCTAATGCACATTGCAAACAAATGTGGTCCGATGATAGGCCAAGATTTGTAAGTGGAACGATAGGGTCTACATATACACTCTTATATTTTGTCACTATCGATAACATTTATGTGCAATGTGTATGCAAAATCCCCAATTTTCAAAGGGCTCTCTAAGGCCACATCACATTGAAAATTGGCACATTGCAATAAAATATGATTCGATGGTGATCAAACTTTGCAATACACTCTTGCAAACTTTGGTCACCATCAGATCACATTTGGTTGAAATGTGCATTGGAAAGGCCCAATTTTCAAGGGGCTCTCAAAGGCCACAACATTGACAACTCATTGAAAATTGGGTCTTTTTAATACACATTTCATCCAAATGTAGTCCGAGGATGAAATTTACAATAGTGAGGATGGGGTCCATATATATAGTGTTGTAAAATTTTGTGACCATTCTACCACATTTGTGTGCAATATACATGTTGAAGGTAAATATGATCCGATGGTAATGAGACTTTTCAAGAGGGAGGGTGGGGTTCACATGTACACTCTTGCAAAGCTTGGTCACTCACCATATATCACATTTAGTTGCAATGTGCATTGGAAAGGCCCAATTTTCTTAGAGGGCTCTCTAAGGCCACAACACATTGAAAGTTGGACCCTTGCAATATTCATTATAGCTAAATATGGTTCAATGGTGACAAAACTTTGCAAGAGTGTATATGTGGATCCTAGCCTCGCACTTGCAAAGGGCATCGAAACTTATTTCATTGTGCATTAGAAGTGTCCAATTTTAAGGGGACTCTCTAAGGCCACAACACATTGAAAATCGGTCCTTTCAGTGCACATTACAACCAAATGTGGTCCTATGGTGTCCAAATTTTGTAAGAGTGTATATGTGGACCCTATCTTCACTCTAATAAAATTTAGTCAACATCAAGCAACATTTTATTGCAATGTGTGTTGGAAAAATCCAATTTTCAAGGGGGTCTCTAAGGCCACAACACATTGAAAATTGGACCCTACAAATGCACATTGCAACCAAATGCGGTCTGATGGTCAACAAACTTTGCAAGAGTGTATATGTGTAGCCCATTCTCACTCTTGCAAAGTTTGGTCACCATCGGACCTTATTTAGTTGTAATGTGCATTTGAAAGGCCCAATTTTTGAGGGACTCTCTAATGCCACAACACATTGAAAATTGGGCCATTCTAATGCACATTGCAACCAAATGTTTTCCGATGATGACCAAAATTTGCAAGAGTGAGGATGGGATCCACATATACACTCTTGCAAAGCTTACCACCATCAAACCTTTATTGTGTGTAATGTAAGTGTCGAAGGTCCAATTTTCAAGGGCTGTAAGGCCACCACACATTGAAAATTGGACCTTTCAAATGCACATTGCCACCAAATATGGTATGATGGTGACCAAACTTTGCAAGAGTGAGGATCAGGTCTACAAATACACTCTTGCAAATTTGGATCACCATCGGATCACATTTAGTTACAGTGTGCATTGGAATGGCCCAATTTTCAGGGTGCTCTTTAAGGCCACAACACATTGCAAATTGGGCCTTTCTAAAGCACAGTCCAAAAAAATGTGGTCCCATGAGATGAACCAAGCTTTGCAAGAGGGATGGTAGGGTCTGCATATACATTCTTATATTTTGTCACCACCATCGGCGGCGGATAACATTCATGTGCAATGTGTGTGCCAAAGGCCCAATTTTCAGAGGGCTCTCTAAGGCCACAACACATTGAAAATTGGGCCTTTCCAAGTCACATTGCAATAAACCATGATCCGATGGTGACCAAACTTTGCAAGAGTGAGGATGGGATCCACATATACACTCTTGCAAAGTTTGGTCACCATCAAATCACATTTGGTTACAATGTGCATTGGAAAGGCCCAATTTTTGATGGGGCTCTCAAAGGTTACAACGGTGACAACACATTGAGAATTGCGCCTTTCCAATGCACATTGTAATCAAATTTGGTTAGAGGTTGACTAAACTTTACAAGAGTCAGGTTGGGGTCCATATATACAGTCCCGCAAAGTTTTGTGACCATTCTACCACATTTGTGTGGAATATACATGTTGAAGGCACAATTTGGAGGGGGCTCTAATGCCACCACACATTGAAAATTGGGTCTTTTCAATGTAAATCGCCATTGAATATGGTATTATGGTGATGAAAATTTGTAAGAGTGAGGGCGGGGTTTAGCTATACAATGTCGCAAAGTTTGGTAACCATCGAACCACAATTGAATGCAATGTGTGTTGGAGAGGCATAATTTTGAGGGGACTCCCTTAGGCAACAACACATTGCAAACAAATGTTGTCTGATGATGATCAAACTTTGCAAGAGAGAGGGCGAAGTCCATATATACACTCTTACAAAATTTTCTCACCATTGGACTACATTTTTGTGCAATGTGTGTGCCAAAGATCCAATTTTCAGAGCGCTATCTAAGGCAACAACACATTGAAAATTAGGCCTTTCCAATGCACACATTGCAATCCAATATGATCTGATGGTAACGAGACCTTGCAAGCGTGAGGGTGGGGTTCACATATACACTCTTGCAAAGTTTGGTCACCATCATATCACATTTAGTTGCAATGTGCATTGAAAAGGCCCAATTTTCACTTGGCTCTCTAAGGCCACAACACATTGAAAATTGGACCCTTGTTGCAATGCGCATTGCAGCCAAATATGGTTCGATTGTGGCCAAACTTTACAAGAGTGTATATGTAGACTCCACCCTCACACTTGAAAAAATTTGGGCACCATCGAACCTTATTTGGTTGTGCATTGGAAGGACCCAATTTTAAGGGGACTCTCTAAGGCCATAACACATTGAAAATTAGGCCTTTCAGTGCACATTGCAACCAAATGTGGTCCTATGGGGTGACCAAAATTTTTAAGAGTATATATGTGAACCCCATCCTCACTCTAACAAAGTTTAGTCAACATCGAACAACATTTGGTTGCAATGTGTTAACAAATTTTTAGGAGTATATATGTGAACCCCATCCTCACTCTAACAAAGTTTAGTCAACATCGAACAACATTTGGTTGCAATGTGTTTCGGAAAGACCAAATTTTCAAGGGGCTCTCTAAGGCCACAACACATTGAAAATTGGGACCTACCAATGCACATTGCAACCAAATGTAGTGTGATGGTCACCAAACTTTGAAAGAATGTATATGTGGAGCCCACTCTCACTCTTGCAAAGTTTGGTCATCATCAGACCTTTTTTGGTTGCATTGTGCATTTGAAAGGCCCAATTTTTAAGGGGACCTTTAAGGCCACAACACATTGAAAATTGGGCCATTCCAATGCACATTGCAACCAAATGTTTTTTGATGATGATCAAAATTTACAAAGAGTGAGGGTGGGATCCACATATACACTCTTGCAAAGCTTTGTGACCATCAAACCTTATTTGTGTGCAATGTAAGTGTTGAAGCCCCAATTTTCAAGGGTTGTAAGGCTACCACACGTTGAAAATTGGGCCTTTCCAATGTAGATTGCCACCAAATATGGTATGATGGTGACCAAACTTTGTAGTAAGAGTGAGGATGGGGTCTATATATACACTCTTGCAAAGTTTGGTCACCATCGGATCACATTTGGTTACAATGTGCGTTGGAATGGCCTAATTTTCAAGGTGCTCTATAAGGCCACAAAACATTGCAAAGTGGGCCTTTGTAATGCACATTGCAAAAAAATGTGGTCCGATGATGAACCAAGCTTTGCAAGAGGGACGATAGGGTCTGCATATACACTCTTATATTTTGTCACCATTGGACAACATTTATGTGCAATGTGTGTGCCAAAGGCCCAATTTTCAAAGGGCTCTCTAAGGCCACAACACATTGAAATCTAGGCCTTTCCAATCCACATTACAATAAAATATGACCCGAGTGATGACCAAACTTTGCAAGAGTGAGGATGGGGTCCACATCTATGCTAGTATACACATGTATCTCACTTTGATGTATAATGCACATAGGTCTTTAGTGGGAACCCTGACTCTTAGACGCTTGTGACCATTGATGATGGTTAGGAGATGGTCAGGGGGTACAAGCATTAGCTGAGGTCCAAGGGTATTCGGGGGCGAGAGTTCCCAAGGCGACAGTAGGAGTAATATTCCCTCGGATACCAGGTCCATCATTAGTGGTGGTGGGCAGTGGTGGTTGGTGGTCGATGGGCTGCATTCTTGATACGTGGGCAGTGACCGTGTCTATGGAGTGTAACCTCCCTCGTTGTATATGCCTCTACCACACCGCCTATAGTAATATATATGGACATGTATATATGGACATGGTTTCCATGAGCTAAGGCATCCAATGCTTGTGAGTATCCACCTCCTTCTACACTTCGTACTACATACTACATCTAGAGTCTATCTAGATTGCTATCTAAGCTCTAATTGAGAGTACACGGGTGGACAGCACCATCACTTGTACCTCTTTGGTATAATCAGAATTTTAAATTCTCTCCATTGTGTATCTACTGCATTGTCTATTGTGCTTTATCTTGCTATCTCTTTCCGTTGTGCCATATTCTTATAATATACACTCTTGCAAAGTTTGTCACCATCAGATTACATTTGGTTGCAATGTGCATTGGAAAGGCCCAATTTTCAGGGGGCTCTCAAAGGCCACAACAGTGACAAGACATGGAAAATTGGGTCTTTTCAATGCACATTGTAACCAAATGTGGTCCGAGGATGAACAAACTTTACACAAGAGTGAGGATGGGGTCCATATATACACTCTTGCAAAGTTTTGTGACCATTCTACCACATTTTTGTGCAATATACATGTTGAAGGCACAATTTTCAGAGGACTCTAAGGCCACCACACAATTTTCAGAGGACTCTAAGGCCACCACACATTGAAAATTGGGTTATTTCAATGTACATTGCCACCAAATATGGTATGATGGTGACCAAACTCTAAGGCCACCACACATTGAAAATTGGGTTATTTCAATGTACATTGCCACCAAATATGGTATGATGGTGACCAAACTTTGTAAAAGTGAGGGCGGGATTTAGATATACACTGTCAAAAATTTTGGTCACCATCAAACCACATTTCAACCCCATGTGCGTTAGAAAGGCCCAATTTTTAGGGATCTCCCTAAGGTAACAATACATTGAAAATTCGGCCTTTCCAATGCACATTGCAAAACAAATGTTGTCCGATGATGACCAAACTTTGCAAGAGGGAGGGTGGAGTCCATACATACACTCTTACAAAAATTTGTCACCATTCAACTATCTTTGTGTGCAATGTGTGTGCCAAAGATCCAATTTTCAAAGGGCTCTCTAAGGCAACAACACATTGAAAATTAGGCATTTCCAATGCACACATTTTTCAATTAAATATGATCCGATGGTTACGATACTTTACAAGAGTGAGGGTGGGATTCACATATACACTCTTACAAAGTTTGGTCACCATCATATCACATTTAGTTGCAATGTGCATTGGAAAGGCCCTATTTTCACAAGGCTCTCTAAGGCCACAATACATTAAAAATTGGACCCTTGCAATACACATTGGACCCTTGCAATACACATTGTAGCCAAATATAGTTTGATGGTGACCAAACTTTGAAAAACTGTATATGTAGACCCCACCCTCACACTTGTAAAGTTTGGTCACCATCGGGCCTTATTTGGTTGTAATGTACATTGGAAGGGCCCAATTTTAAGCGGGCTCTCTAAGGCCATGACGCATTGAAAATTGGGCCTTTCAGTGCATATTGTAATCAAATGTGGTCCCATGGTGACCAAAATTTGTAAGAGTATATATGTGGACCCCAACCTTACTCTAGCAAAGTTTAGTCAACATCAAGCAACATTTGGTTGCAATGTGTGTTGGAAAGACCCAATTTTCAAGGGACTCTCTAAGGCCACAACACATTGAAAATTAGACCCTACCAATGCACATTGCAACCAAACGTGGTCTGATAGTCACCAAACTTTGCAAGAGTGTATATGTGGACCCCACTCTCACTCTTGCAAAGTTTGGTCACCATCAGATCTTATTTGGTTGTTGCAATGTGCATTTGAAAGTCCCAATTTTTAGGGGACCCTCTAAGGCCACAACACATTGAGAATTAGACCATTCCAATGCATATTGCACACAAATGTTGTCTGATGATGACCAAACTTTGTAAGAGGGAGGGTGGAGTCCATATATACACTCTTACAAAATTTTATCACCATTGGACTATCTTTGTGTGCAATGTGTGTGCTAAAGATCCAATTTTCAGAGGGCTCTCTAAGGTTGTTACACATTGAGAATTAGGTGTCGGAATGGCACAATTTTTAGGGTGCTCTCTAAGGCCACAACACATTGCGAATTGGGCTTTCCAATGCACATTGCGAATTGGGCTTTCCAATGCACATTGCAAAAAAATGTGGTTCGATGATGAACCAAGCTTTGCAAGAGGGACGATAGAGTCTACATATACACTCTTATATTTTGTCACCTCATCGGACAACATTTATGTGCAATTTGTGTGCCCAATTTTCAAAGGGCTCTCTAAGGCCACAACACATTGAAATTTTAGTCTTTCCGATTCACATTGTAATAAAATATGATCCGATGGTGACAAAACTTTGCAAGAGTGAGGATGGGGTTCACATATACACATTTGCAAAGTTTGGTTACCATCAGATTGCATTTGGTTGTACATTGTAACCAAATGTGGTCCAAGGATGACCAAACTTTACAAGAGTGAGAATGAGGTCCATATATATAGTCTTGCAAAGTTTTGTGACCATTCTACCACATTTGTGTGCAATATACATGTTGAAGGCACAATTTTTAGGGGGCTCTAAGGCCACCATACATTGAAAATTGGATCTTTTCAATGTAAATTACCACTAAATATGGTATGATGGTGACCAAACTTTGCAAGACTAAGGGCGGGGTTTATGTATACACTCTCGCAAAGTTTGGTCACCATCGGACCACATTTAAATGCAATGTGCATTGAAAAGGCCCATTTTTCAAGGGGCTCCCTAAGGCAACAACACATTGAAAATTGGGCCTTTCCAATGCACATCGCCAACAAATGATGTTCGATGATGACCAAACTTTGCAAGAGGGAAATTGAGTACATAGATACACTCTTACTAGATTTTGTCACCATTAGACTACATTTCTGTGAAATGTGTGTGCCAGAGATCCAATTTCCAGAGGGCTCTCTAAGGTAACATTACTGAAAATTAGGCCTTTCCAATACACACATTGCAATCAAATACGATCCAATGGTAACGAAACTTTGCAAGAGTGAGTGTGGGGTTCACATATACACTCTTGCAAAGTTTGGTCACCAAGGCCCAATTTTTACAGGGCTCTCTAAGGCCACAACACATTGAAAATTGGACCCTTGCAATGCACATTGCAACCAAATATGGTTCGATGGTGACCAAACTTTGCAAGAGTGTATATGTGGACCCCACCCTCACTCAAAGAAAGTGGCAGCATAGATTTAGCCTCATTAGCCTAGGATTAAGGAAAGCATGAGAGATTAACCTAGGATTAGAACAAGAAGAGAAAGAAAAGGGCTTGTGTAATCTTGATTATCCAAAGGTACCAAAAATATGGTGTATATGACCTATATACATGACCCCCGTTTCACACTATCATAAGTGTTGTCCATGGGCATGGTCAATTGGCCTTAGGCCCATTAATCATATGAGACCATTCCACTTTATTAAAAACCGTCCCCACCTAAACGGTTTCATCCTCGAAACTATTGATATGTACAATTACAATTCCCATGTATGAATTGTATGTCAATGGACTCATGTAAATCTTGAAGCTTAGGCTCTCACCATGTATGGGATATTAAAATCTCATGTATATGGCTGTAAAATGCACAATAAGCCTTCAAAACAAGTCATAACTTCTTTCGCATAATGGCTAAAAAACCTTGAGTAGCTTCCAATCATTATGCATCCAATTCCCAAAGGTATAGGGCTGTCCACAGTGAATTTATAGTAATCTCCAGCAAGATAACTCACTGTTTAGGACCCTCGTTGGAATTCCAAAATGCATCCAATAACCCTTCAAATCCTTCCAATGTAGAGGAGGGTTACCAAGAAGCTTCTTCCTTAGGTAGCCCTTGCCATATGATCAAGTACTCCACAAATGTACGGTTGCGGAGGACTCTTTCTCTTGTACCCAAAATTGCTTTCGGCACATACTCAATCATCATCCACTAGAGGCAATTCATCTTGCACAAATACCTCCGAAGCTTTGAGATGTGATACATGGAACACATCATGAATCTTGAGGTTGATGGAAGTGCCAATTGATAAGCAACTTCACCAACATGCCTCACCACCTTGTATGGCCCAGGGTAGCGATGAGCTAACTTGGTATTTGTCATGCCCTTGAGAGAACCATATCTTATCTTGGGAATCCTCAAGATTACCCAATCACCCTCCATAAATTTCAATGGCCTCCGATGAGAATTAGCATAATGCCTCATCCTTTCTTAAGCTTGCTTCGTATTAGCTTTGCATTGTTGCAAGAGTGCATCCAGCTTTTCCATTCCTCTTTTGCATTAGGATTCACCCCTTCTTGCTTTTGAAACATCATTGGCATATTCACTTTGTACCCATAAAGTGCCTCAAAACAATGCTCTCATGATGCATGCTATTATGAGCAAACTCGGCAAGCAGCAACCACTCATCCCAAACACCTTGCATATCAATAGTGCCTTAAGTAAGTTTCCACCCACTTGTTCACCCTCTCGGTTTGCTCATCGGTTTTGGGGTGATAGGTGGTGCTAGGTGTCAAAACAATCCCCATGATCTCAAACAATGTCCTCCAAAATGAACTCATAAACTTCACATCTTGGTCACTAACAATTTGTTGTGGCACTCTATGCAACTTGAACACGTGATCCACAAACTATTTTACAACCATAGATGCTGGAAATTTGACCTTGGAGGAAGGATTAAAATGCGACACTTTTGTCAAGCGGTCTACCACCACATATATGCTATCCCATTCCCTCCTTGTATGAGGAAGCCTCATGATGAAATCCATGGAAATGTGTGTCTATTTTCTATCGGGAATAGGCAAAGGCTGAAGCAAACTACCGGGCTTGTGTGTGGGATCTTTGTTTTGTTCAACAACAAGGCAAGCAACTTGTCACAAAAGGATACACATCTTTCCACATTTCCTTCCAATGAAAACTCTTCCGCACCTTCTCAATGGTATTAGATAGCCCCATGTGCCCCAACAATGGAGAAGAATGCATCTCTTCTAATACCCTCTTCTTGTAGCTTAATGTAGGCACAAGGTAGACTTTGCCTTTGTAGTAGATGAGTCCATTACGAAGTTCAAAATGTAGCAAATCATCATGGGATCCTTGCTGTGATTTCTACCACAATGGTGCCACTTCCTCATCCAATAGGTATTTTTCTTGGATATCCAAAATCCAATCTTTATGTATCTCCAAAATTGCCATACATCTACATGCTCATATGCATGACAATGCATCCGCCACAACATTCTCTTTCCCCTTCATGTAAGAGATCTCAAAGTCATAATTTTGCAATGTAGCCACCCACCTTCTTTTCTTGGGAGAGAGTGTAGGTTGAGACAAGAAGTACTGAAGCACTCTATGATCACTCTTTACAAAGAAATGACTCCCATACAAGTAATGATACCACTTATTTATTGCATGAAGTATTGCCAACATCTCTTGATCATAGACATGCATAATCATTTCCTTCTCAATCAAGCTTTCGACTCTCAAAATCGATCACTCCATGTTCTTGGAAAAAAACAGCCCCAATGCCTCTTCCACATGCATCGGCTTGAACCACAAATGGCTTCAAGAAGTCCGGGCATACAAGTATAGGGGCTGATGTGAGTATGTCCTTGAGATCTTGAAATCTCTTATCCGCTATAGCATCCCAAAAGAAAGCCTCTTTCTTAAGCTTGTTCGGTGAGAGGTGAGACAATATGAGCATACCTCTTAATGAACCTCCTATAAAATGATGACAAGCCCAAGAATCCCCTTAATTGAGTGGTATTTGTTGGCGTGGGAAAAGTCTTAACACGTTCAACCTTCTTAGGGTTCACCATAATGTTAGACATCATCCCCTACTTGCTGTCTTCCTATTTGGTGTCCTATTTTAGCCTCTAGGGCTGACCATGTTAGTCAGAGGGGCTGGCCACCCCTCGCTCATATTTTACCCATATTTATTCCCCATTTTATGGTCTTGGGATTTTCCCCAGTCGTGGAGGTATTTATCCCTAGTCAGCTGCCTTCATGTAGAGGTATATATAGCCGGCATGCCTCCCTCATATTTTACTGCTTGCATTGCTTGCCTAGCTTGTCTAGTTGCAGTCTCTCACTTATGAGGTTCTCCCCTCTTGCTCGGGACATGTATTCCTTTTGATGATGATATTGAGAGCAGGTTCTCACCTGTGTTTCCTCTCCATCTTTCTCTCTCTCTCTCTCCCTCCTCTGTTTCCACTTTCCCTTCTTCCGCTGCACATTTTATCATGGTATCAGAGCGTCGGTGATTTTCAGCGTTGGATGCTCCCTCCTATACCTCTTCATATCTGCGTTTTTTTGGTCTCTGGACAGACTTGCGTTTTTGCGTTTTTAGCAAGGGCAGCAGCACATAGGTTGCTGCGTTTTTCTTCAGGTGGTTGTCTACAGCAGTTTTCAGCAGTTCTCAGCATTCATACCCCCCCTGTAGTGCTGGTTGCTTGTTTTGTACAGGCCAACAGCAGCATATTTGCTGCATTTTTTTCTTCTACAGGTTTCTGATGCTGATTTGCTGATCTGAGGCTTGGGTGTACCTATTTCTTCAGCGTTTCCATATTCAGCCCCTTATACCTCTGCGTTTTCAGATTTGCAGCCACCATGATTGCTGCGTTTTTTTCTGAATCGATCTTGCTGGTAGCTCTACCTTCAACTGGGCTTCATCTGTTGGACCCGAAGGTACCTTCTCTTCAGCGTTTTTCCTCATAGGAGGTGTGGACACTGGTTGGCCTGAATTTTCAGGTTTGTAGCCCTTGTTTGGTTGCATTTTCTTCTCCAGTGGACACAGATCACTTGCAGAGGGGGTTTCTTGATTGGATTGTGGCTTTGGAGGCAGTTTGGTACTTGAGGAGGATTCTGAATTTCAGATTTCAGTCAGTGTTTTTGCTGATTTTGGAGCATCTATACCTGTGTTTTGTTCTTGGCCTACACGGTTTCCCGGTTTCTACATGTTCCTTGCCTTCTGTTGGCGGTTTCTACATGTTCCTTGCCTTCTGTTGGCGGTGGAGTGCTATTTTTGCTGGATAGCAGTGTTTTGGCTGCGTTTTGCTTCCCATAGGAGTTTTCTACACTCAGAGGGGGCCTTTCTCCAGCTACTTCACTTGAGGATCAGTTTCGGGAGCTGTGCTGTACCTGTGGAGACATTCTTCTTTGACAAGAGTTTACAGTTATTTGGAGGAGAGCAGTGATCTTTTCAGAGATCCTGAGCAGAGTTTATTTTGTCCGAGCTTGTGTTCTTTGCAGTATTTGCAAAACAAGGAGGGTGTTTTGCCCTTTTGCGGTGTGATCCTTTCACATGGATCTTTTATCTGTTGCTGATTCTTGGGATCTGATTCTACTTCTGGAACAGTCTTCTGCTATCTATGATGCTTTTGAGGATTTTGTTGCCACTGCAGTTTATGTTCCTGCTTCCCTTCCTCATTGTGAGGAGTCTACCTCTGCCTCTCTTTGTGATGCTTTTGAGGATGCCCCTCCCCCTGCCTATTCTGATGGCTTGTTGTTTTGGAGGATGGTTTTTTGGACCCGGTGGGATGCTTTGGATCTGTGGTTGCTAACCGTGCCTGGGGCACAGTGGTACTTCCAGAGTTTTTTGGATTTGGATCAGAATCAGGTTGGGCTTGTACCAGTCTGACGATATCATTTTTCAGAGGGGGATGTGGAGTCCTTTCATCTTGTGATGCCCACCTCAATGGCGTGTACTTATGTACAGCATTGGGCAACTCATGTTATGGAGTTTGAGCAGATGGACCCCATATTTTCTACAGAGTCTTTACATCTTGCGATGTCGACCTTTTCAGAGGATGCTTTTATACAGCATTTGGCTACTCTTGGTACAGAGTTGGAGCAGATTGACTCTATTTCTTTTGAGGGTTCTAGTGAGGAGCAGTTTGCTTCTCCCAGGATTGGTTATATACAGGATCTGATCTTGGTTGGTTTTGAGGTTTTTCATACCTTCTCCTGGCTGGATACACGACATTCGACTTCCGGGAGTGTTCTTACACTTGGGTTTGGAACCATTATTTGGAGCAGCACGTCGCAGCTTATATGGTTGTTTTCTTCCAGAGGAACGGTGTACCTGGCAGCTTGTTCTGTTGCTTTTGTAGCTGAGTTGCTGAGGAGATTGCTTGTGGAGCTTTCTTGGTACCTGTTTCTGCAGTCTTTCATCTTTGATCGAGGATGGCGTCTCTGGCTTCTTGGAGTTTGCTCAGCATCCGGTGCTGAGAGGGGGTGTTAGACATCATTCCCTACTTGCTGTCTTCCTATTTGGTGTCCTATTTTAGCCTCTAGGGCTGACCATGTTAGTCAGAGGGGCTGGTCACCCCTCACTCATATTTTACCCATATTTATTCCCCATTTTATGGTCTTGGGATTTTCCCCAGTCGTGGAGGTATTTATCCCTAGTCAGCTACCTTCATGTAGAGGTATATATAGCCGGCATGCCTCCCTCATATTTTACTGCTTGCATTGCTTGCCTAGCTTGTCTAGCTGCAGTCCCTCACTTACGAGGTTCTCCCCTCTTGCTCGGGACATGTATTCCTTTTGATGATGATATTGAGAGCAGGTTCTCACCTGTGTTTCCTCTCCATCTTTCTCTCTCTCTCTCTCCCTCCTGTGTTTCCACTTTCCCTTCTTCCGCTGCACATTCTATCACATAATGCCTTCTTTGCTCACTATGTGTCCACGATACTCAACTTTTTGTGCCATTAATGTACATTTACTCTCCTTTGCATATAAGTTGTTGGCTCTTAAAGCATCCAAAACAGCCCTTACATGCATCAAGTGCTCCTTCTCCCCTTTGCTATATATCAAGATATCATCAAAGAATACAAGCACCCATTTGTAGAGGAAAGGTCCAAGCACCTTGTTCATTAGAGCTTGAAATGTTGTCGGCACATTGCACAACCCAAACGGCATAACCAAATAATGGTCTCTCGATCTAAAATGCCGTTTTATACTCATCATCTTCCTCCTTGATTCTCAATTGGTGATAGCCCAATCCCAAATAAATCTTAGAGAAGAATCATGCACCTTTCAACTCATCAAGAAAATCATCAATTCGTGGAATAGGGAATCTATTCTTGATTGTAGATTTATTCAAATCCCTATAATCCATGCACATGCGAAAAGTACCATCCTTCTTCTTGACTAAGAGTACGGGAGATGCAAAAGGTGATTGGCTAGGAAGTAACCCATCCCATATCCATAAGCTCTTACACTTGCATTGCCACTTCATCCTTATCCACTTTTGACAGTTTATAAGGTGGCTTGTTGACGGGTTTGGTATGCGGTTCCATCTCTATCCCACGATCCACCTCCCTTTTTGGCGACAAGCACTTTAGCATTTGGAACGCATCCTCATACTCCTCCAACAATTCCTTCATACCTTTATGCATAACTTCACCCTTTGGTTCATTTCCTTTCTCTTTGCAAAGTTGTAAAACATATATGCATCCCATCTTCTTTATCTCCCTCTTGAGTTGTGTGGCATTGATCATCTTGATACTAGGCACATGAGTTTCGGTCAATGTAACCTCATGGTTTCTATGCATAAAACTCATATACCCTTGCTGTAAATTCATGTGAAACAACCCAAGAGTTGCCAACCAATCGCATCCCAAAAAAATATCAATGAGACCCATATCCAATAAATACAAGTAAATAAGCCTTCCAAGTATAATCATTTGTGAGAATCAACCTCACATTCTTGCATACCATTGTGCAATCCATCTTTGCCCCATTAGCCACTACCACAAAGATAAAGCTACGGGCTGTAATTTGAGACTGCACATGGATTTGGTGTTGATAAAGCTATGCTTGCTTCCACTATCAATCAAAACATGTGCCACGCTTTCATGAATGCATGCCTTTAACCTTAATGTATTGACTCATTTGCAACCAGCATAGGCATCACTTGAGATATTGCATAGAGTAGCCATATTGTCTTTGTCATAATAAGCACACAGGCATTGGTAACCCATCATCATAGTCAACATCTCCCTCCTTTAATCCACTCGGATTAAAGGGAAATTAACCAGCCTTCTCTACATCCTCAACTTTGTTTTTGGCATCTTCAAAGTACTCCTCATACTCATCCACATCCTCCTTAAGGTCTTCATGGCAAGGTTTGGTGAGAATCATTCTTAGGGCCATCTTGTTGGCCTTACAAACTTTCCAATGATCCTTGTTCCATTTATCACTACATTTATAGCATAAAGCCTTTTCGTAAAGGTCATTAATATGATCTTCTCCCAAAACCTTGCTCTTGTTAGATGCTTTTGCATCAACTTGCTTCCCATCACCATGTGGAGGTCGAGAAAAAGTGTTACCAAATCTGAAATTTCCTCTTCCATGTCTTCCATAGTAGACGGTTGGAAATCTAGGAGGACCCATGTGATAAGAAACTCCACTTGAAGATTTTCCCAAATTTGGAGTGCCAATATCAGCCCTAACTCCCGTGTGATAAGCAACTCCACTTGAAGATTTTCCCAAAGTTGAAGTGCCAATATCAGCCCTAACTCCATGCCTTGATCCACTAGCATGTGTATATTTTACCTCATATATCTCCGTAAGAAGCATGGCCTCCTTGATGGTGCCGGGTCTTTAAGCATCCACATCAACCTTGATGGTGTCGGGTCTTTAAGCATCCACATCAACCTTGATGGTGTCGGGTCTTTAAGCATCCACATCAACCTTAATGTTGTTTTGCGGCCCTTTGATAAACTTCCTCAATTTGTACTCCTCACTCAAATCTTCCACATGAAGTGAAAACTTTATAAACTTGTGCACATAGTCCTTGACATTAGTCCTTGACATTGCCTGTTTGAGTGAGATCATCCCATTTGTCCACCATCCTTGATCTATTGAGGGTTGAAACAAAGGTTCTCATTTCAAGCTTGAAATCATCCCAATTAGTGATAAAATAACCATGAGTATTCAAGTGCCTCCACCATGCATGGGCATAACCTTCTAAATGCAAACAAAACCTTGGCCGTATCACACTGAGGGCTAAGTTCAAAGTAAAGCTCGATCTTTTCAATGCATTCTTCAAATTCATCATTCGATGAACCCTCTCCTTTGAACTTAGTGAAGGTAATCTTATCCTTAACACCTTTGAACTCCTCATCATCATCTCTATGATGATCACGTGATCTTGGGTGAAAAGCACCCATATCATTGAATCAAGGTGGCCTAATGTGATGAGGTCCCAAACCATTGAAATGATTATTTGCCCCTGAATCATTGATGAAACGGCCTCCCAAGTCATTGGAATGATGATCTTGCAAATTTGGAGAAGCGTTCCAATTTGCCAAATGGAGGTGGTTCACCTAATGGAACACCTTTTCCTCTTTCCAAACTTCTCCCTTACATTGGAGATAACCCATGCCACGATGTACTTGTTATATTAGCATTCCCTTGATGCATAGGCATATTTGGAGCATTATTTTAACTTGATTGCATAGGCATCCCATAACCACCTTGTTGCATCGGCATTTCAAATGTGCTTGTTCCACCTTGGTACATCTTAGGAGGCCCATGGCTTGATTCAAGTTGATGAGGACCAGCTTGAGATAGTTGTGTAGCATATGCATTCAAAGTGCCCACGGTAGATCCAAGAGGTTAGGGTCCCAATGCTCAAGATCCCACTAGATCGGTAAGATTCCTCCTCACCCTGAATAACAAATAAGCCTCTACTTCAATTCCTTGTAATCGTTCTATGTTTCTCAATATAAGAAAGTATTATTTTTCCTTGTTTGGCCTAGTGAGATAAAAAATTCTAGAGAGTGATAAATTAATATTGGGATATTTTTGGATAAATAAATTCTAAAAATATCAAAAAAAATATTTTCCTAAAATAAAAAATATATATATTTTCCAAGGTGCAATTGGAATTAATTAAAAATGATTTAGAAGACCTTAGTCTAAGGGTCAAGATTTTCTGAAAATTTTGGATTAAGGTTCCTATGGACCAATACGATTAATCCAAGTGTTGGGATAAGATAAATCCAAAGAATAAAAGAAAATACTCAAAAATGAGTAAATACCCACATAAGATGAAGAGTTGACTAAGTACTAGATTTATTAGTTAAAAATTATGAAGTATTAATAAAAAATGAGATATTTTGGAGTAATCATTCATTTTTGACACATTGGTAAGGAGAAGGGGGCCCTTCAAGGAGGTGCCTATTTCACATGTGTGGATGAGTTTTAAACTCAAAAATAATAGGATATTTTTATCTCTCCTCTCTCCTGGATCAAACCAAATAAAAAAGGGAGCCAAACTAGTCAAAATTTAGCCAAACTGAAGCTGCAAAATTCTAGAACTCAGTTGGACTTAGTTAGTGGCCTCCCTCACCTATAAATAGACCCTCATTCTTTTGTATTCTCATCTGTGAACTAAACTATGCCAGTATTACTCTAAGATAAGCTTATTTTCTATTATCCTCTAAAAATCCTCTATAAATTGGAGAGATTGGAGCTTCTCTCTCTCTTCAATCTTCCTTGGAGTCTTCATCAACATACCAAACCAATTGATTGGTTGGGGGCCTCTACTTTGATTAAAGAATCAAGCAATCTAGGAGGTAAAGTGTGGTTTATGTTCTTTTTTTTTAAATCTCCAAATGTTTCTCTCTTCTCAACCCCTCTTAAGCTTGAGAAGCATTCAATTGAATGGCTTTTTAATACAGTTGAAGTTCTTTAATGAATTGTAGTGATAAAACACATAAATTTTCATTTATGCTTAAATTATAATATTTTTTTAAAGCATTTCTCTCTCCCCCCAAAGAATGGCCATTCCTATGACCTATTTTATATTCAAATGAAGCTTCTCATGAAGCAATTCTCTATTCTAAAAGTAATTTCTATGCTTGTCAAATTGAGGCCAAATAAGTGGCTTTTTAATGCTTTTAAGCTATTTAATTCATGGAAAAATTAGGAATCAAGTCCATAATTGGATATTGATCCAATTAATGGTTATTCTATCATAAGATATTACTAAACTTTATGTTTTCAAAATTATTGAGAATTATCAGTAATAGCAGAGCAGAGCTATGGTAAAATTTTTGAAAAATTAACACATAAATAATTTTCATTCATAATATGAAAAGAGGACTTCCTATCATATTCTAGGATTGATCATCCTAGACTAATTGAATGATTCTCATTATAATCATGGAAAATTTGATTTTTATGTTTATGCATAAATAGTTAATTAGAAAAAAGAGGAATTTCTAGTAATTCATTTTTATGTTAAAAGAGTAATCCCCATGACAATGGAAATCCATGTATTCCAATGAAGTAAGAGAAAAATTGGGATGCTAAAAAATTTTATATTTTATTTAAAATTAAAAGAAGGATTTTAGTTAGACTTATCTTTTTGCATAAATAAATTTAAATGATGAAAGAGGAATTCCCGCCATATTGAAATTCAAACATTTAAATGAGGAAAGTGTAATTCCTAGTGTAAAGGAGTTAATGGAGATTTTTATTTAAATTTTAAGAGAAAATTTAGTCAAATTTATCTTTTTACATAGATAAGTTTAAATGATGAAAGAGAAATTCCTACCATATTGGAATTCAAATATTTAAATGAGGAAAGTGTAATTCCTAGTGTAAGGAATTAATGGAGATTTTTATTTATATTTTAAGAGAAAATTTAGTTAAATTTATCTTGTTTCATAGATAAGTTTAAATGATGAAAGAGGAATTCCCACCATATTGGAATTCAAATATTTAAATGAGAAAAGTGAAATTTTTAGCTTAATAAAATTAATGGATATTTTTATGTAATTTTTAAAAAGAATTTTAAATAGATTTAATTTATGGTAAAAGAGGAATTCCCATGATAATTGGATTGCACTCATTAAAATGAGAAAAAGAGAGATTTCAAGTTTATTTTAAAAAAAGGTATGATATTTAGTTAAAAAGAAGAATTTCTATGATAATTAAGAAAAGATGGATTTGAATTAAATTTTAGTATCAAAAGATGAATTTCCACCATAATTCTACCTAATGAATTAAGGTTGAAGAATTTTGTGATAGAAGGAATATCTTTGGATATTTTAATTGGTAAAATCACTAAATGGATATTTACCCAAAACTAGATGTTTATCTAAAGGGAATCCTTGTAGAACTAAACTGAATGAATTTGGTTAGACTACGAGAGGGACGGACAGTAAACCTACTTGTCCATCTCTTGATCTAAATCAAGTAAAAACTTCGTGACCAATTCCAGTTCTAATCACAAAGAATAGACTACCATAACTAAACTAGTTTTTCCTGACCGAACTCACCAAGAATCTAGTTGGAAAATTAGACCGAATGATGGGTAGATTACCTTGATAAGAGATCAAGGATCCTCATTTATGAAACTGAAATTATGGAAAAAGGGTTTTTGGAATTAATCTCAAATTGGAACTTTACTTGCATTGGAACCTCTATTTTTTTTAATTCAAAGGACTGTTTTACACCAGAATGCTGGAGGAGGCATTTGGCTTATGTTTTTATAAGAGGAGGTTCATTGGAACAACTGGTGGGGAGTCGTCAAGGGACGTCGCTCGTCGCAGCAAAGCTTGCCGAGGTCTTGACGAGCCTCGGTATGGTTAAAATGGTGCACTTCCGGTACGATGGGCGAGGACCGATGAAGCGGTCCCTGAGTGAAGTGCTAGGACACCTAAGGAGGATCCTAGAGGGTTCTGACCAGGTGATGCACGGGCTCGCGGTTGCTAGGACACCCATGCATACGTCGAGGAAGATTTCAGATGGACTAAAAGGAAAGATTTTTGGGAACCAAATTTTGATACTGGATCTCGTTGGTTGGCAGTTGTTCTTCAACGGAGAGTCGAGAGGATATTATTGTAATACAATGGACTCGGTTTTGGAAAATGATGATCAAAAATCTTATGATTTCTATTGAAGGATTATTTTAAAGCCAGTCGAATCTGTTATAAATGGTAATTTCATATTGGGTGTGTACCTGGTATGCTTATTCTAATTTTTGCATGAATCACTGGGGCTAGGGGCTTGGGAACTCTTTTCCTCGGTACACGGACAAAAACACAACCAAATATTTATAAAGGAATCCCACCAATACAGTGGTCGGGTGGTTGGCTAACCCATGGGGTTAGGCTGGATCGGAGGATTCCTGTTTGGCCAGGACTCAAAAAGAATGTACTTGATCATGTGCTAAAATGCTTGATGTGCCAAAAAGTAAAGGTAGAGAGAGTCAAGATGCCAGGGAGATTGCAGCCTCTAGACATTCCACAGATGAAGTGGGAATGCATCAGTATGGACTTTGTCACTGGATTACCTTCAGTGCAATCAGGTTACAACTCCATTTTTGTGGTAGATGACAGGCTAACCAAAGTTGCCCATCTGATTCCAGTGAAAGAAACATACTCTGCAATGGATGTTGCCAGAGTTTTCCTTAAGGAGATCTTCAGATTGCATGGTTTACCTAGGAGGATAGTAAGTGACAGAGATCCCAAATTCACATCAAAATTTTGGGTGCGTTCTTTGAAGCAGTAGGAACTTTCTTGGATCTCAGCACAGCAGCCTATCACCCCGAAACAGATGGCCAGACGAAAAGGGTGAATCAGGTAATAGAAGATATCCTTTGGTCATACTGTGGCAAGGAACCCAAGAAGTTAAGTCACCTGCATCTGCATCTCGTCGAATTTGCTTACAATGCTTCTTATCATCGGAGAGTTTCAAGAGTTAGATATGGTCTTCATTCGAGTACGACCAAAAAGAAGTTCCTCATTCTTAGGGAAGTACAAGAAGCTCTCTCCCAGATACTGTGGGCCGTATGCTGTCATAAAGAAAGTGGGCAATCTAGCCTATAAACTTCTTTTGCCTCCCCATCTCAAGGTACATGATGTATTCCATGTTAGTTTGCTTAAGAAGTATGTACCTAGCGCGAGTCACATGCTTGATGATGAACAATTGATCTCTCCGACTCAAGGTACTCCAACCTGAGGAAATCCTTAACATTCGAGAGAAGATTCCCAAGAGCAGAGTCCTCAAAGAATTCCTAGTAAAGTGGGGGTTCTTCCCTCTAGAAGACGCCACTTGGGGAGAAAGAAGAAGAGTTGGCGAAAGATTATCCCCACCTTGCGAGATGAGGACATCTCGCATTTTTCAAGTGGGAGAGGATGTAAGATTCCTCCTCACCCTGAATAACAAATAAGCCTCTACTTCAATCCCTTGTAATCGTTCTATGTTTTTGAATACAAGAAAATATTATTTTTCCTTCTTTGGCCTAGTGAGATAAAAAATTTTAGAGAGTGGTAAATCAGTATTGGGATATTTTTGGATAAATAAATTTTAAAAATATCAAAAAAATGTTTTCCTGAAACAAAAAATCAAAATATATTTTCCAAGGTGCAATTGGAATTAATTAAAAATGATTTAGAAGACAGCCTAAGGGTCAAGATTTTCTGAAAATTTTGGATTAAGGCTCCTATGGACCAATAAGATTAATCCAAGTGTTGGGATAAATCCAAAGAATAAAAGAAAATACCCAAAAATGAGTAAATGCCCACATAAGATGAAGAGTTGACTAAGTACTAGATTTATTAGTTAAAAATTATGAAGTATTAATAAAAAAATGAGATATTTTGGAGTAATCATTCATTTTTGACACATTGGTAAGGAGAAGGGGGCCCTTCAAGGAGGTGCCTATTTCACATGCGTGGATGAGTTTTAAACTAAAAAATAATAGGATATTTTTATCTCTCCTCTCTCCTGGATCAAACCAAATAAAAAAGAGAGCCAAACTGGTCCAAATTCAGCCAAACTGAAGCTGCAAAATTCTAGAACTCAGTTGGACTTAGCTAGTGGTCTCCCTCACCTATAAATAGACCCTCATTCTTTTTTATTCTCATCTGTGAACTAAAATATGCCAGTATTACTCTAAGATAAGCTTATTTTCTATTATCCTCTAAAAATCCTCTACAAATTGGAGAGATTAGAGCTTCTCTCTCTCTTCAATCTTCCTTGGAGTCTTCATCAACATACCAAACCAAATGATTGGTTGGAGGCCTCTACTTTGATAAAAGAATCAAGCAATCTAGGAGGTAAAGTGTGGTTTATGCTCTTTTTTTTTTAAATCTCCAAATGTTTCTCTCTTCTCAACCCCTCTTAAGCTTGAGAAGCATTCAATTGAATGGCTTTTTAATATAGTTGAAGTTCTTTAATGAATTGTAGTGATAAAACACATAAATTTCCATTTATGCTTAAATTATAATGTTTTTTAAGCATTTCTCTCTCCCCCCAAAGAATGGTCATTCCTATGACCTATTTTATATTCAAATGAAGCTTCTCATGAAGCAATTCTCTAATCTAAAAGTAATTTCTATGCTTGTCAAATTGAGGCCAAATAAGTGGCTTTTTAATGTTTTTAAGCTATTTAATTCATGGAAAAATTAGAAATCAAGTCCATAATTGGATATTGATCCAATTAATGGTTATTCTATCATAAGATATTACTAAACTTTATGTTTTCAAAATTATTGAGAATTATCAATAATAGCAGAGCGGAGCTATGGTAAAATTTTTAAAAAATTAACACATAAATCATTTTCATTCATAATATGAAAAGAGGACTTTCTATCATATTCTAGGATTAATCATCCTAGCCTAATTGAATGATTCTCTATCATAGTTAATTAGAAAAAAGAGAAATTTCTAGTAATTTATTTTTATGTTAAAAGAGTAATCCCCATGACAATGAAAATCCATGTATTCCAATGAAGTAAGAGAAAAATTGGGATGCTAAAATAATGTATATTTTATTTAAAATTTAAAGAAAGATTTTAGTTAAATTTATCTTTTTGCATAAATAAATTTAAATGATGAAAGGGAAATTTTTCGCCATATTGGAATTCAAATACTTAAATGAGGAAAGTGTAATTCCTAGTGTAAAGGAGTTAATGGAGATTTTTATTTAAATTTTAAGAGAAAATTTAGTCAAATTTATCTTTTTGCATAGATAAGTTTAAATGATGAAAGAGGAATTCCCACCATATTGGAATTCAAATATTTAAATGAGGAAAGTGTAATTCCTAGTGTAAAGGAATTAATGGAGATTTTTATTTAAATTTTAAGAGAAAATTTGGTTAAATTTATCTTTTTGCATAGATAAGTTTTAACGATGAAAGAGCAATTCCCACCATATTGGAATTCAAATATGTAAATGAGAAAAGTGGAATTTTTAGCTTAATGGAATTAATGGATATTTTTATGTAATTTTTAAAAAGAATTTTAAATAGATTTAATTTATGGTAAAAGAGGAATTTCCATGATAATTGGATTGCACTCATTAAAATGAGAAAAAGAGGGATTTCAAGTTTATTAAAAAGAAAGGTATGATATTTAGTTAAAAAGAAGAATTTTTATGATAATTAAGAAAAGATGGATTTGAATTAAATTTTAGTGTCAAAAGATGAATTTCCACCATAATTCTACCTAATGAATTAAGGTTGAGAAATTATGTGATAGAAGGAATATCTTTGGATATTTTAATTGGTAAAATCACTAAATGGATATTTACCCAAAACTAGATGTTTATCTGAAGGGAATCCTTGTAGAACTAAACCGAATGAATTTGGTTAGACTCCATCTCTCGATCTGAATCAAGTAAAAACTTTGATGACCAATTCCAGTTCTAATTACAAAGAATAGACTACCGGGACTAAACTAGTTTTTCCTGATCGAACTCACCAAGACTCTAGTTGGACAATCAGACTGAATGATGGGTAGATTACATTGATGAGAGATGAAGGATCTTCATTATGAAACTAGAATTATGGAAAAAGGGTTTTTGGAACCAATCTCAATTTGGAATTTTACTTGCATTGAAACCTCTGTTTTTTTAATTTAAAGGGCTGTTTTACGCCAGAATGTCGGAGGAAGCATTTGGCTTATGTTTTTCTAAGAGGAGCAGATGGTGGGGAGTCGTCAAGGGGGACGTCGCTTGCAGCAAAGCTTGCCGAGGTCTTGACCAGCCTCTGTATTGCGTTTCCAGTACGATGGGTGAGGATCGACGAAGCGGTCCCTGAGTGAAGTGCTAGGACACCTAAGGAGGATCCTAGAGGGTTCTGACGAGGCGATGCACGGGCTCGCGGTTGCTAGGACACCCATGCGTACATCGAGGAAGATTTTGGATGGACTAAAAGGAAAGATTTTTGGGAACCAAATTTTGATACTAGATCTCATTGGTTGGCCAGTTGGTCTTCAACGGAGAGTCCAGAGGATATTATTGTAATACAATGGACTCAGAATTTTGAAAAATGATGATCACAAATATTATGATTTCTATTGAAGGATTATTTTTAAAGCCAGTCGAATTTGTTATAAATGGTAATTTCATATTGGGTGTGTACGTGGTAATGAAGGATTGTTTTAAAGCCAGTCGAATTTGTTGTAAATGGTAATTTCATATTGGGTGTGTACGTGGTATTGAAGGATTGTTTTAAAGCCAGTCGAATTTATTATAAATGGTAATTTCATATTGGGTGTGTACGTGGTATTAAAGGATTGTTCTAAAGCCAGTCGAATTTGTTATAAATGGGTGTGTATGTGGTATTGAAGGATTGTTTTAAAGCCAGTCGAATTTGTTATAAATGGGTGTGTATGTGGTATTGAAGGATTGTTTTAAAGCCAGTCGAATTTGTTATAAATGGTAATTTCATATTGGGTGTGTACGTGGTATGCCTATCTTAATTTTTGTATGAATCGCCGGCTAGGGGGCCTGGGAACTCTTTTCCTCGGTACCCGGGCACAAACACAACCAAATCTTTATAAAGGAATCCCGCCAGTACAGTGGTCAGGTGGTTGGCTAACCCATGGCTGGATCGGAGGATTCCTGAGAAACAACAAGATACAATTAGTTACGTTAATTAGTTTAAATCCTGAGAAGACCTTGTTCTGTGGGAGGGGATCAGCGGGGCTGTGCCTCGTAAATGAGAAAAAAAGCGGTGATTCCATAGACCGAGTGCAAGTCTCTTCTTGATCTCACTATGTGACTTCATGTTCGGTCAGATCAGTTTACCTAGTTAAGCTTTTGACTCGTTAGAGTAATCCCCCCCTCCCCGTTAGAAGATTTTTCCCATGGTGGAATTGCCCGTGCCTTCTGGGCGAGGGGAGTCTTCCGAGCCCGGTCTCAGAGGGACCGCCCGGGCTACAGGGCACCACGGAGGGGGTAGGGTCCTCACACGATCATTGAGAACTTCCTTTCCCTTGCCCAATTCTTGCCTTAAGCTAGTGAACCCTTCCTTGATCTCAACAAACCCATCATGCAAGGTGTCATTAACCTTTTTGAAATTTTGATCCATGGCGTCAAATCTTTGATCCAAGTGGTTAAAGAATTTATTCTCACTTGCATCATCTTGAGATTTTTGGTCTAAGTTCTCCATAAGCTGTACCAATTTGCTCATAGCTATTCCTTTGTTGCTCAAAGTTAGTCCTTTGTTGCTCAAGGAGCATCTTTACCAACCATTGCATCATCCCTAGATTCTCAATGGAACCTTGTGGTAAGTTTGACCCTTGATGCAAGTCAACATTACCTTGCACATGCTCTGGAACATCTTGCCTTGTATTCAGAAAACCGCCCTCATGCTCAACTACTTCCTTGAAAATAGCCTTGGCCTTTGACTTGGATGCCATTAGAAAATGACCAATTTCAAGTTGGATATGTTTCGAACTCCGATTTATGAGTTCTTTAGCTCTATGAAGAGGCAATGATGTGTAGAACACTTGTGTATGATGATCACTTTGACCATGGTCAATGATGTGTAGAACACTTGTGTATGATGATCACTTTGACCATGGTCAATGTGTAAGTACTCTCTATTTTGACTTCTTTGAAAAGTCAACCAGTGAGTAATTTGCCACTTTGACCAAGCAAACGGGGTCCAAATCTTGAAGTTTTTAGCTTGCCGGAATGAGGGAAGAGCTTACTATCCACCTATGATGTCAAAATAGGTTCAGTGTCCAAAAACCCTAATTTTCATAAAAATAGGGTATTTAGTAAAAAAATGGATGTAGCGGATAGCTCCGGTGTGCGAATGGTGAGATCTAAGGCTAGATGGGAAGCTTAAGGTATGGGGAACCTAACCCTATGCTCACTTTGCCAAAATGAAGTGCTGTTTTTTATTGGGCAGCCTTCTTGTCTTGCGGGTAGACTTGCCAATTAAAGAAGTAAATGGAGTCGAATCAAACACGTAAGGGCTCCAAACGTAGCCCTTGGAGAGTAGAATGAGTCTATGAAAACACCTTGAAAGCATCCCTAACCCTATCAAACTGAATTAGAGTTTAGTGCCACAACAGAAAACTATCAAACTTCTCTCCAATTCAATCGTGACTTCCCTTTTGCAGTGGCAATGTCTTAGACCTTATTTGAAGGCATGAATCTCATCAATTTGTAACTTGGCATCCACAGGTAACCTCAAGTGCCTTGCATAAGTTCTTTTGCAAAAATTTTGGCAGCACCTCCTTTGTTTGCAACCAAATCTCAATATCAAATCAATTGCAATACGGAATCCCCAAATCCTTGCCTTATAAAATGCATCCACAATAGGCACTCGGAAGTCGATGTAGAGAGTTGAATCTTGCAGATCTCTTGGCCAAGCTCTTCCCACCCTCGTACATAGGTTGAAACTAGGCACAAATTGGGGCCATTTTTTTACCATTGGTACCTAATTCTCCACCTTACCGCTTTTCCAAGGTACTCACGTCAAGGCAGATTTCCCTTCCTCTCCTCCAAATGCTGAGGTACCCTCACACATCACTTGATTATACTAGGAATTGAGATGTGAGTACAAGTGTGTAACACGAACTTGAAAGTGTATGTCGGCACTTATAGTTGCATGCCATGACCATCCAACATACGAAGCTAATGTCGTAGAAGAGGTTAACTGGGAATGCAATTAGTGCTCCTTGATTGCTTTAATCCCCATGGCTTCACGTGGAGACAAATCAATGCCAATTGCACAAAGAAACCCAAAAAGAGAAGGGCAATTTGACTTCAATGATCCACACTTAGGTATGTGCACTTCCCTTGATATAACCAATGCATAACATGATCAATGAGACCTATGGGCATATGTCCATGCATATGAAATGAAGAAAAGTCCAAAGTAAGCCCTAATTTTAGAGCACTTTCCCTAAATCCCCTTTTCTCCAATAAACCTTAATTCCCAATTGATTTTGATGTAAAAGTGATATAGGAGGATAGAGGAAGGCTTAATGAAGATAATGAATGCCTTGGATCTCAAGAAAAACATGTAGAGACCCTAATTTTTAAGAAATCTCAAAATTGCAAGAGAAGGAAACTAATGCACAAATTGATCAAAGATATGCATATAGATAAGCATGATAAAGAGGATTATTGAGAAAATTTTAAAATTTTTTGGTAGCAAACCCTAATTTCTCCATGAATCCCCACACATGCAAAAATATGAAAGAAAATGAAGCATTGATGTAATAGATCACATCTACACCATGATTAGAAGCTTTGCTAGTCTTGTTGAAGATTGTGATGGTGATTTTGAGCTCCAAACTCCACGAACAGTTGCAACCGTCATCACCATCCTCACAGCCCAAATTGTGCTCCAAATCCCTTCCAAAATGGCATAAGCTAATGCTGACATTTCTTGAAGAAATGCAACAAGGATTAGCATGGCTTGGCGGTAGCCTTCTCGCGTCAAATTTGCGACTCAGAGGGCAAGAAGAGACTCATTAAGAAGCTCCAAACATGGCTATTACATAGATCTAGGTAATGGCAGAGATTAAGCACATGAAAAGGGCTCCATAGCCATCAAAGATTAAGAACAAGAGGGAAGCAGGAAGAAAATGTTTTGATTAAGGAAGATTAATCATAATTAGCAAAAGTTTCCCTAATTCAAAATTTTAGATTTTGGTCCACAGTGACCCATAGCCCCCAAAACCTTGGAATCAACCAAAAATCAAAAGGATTTTCATCATTCTCCAATCACCATACCCATTTCTTGATCAAGAAAATCAAGAAAATCAAGAAAGTTCAAGAAAACCAAGAAAATGCAAGAAATTGAAAATTTTGAAAAATTTGAAAAAACTAGATCAAAGATATGCTTGATACCAATGAAAGAAAGTGGCAACCTAGATTTAGCCTCATTAATCTAAGATTAAGGAAAGAATGAGAGATCAGCCTAGGATTAGAACAAGAAGAGAAAGCAAAGGACTTGTGTAATCTTGATTATCCAAAGGTACCAAAAATATGGTGTATATGACCTATATACATGACTCCCGTTTCACACTATCATAAGTGTTGTCCATGGGCATGGTCAATTGACCTGGGACCCATTATTCATATGAGACCATTCCACTTTGTTACACTTACACTTGAAAAGTTTGGTCACCATCGGACCTTATTTGGTTGTGCATTGGAAGGGCCCAATTTTAAGGAGGCTCTCTAAGGACACAACACATTGAAAACTGGGCCTTTACGTGCACATTGCAACCAAATGTGGTCCTATGGTGACCAAAATTTGTAAGAGTGTTTATGTGGACCCCAACCTCACTCTAACAAAGTTTAGTCAACATCAAACAACATTTGGTTGCAATGTGTGTTGGAAAGACCCAATTTTCAAGGGGCTCTCTAAGGCCACAACACATTGAAAATTGGGCCCCCTACCAATGTACATTGCAGACATAGTAACCAGAAACGGCGTTTCTGCCCCCTAGAAACGGTTCGAACGTTTTCGGAAATGGCAGACCGGCGAAAACGCAGTTTTCGTACATTTTTTTTCAGGTTAAACAGGGGGGCCGCGTGCATTTTTTTCATTTCGCTCCTCCTTTCCTGTGCTTTTGCGAATCCTGGATTGCCTTTTTGTCTTGGCTCTTTTCTAAGTTCTAACTTTAAAGTCTTTCTTTGGTTTTGTTTGTTACTTGTAGAATCGCGGAGATCAAGCAAATTTGGCAAAACTGTTGGGTTTGGTTTCATAGACCAATCCATGCCGTGGCTCATGTGTTGCATCCTCTATGGCGTAGCAAGGATCAGCTTGAGTGTGAGGAGCTAAACGATGGCTTCCAAACCTATGTGGAGAAATGGTGTGGTGGCAATTTGGAGATGTTGCGATGCTTAGAGGATGATCTCCTTGCTTTCCGCAACAACACTGGCTACTTCACAAGACCTACTGCAAAACTTCGAGAAACGTAGCTTCAGCCGGTCTCATGGTGGGAGAAATATGGACATGGTGTGCCTACGTTAGTGAGTAAGAAGCCCCTCCGCTTAAGCTTTAACGGCGACACCTTATTTGTATAATGTACTAATCCTAAATCTGCTCTTTGAACAGAGACCGTCTTGCCATTCGAGTCCTCTCACAAGATTGCAGCTCTGGATCTTGTGAGAGGAATTGGAGCACATGGGCGCTCTACCATACGAAGAGGAGGAACAAGTTGACTATAGCCCAACTTGAGCGTCTTGTTTTCTGCAATTGTAACTTGAAGCTTCTTGAGCGGGCAGCTATGGGTCCTGAGCCAATGCAAGTGAATGTCGACAAGATTGACATTGAGAAGGTGCGGGATATTCCCACAATTCTACAAGAGGACCGAGATCTTTACACTTTGCTTTATGAGGAGGCCACAACACCAGTTCACGACACACATGGTGGTCGTCGTAGGAGAGGGAGGCCGGCTGCAGCTAGTACTAGTGCTGCTAGAGAGGAGGCTACTGGAGTCTTCTTGTAGTGAGGACACACGCGAGAGCCATGAGGACTCTCAGGAGGATTCAGACTCCTCGGGTGCTTCAGATGAGGCTCAACAGTGATCACTGATTCACTGATGTTCCATGTTTTTTGTTTAGTTTTTCTTATCCTTAGGGATTATGGACAACCGGCATGTCGATTATTTTGTAGTTTTTGAACCTCTGACTCCCAAGTTTGATGATCATTGCTGATATGTATGATGTATTATGATCACAATTTGCAGCTCGCTATGTATGCTTCAGCCTTCAGCCTTCAGCCTTTACTTTTTTATGGTCATGAATTTGCCGCGACATCATACATGTCCATTATCTACATTCTGTTAAGTGTTATGATTCTAATGTCCACTTGAGTCTTTGATGTGTCTTGTTTGAGATCTCTATGCATGTTTTTTGCATCTCTTGACATAAGTTTATTTAATAGGATGTCTCTATGCATGTTTTTTACATGTCTAAAATAAATTCAAAAGAAACTCCGTTTCTTGCCGTTTCCGACCTCACGGAAACTCGGAAACACCATTTCCAACCCGGTTCGAACCGACCGTTTCTGCCGGTCCAGGTTACTATGATTGCAGATGGTGACCAAACTTTGCAAGAGTGTATATGTGGCCCAATTTTCAGGGGACCCTCTAAGGCCCACAACACATTGAAAATTGGGCCATTTCAATTCACATTGTAATGTAATGTTTTTCGATGATGACCAAAATTTGCAAGAGTGAGGGTGGGATATCCACATATACACTCTTGCAAAGCGACCATCAAATCTTATTTGTGTGCAATGTAAGTGTCGAAGGCCCAATTTTCAGGGGGCAATAAGACATAACACATTGAAAATTGGGCCTTTCCAATGCACATTGCTACCATATATGGTATGATGGTGACCAGACTTTGCAAGAGTGAGGATGGGGTCTACATATACACTCTTGCAAAGTGTGGTCACCATCGGATCACATTTAGTTGTAATGTGTGTTGGAATGGCCCAATTTTCAGGGTGCTCTCTAAGGCCATAACACATTGCAAATTGAGCCTTTCTAATGCACATCGTAAACAAATGTGGTCCGATGAATAACCAGGCTTTGCAAATGGGACGATAGGGTCTGGATATGCACTCTTATATTTTGTCACCATCGGACAACATTTATGTGAATTGTGTGTGCCAAAGGCCCAATTTTTAGAGGACTCTTTAAGGCCACAACACATTGAAAATTGGGCCTTTCCAATTCACATTGCAATAAAATATGATTGGATGGTGACGAAACTTTACAAAAGTGAGGATGGGGTCCACATATACAGTCTTGCAAAGTTTTGTCACCATGATTGCAATGTGCATTGGAAAGGCCCAATTTTCAGCAGAGGGCTCTTGAAGGCCACAACATTGCTAACACTAGCACCACCATCTAAGATTGCAAATATCATTATGCCTTCATAGAATATGACGTTTATTTCAGTGCTTTCAAAGTAGTGTCCCATCTTGTTCATGGGCACTTTTGGCTGTCCTTTTATCTTGGGCATGGAGGGAGAGCTCTCACTGTGGCTTTCCTTTTATCTTGGGTATAGAGGGAGAGTGCCTTGGGGGGTGTACTTTTAGGAAGATCTACATACAACGTGCGTTCAGAGGATATTAAAAAATACCATTTTTTGTGAATTTTCACTTAATTAAATGACCCCTTTTCATTATACACTTACAAAGTTTTTTTTTTCAAAATGCCATTTAAAACCCCCTTATGTAAGTTAGATTTCTGTAAATTTTTCTCAAAATGTTGGTTAAAAAACCCCTCCTAATGATTGCACGTAGTAGACTTACATATTTTTAAGTGAACCCCCCGGGAGAGCACTTACTCTGGCACGACCCATCCTCCTCCTCTCCAAGTGCAGGCTCAGTTGTGTCGGCTCTTATATTCCCATTGATCCAATTAGATAAGTCTCTCCAAAGTTGACACTTTCCTTGTAAAAGAGAACTTATTGGGATTCAAGCTTTCAAGGTTGAGACTTTCCTTGTAAAAGAGAACTTATTGGGACTCAATCTTTTGAGGTTAAGAAGGATGTGAGGCATGCTATGTCTCTCGTGCGATATTCAAGTTCACTTAGCTTGTACTCACTCCAGAGGTAGGCGTGGACCTTCTAATGTGTACAGGATGTGCGTAGATCCTTCCGTAGGAGGTGGTGCCTCTGATGGAATTGAAATGAAATCGTCACCTATCACATCAAAGCCCACCTGCACGTGAACCCAAGAGGATTTAAACTCAGGACGGTGGACCTCCCGTAAAAGGTCCAAAGTCTTATTGCGGACAGCATGCTTGATTTTTGACAGGTGGTGTGCCTTGTCAAAAATCAGATTTTTGGGAATATATATGTGAAGGTACGGGGAAAACAATGGGCAAATATCAATACCCAAGATGACCGTCGACTGACGCGATTTATGTGGCCAGTGGGACCCAACAAAGGTAACGTGGTGGCCAAGGAATGGTTACAGTGACTGGTTCAAATATGGCGAATCTGGTACTGACACATGGTGGCCAAGGAATGGTTACGGTGACTGGTCCAAATATGGCGAATCTGGTACTGACACATGGCGGCACCAGACATTGGAATACGCTACAGGGCCGGTCCGTGTGCCGCCGGCTGTTTATAAAGAATACGCCCCACAACCCAGCGGGAGGTTCTCGAATTTTCCCGTACGAAAATCCTACGTGCCTTCCATAGCCGGGGTCGCAAGCAAAACCGCCATCGCTACCCGTTACAATAAAATCTGGCTTCCGACAGATCATCTTCAGCTTCTATGGCGAACGTTGCATCTTCACTGACTCATCAGTATTTCATCTCCAGGTTCTTCTCTCCCTCTCTCTCCTCTCTTCCTCTTACACGCTTTTCTACAGCCTAATCCTTGTATTCTGAGAATAAACCCAACCCTAACATTCACAGAACCCCAACCATAACTGTAGCCTTAGTTACTCTCCATAGCCTTTGTATTGCAGTCTCTTAACCTTAACTCTATCTCAGGAACAATTTTAACTGGTGAACTCTCAGAACTGTGACCCTAACGATTACAGGATTACAATCTATTGGAGTCTCAGGAATCCTAGCTTTAGTTGTTTCAGAAACTCCAACCCTATCGTCAATTGTTCCGTTTTGTGATCCCACGCGTGTCTCTGGATTCCGATCAGGTATGGAAGTGCTGTTTGTACTGATTGCCAGGGTTTGAGCGTCTGTTTCATTGATATTCTTTTTGCATTTAAGGCTTTGTGTTGGTCAGGGGACCTCTGTGGTGTTTTGAAGATGTCAGATATGTGTGCTTTGCTCTCCTAGCTCCGTGGATGTGCTCGTCTTTCAAAGTTGTCTCTGTGTATGTGGTAGCCTGCGTTTGCAGATGTTTGATGATCTTTTCTCTCTTGGAATGGATCTTTGTGTATGCGTTTATTCGAAGATGGTTTGAAATGCTCTTCGATTGTGGCTGGACTTCCATTTTGCTTACGTAAGGGTAATCAGGTGCTTCTTTTGCATAGATGTTGACTCCTGCATGCCTGATCTGCATTGTAGGCTGCCGAATCAATGTGCTTTTCCTTCACTGGCTAGACCATATGCTGTCATATTTTCTTCTTCTTGAAGAACTGGCCGTGTGAGTCACAAAGCTATGGAAACTCAGAGGATCGTAGATCTGAATGTCAATCACAAGAGGAAACTAGAAAACAGAGTATCACACCTGACATGTGATGACTCGAGATCCTGTAAATATCTCAAGGTAGATGCAGAGAGGCTGGCATGTGAAAGAGCAGTTGCATACACATATTTTTCTTCCATGTGGTATGGGGTGCCATCCAGGGTGTCAATGCAGCAGGACGCATTCAATTTCCAGAGAAGTGGAGTGCCTTTGCGCTTTATGTACTATGATAAGGGACAGTGGAAAGACTACCCCAGGGATGTGATGGCTGCCATTTTGGTATGCTTCATGGCTCACAAAAGCTCTGCCAATTTTTCTGTCAATGGGAAGATGTATGTTGTGAACTTTGTACATATGGTGCAATTGAATATGCATACTGGTTTTGTTCGATCTGTTGCCTGGATCGATGACTCTGACAAGTGCTTCACTCCATCCAAATGCATTGAAGGGCATTGTAACAATTTACTTCCAATTCTACAGCACCCATCTGACCATAAGCTCAGGCTATCAGTTGGAGATTTTACATGTGAGCCTACCCTGGGCGGCTCAGTTTGCCATGATGCTTCAAGTGGAGTTTCAACTACAGAGAGTTTATCTGAAGGGAGGTCTCGTGACTTTTTTCGCATAGGGGACAAGATTATAAAATTGGCTGAAGGTGACCAAGATTTCACTTTTGTGAAGGGCAAGTTTTTGTCCCGCCTCGCGTTGCTTGCAAACCATACCACTGTCACTGGAATCTACCGAAGTTCTCATGCTAGCACATCAGGGCAGGTGAGGCTGGAGACCTTCAGAAGGCAAGAAGAAGTTACCAGGAAGGCTCGGGGTGATGCGAATGTGCGCTATGCTTGGCATGGCACATCCAAAGAAGGAGTTTCTGGCATAATTTTACATGGCTTTGGGCAAACCGGAGTACCAAAAAATGGTGCCATTTATGGTGTTGGAATCTATCTTGCGCCTGAAGATTATCCCCATGTCAGGTAAATTTCTACTTTCTTGCAAATTGTGTAATTTTTTAGTTTTGTGTTCAGGTGAAGCTTGTGTTTTGTCAGAAGTGTTCTGTGCGATGTTTTCTTCAGTTTCATGTATCTTGATGTTAATTATTAGTGTCAGTGCTTGGATATACTGTTTCCACCAGAAGACACATGACCAAAGAAGGAATGACAGGAAGTTGGTGGGTTTGGGTCTTTTTCCAGCGCAGTGTACTCAGATGTTGATGAACATGGCGAACACCACATGTTGTTGTGCCAAGTAATTATGGGGAGAATGGAACAAGTTTATGCAGGCTCCCAGCAGTTTCACCCCAGCAGTGAGGATTATGATACAGGTGTGGATGATATTGAAAGTCCCAAGCGATATATTATCTGGAGTACACACATGAATACACACATTTTACCTCAGTACATCATTAGCTTCAAGCTAGCACCTTCTTTGTGTGGTGAGTATGCATTCAATCCTGTTTGGATGTCTTATTACTCTATTTTGGACAGAAAACTAATTTGTGCTTCTGCTTGCTTTGCTGTAGCTGCTATGAAAGCTGCACTAAGAGGAAAGAAAATGTCGAGAGAGTTTGTGTCAATGACAAGACCACCTCAATGGGATGATCAAGGTGCAAAGGAGGCAAAGGTTAGTATGACAATGGCGAGACAATCTCCATGGGACGGTCAAGGTGCAATGGAGGCATGCCATTCAGCTACGGTAAATACACTTTTGAGGTTATAATCATATAAATCTGTATATGTGCGCATGAATCATTGCATGTATGTATTGCTTGTATCTATGTAGATGGTGTCTTGTAACATTGACTGCTGTGGAAAGAGTGATGGTTGGGGAAGATGTTTTCCCATGGGACGGGCATGCAGTCATGTGCTATAGTTTTATTTTCAGGAGTACTTGCTTAGTTGCAGCCTGCCTTAATAGAGTTTACTTCTAACATTTTGCTTTCATGCATGTCCTTGTGTCCGCAAACAGGCCGAATCTGCTGACAATTCACCTCTGAGCAAAAAGCAAACATGTACATTTACTAGTGGTCCATTGAGCCAATCATATGATGGTAAGGTGACAATGCCTCATGCCCCAAGGCTAAGAGGTACAGCCAATAGTAGGTTGAATGGAGCTAGCCCATGCAGGACCCCACGGTCTCCTTGGATCTCATTTCCAGAGTTGTTTTCACTGATGGAATCTAAACTCAATCCCTCAGCTATGATTGCGTTGCGGCAGCTTTACCTCGAATTTCAGGTGAGTTCAAAGTCTTTCATTGCTTCATGGTTTTGTATAAAGTCTTTGGTGTATTGAGTGTTTTCTTGAACTTTTCACTGTAGGTTGGGAAAATGGCACGTAATCTATTTGTGAGAAAGATCAGAAGTGTGACTGGTGATGATATTTTACGTGATTGTATAAAGAGTAAATCAGTGTGATGTTCGACTGCAGAACAAAAGCTGTGTGAGTGGATAGGGGCTGCAACAGTTCTTGTAAATTGTAAGTCTACTCTCAAGCCGTGCCACCTGGAAAATTGGGTGACAATGTGTGGGTCTTCCACATATACCAACACAACACACAATGTAGAACATTCAAATTTTTTGCAATACAACGAGAAGCTTTATTACACGTACAGATTGTTTGAGGCCTTCAGATGATAATAGTGATTAGATTGTGATAAAGAGAGATGACTGGTGGTCCACTTTCTTGCATGCCTTGCTTGCTGTGAGGGTCTCTCACACCCTAACAGCCAAGGCATTTGGCACACTACTATAAATCCTAGCTTTTGATTCTTTGCTATGATTATGATTGACCTGCACTTTGGATCTCTCTCGTTCTCATATATTCCCACGACCTTGTCGTAGGAAATAGAGGGGGGTATAGATGCGTTTTGTTGACGAACGCGACTATAAGTTTGCGGCGAGGCGCGTTTTGAAAAAAATCACAAAAGCAAGGTTAGAATCTCGCTCTTGAAATTTTAAATTAAATTTAAGTATACATCATCAAGAGCAGGAACACTTTAAGAAAATAAAGATCTCATATAGACATCTAAAATATCAAAAGTATATATTTATGATATACACAAAAAGAGAAATCATATCCTCAACAATGTGTTCTAAATTGAAAAAAAAAACTTAAATTAGAGTATTCTATTAGTCTTTATCCTTAAGCCATTTTCATCATGATCATCATGATCATCATGCTCATCATCTTACAATAAGAAAGTACGGACTATAGTTTTGTAAAAAAGCATAAAAGAGAATAATATCTACTAATAAATTCACCTCAATACGGGTTTGAACTATTGTTTGTTTTTCAAGAAGCCCTTGCTATGTTTCTCTCTCTTTATGTCTTCGATGATAACTATACATTGAAACAACATAAGTTGGAGACGTTTCTGTTTATACTCTTATCAATCTCATTCTCATTACAGATGGATTAATCTCCTTGCAAGATGGATTAATCTCCTCGCAGTTTCTCATGAAGGGAAAAGTCAAAGAGTTATGATTTATTTGAGTTTGCATGAAAAAAATTAAACTTTCAAGTATGGAGCAACAATCATCTTTTGAAACTAAAAGAGTTACAAGCTTACACGTGAATGGTGATGCGGCGGACACTTCCACTGAAGATTTCACGTTTTTCTTTTGAGCGATATGCAACAGATTAATCATCGTAAGAAATTCTATGCGTAAAATGAAAAGATGAATTGAAAAAATGATAATGCTTACAAATTTTGCACAAAAGGTGGCTTCCATAATGTGGGAGTCCATCGTAACTAATTTGTGATGAGTTGTTGCTCTTTGTTGTGCATGGTGGGTTCTCTCTATACTGCTTCTCTGTAATTCCTTGTTTGAACAATGGCTAGAATGCTAGAATACGGATCACCATACTTTACTTGTCGGTGTATGGTCGACCTCCTAGTGGAGAGATGCAGTTTTATTTGCTCTTTGGTCCAACTTTCATCAAAGCATTGGCCCGTGGGATTTGGAAACTTTGTATTCTCTTTTTCTTGGTCCACTTGATTGATGAATGAGCTCTTGATACTTTGGTTGACCGAGTTTTGTAGGGCAAATTTTTAAACGATTGACATCCATGAGAACACTTACATTAATCCACCATGTAAGATAAACTCTCCATCACGTGAATCTTTCCTCTCATCCTCCATGGATGGCGAGCTAGCGTCTCCACCAAGGTATGCACTAAAGCATCCTTGAGAACGATGGCTTTGAGAGCTCGTTTGTTCTTGAGAAGTCCTAGACCCTCTCCAGTGACGTGACAACAATGACGAGTAGATGCTCAAGTATCATTGCACCCACATGACTTTGGGGAAATGGCAGGGTTGAGGCAATGGATGGATGCATGGAAAGGGGCATAGATGGAGGTGTAGACGGTGAAGGGTTGGCTTGGGTAGATGGGAATGTATATGGATAGAATGAATGGGGTGATTGAAGGTTCGAAGGAGATGGTATATAGAGGGGGGAGGGAGTTGGCTTATAACCAACTTGTGACATGAATTTCGTCCCATATCTTTGGAAGCATCGGTCATATGCCTTAGCATGAAAAAGACCACATAAATGTGTGGATCGTTAATGAGCTCCTTGTGAATTTCCAGAAGAAGAGTCGACTAACCACATCTACAACAAGGCATAAACTAAAGACATATGCATAGAGGCAATGCATAGGCATAGAGGTCTCTATGCATAAGAGACCTCTATGCCCACCCTTATGCAAAGATGCATAAATTATGTACAAGCACTAGCCTATGCATGCATAAGAGCACTCTATGTATGCATAAGAGCTCTCTATCTATGCATGAGATCTATATCCATAAGTAGAGCACTCTATGGATGCATAAGAGCTCTCTATGTATGCATGTGAACTATATCCATAAGTAGAGCTCTCTACGCATGCATAGAGCACTCTTTGCAACACTCTATGCATGCATAAAGCTTACAAAAATCTCTATGCATGCATAGAGAGCTCATAGAATTCATAGAATGCTCTACCTTATACGATAGAGTGCTCTATCGTATACATAGAGCTCTCGTGCATTTGGTAGAGCCTTCTATGGGGCTATGTCTATACATGCATTGAGAGCTCTATCATGCAATTTCTAGAGCCCTTTATGCATGCATAGAGAGTTAGCTCTATTCATGAGGTAGAGCCCTCTATGCATCCATAGGGTAGAGCCCTCTATCTATGCATAGAGAGCCCGATACATGCATAGAGAGAAATCCATGCATGCATATAGCCTATAGAGAATGATCTCAAAGAGAGCTCTATCCATGCGTAAAGCACCTCTATACATAGAGTTGTCATGCATTTGGTATATCCTTCTATGGGGCTATGTCTATGCATTCATAGAGAGCTATATCATGCACATAAGGAAACCTTTCGACATCTTTTGGGCCCTTTGCTAATGACCTTCATTAGCAATGCACCAATAGGAAGAGAGGAGTGTGCACATTTGGTCTTCTCCAAAAGTAGGAGGCAACTAGGCTTGTCTCCCTAATTACTACATTTGTGGGGTTCAAAAAGTAGGGAGTGGCTTTCATAAATTAGGGAGGTGGACTGCACAAAGTAGGAGGGTGCCATAAAGTAAGGGGTAACTTCTAAAAAGTAGAGGGCTCCACCAATTTCAGACGCATCAATCTTGTGGATCAAAAACTCTAAAAAATAGGTTTTTTAAAAAAAAAATTCAAAAGTGCATTTTTTCCTCTCAAAACCCAACCCAAACCATATTATATCAAAAAACTTCTTTTTTCACCTTAGATTTCTCTCCCTACACATTATTCTTCCCTTCAACATCATCCTCTTCACCCCAAACCTCAAATCTCCATAGCTCATTCTCTCTCTACTGTGCAACCTTCTTTCTCTCTCTCTCTCTCTCTCTCTCTCTATACTATGAGTAGATCTTCAACCTCTCTCTCTACTATGCAACCCTCTCTCTCTCTCTCTCTCTCACACACACACACACACACACCCACATTCAAATCTCCTCACACCCACATCTACCTCCCTATTCCCACCAACCCCAAATCTGTATTATGCAACCTTCTCTCTCTCTCTCTCTCTCTCTCTCTCTCTCTCTCTCTCTCCCCCCCCCCCTAAAACCTTTCTAGCAGAACACACCATGGAGGGTAGCGCATCTTTGTTAAGGAGAAGGCCAAGGGACGAGGTCGAGGCGATGCTCCTGCACAATACGAGAGATGAACATGGTCCTTGGGTTGAAAAAATTTTTCAAAAGGGAGATCGGGTGTATTTTCAACCGAGTGCTACTGGATTGCATCGAGTTTGAAGTCCAGATGTGGTTGAGCATCATTGGAAGGGGCGTCTACTAGGATTCAAGGAAACAAGGCGTGATGGATTGGTGGCCCTAGTGCAACATGTGTACTCGCATCAAAAATTTCTTTGCACCCCCATTGTCATATTTCTCGTTTCCCTTGCAACTGTATGCTTTCTTTTGAGTACATTAGTGTACATGGCCTGTGAACTGTTCTTTTCAACTGTATTTGATAGTTTCCTCATTTTTAGATATTTTTCCTTCCATTGACGAGAATCCCATAAGGAGCCTAACAGGAACATTTTATGCCATACACGCGCACATTGGGGATGGTGTATTCTCTGATAGTGCCCCTTCTAACCTTGTTAGTCAAAAGATTTTCTTCTACACCCACAACTATGTAGTCCCGACACAGGTCAACAGGTTTGGTAAGCTTGAAGAAGTTCGCTCTCCTTTCCTCTCTAGTGCTGAATGGCCAATGTCAGATGTTGGACTAATTTTTACTCTTAAAGAAAAGATGGCCAATGATACATATTCTTCTTTGAAGTACTGAATGGCTAATGAAGTACACAAAGACCTCAAGATCGGTTGCTCTTAGTTGGTCATGTCCTGTGCATGTGTTTGCCCACATGTTTTGGGCCACGAACGCCCACAATGTACATGTGCAAGGTGGTAACATTGAAGAGATTGTCAATTTGCTTGGCCAAGGGTGGGACATTGTGAAGGGGGAGCACAAAGGAGAGAATTTCAGGTGCAATGTAGTGTATTCCAGTGTCTCCTTTCAATTCTTGCGAGCTTGTACCACTTTATGTACTTGTTTATGTTACGAGCGGTGGATGAGAAAGAAGGGTGCATGTATACCCTTACAAGCTCAAGAGGAGGTTGTAGAGCCTATATATCTCTCTATAGGCCTACCTAATGTGGGGGTAGAGATTGTCCAAGCAAGTAAGAATTGGAGCCTTTTGAACGTCCGTGATTACCTATGCATTTTGGGATTTGAGAGAATCCATAATGCTTGATTTAATGTGGAGGGCAGGAAGGTAAGTGCTGCTTGATATTTAAACCTCTGTATTTGCTCATCCCTTTTCTGGAGTCACTTACTGTGTTGGGTGTTTGAATAAGTTGGAAGGAGGATGGAAGCAAACACCAAGGTGTCCTCGGATTGGGGGTTGGATGATGTCACCTTGGTTCAACGAATCTAAGCGATGAGTATCCTTGCTAGGAACTTCCATTCTGTAATCACACTCCATACTGGAGTAATTTTGTAATCTCAATCTTGCTCCACCAGAGTTTTGTAAAAAAAATATTTTCTGAGTTACTTCGGTGTTTAAAATATATTGTCTGGTTTCTTCATATGGTTTCTTGAAGAATTGGTTTCGTCTTTAAAAAATTCAACGTTTTTTCATGTTTTTTGGTCTAGTGTGAAATGGCCGCACTATCTTGTATAAATAGGACTTTCAAGGCTTGATGTGTCATTTTTGCACTCATTCTCAAGAGCACAAGGCACCTCCACACTCGAGCTTGAGAGCACATGACTGTCTACGATTGCTTCATGGACTTCCTCCGTTAGAGCGAGTTTCCAGAGGCCACATACTTGCATGTAATGTTCACTCGCGAGATCGATTGGACCTCCATACTCTACCTCCATGAAGTATTATTTGAAGACACATTATCATACATGGACACCTACATCAAGCCGCACTCTGTCTCTTTGGCCAACGATGATAGATTGTGGGTGCCCTCCAACCTCCTAGAGTACATCAACCACAACGAAAGGCCCTTCCAAAAGCGGCTTAGAATATTTGAAGCAATGGCAATGAAATCTGGACACTTCCTAGAGCTTGACAAGAAGCAAGTACGCAAGCTCAGGTTCCATTGGCCATTGCTTCCTATCATGGCTGGCCTGATTTGTTTTCTTGCTTTCAAAAGAAGAGGAAATTGAAATGCCACAACTGCGCCTTGGAGGATTCATCCACGATAAGGAAGAGCCTCAAAGTGTAGCTCACATAGGCGTAAGTGAAAGCCTGATCATCGCACAACAATTTCCAGGAGGTGCACTAGGGCTCGAAGAAAATCTGCACCTCTTTGAGGCCAGTGGAAGTGGCAAAGCAATTGAAGATAAAGATGACTCTGCCCCCCTTCCTGAGATAGATATTGACTGACTCTCTATATCCGGTTGTGGTAGGGGGGAAGATTTTCATTTTTTTGCATGATATTGAAAAGTCCTGTGGCCTCCGCATGGATGAGTGCTTGAGCATGCTCAAGGTGAAGACAAAGTTCCCATTGAATGACTCCAACGCAGGTAACATGGAGGTAATCTCCTCCCACTCACAGACTTGGTGGAGGAGACGGTGTTCATTTCTCTGGAGGCAGCCAAGAATGCAGAGTAGGCAAATGTCACCGAGGAGGAGTTCCAACCAGCTCAACAAAGTGTCTCATGTGCAATCGTGCCTTGGACACGAACTCCAACACAAAATATCGATGAGTCCAAGTCCAACATTGACTTGGAGAGCGAAAGGCTAATGTAGACAAGGATGATAAGCAAGAAAATGTGCTTGAGATGGACAGTTATGCTATGTAGGGCAGGGGAACACATGCTACTACAGGACCATATCTGGCTCTTAGCCACTACATTGGGCACCTCCCAACAAATGGCTTTGTGATTATTCACAAAGAATTTACACCCAATGCCAGGTTCCACCTTTTTATATTAAAGCCCTTGTTAAAGCAACTCTGCATGGCCACTATTGGCCAGTCGGTTACCTTTGTAATCCTAGTTAAAAAGTAACTAGTTATGAGACCACTTTTGGGAGCGGCTATAGAGGCAAGGTGCTTTCCTAATTAAGAATTGGCAAGTCACTAGTTATGACCACTTTTTGAGAATGGCTATATAGGCAAGGTGCTTGCCCCATTAGGAATTGCCAAGTCGCTTGGCCATGACTCACCGGCGGTGAGAAATAGCCACTGCTATTCTAACCGGCGGGGCGAGCTCCCCCGTAGCTAAGAAGCCACAAACCTCTCTTGTAAAGATTATCCCAAATCTCACATGTAATTTTTTCTATTAATAACATGCAAACAAAAAAAGGAGGGCCAAAGAAAAAATTTAGTTAAGCCACAAGACAAATTTTAAGGGATTTTAGTTATAATTTTGTTAAAAACCTTTAAATTTAGAAAAAAAACTACAAAAATTTGAGGTTGAAGGTTTTTTGAATTGTTGGGAAAATTATTTTCTGCAAACACGATGCCTCTTGCTTGAAATAGTGCACTGTACGTCTCTTCCGCCTCCACCCCTCCAGCTCCACCACCTGTCAGTTTAGTGCCCCTACCACCACAAGACAATATGTAAGGTTCCTCCTCAGCCCCTAAAGATGTATAAGTTCTCTTTTCAGTCCCTTGTGATCATCCCCTTTTTTAGAATACAAGAAAACATTATTTTTCTTTATTTTTGGCTTAGAGAGAGAAAATTTTCTAGATAGAGATAATACAGTTTTGAGATATTTTTGGATACAAAGTTATCCTTTAAATTTAAGATGAATTCCCTTGAAACATAAGTTTAAAAAGAGTTTTCCAATATGCATTAGAAATTAATTAAATATGTGCACTAGACACCTTAGCCTAGGGGTACCTGTTTTTAGAAAATTATGGATTAAGGTCCAAAGAGTGTTCTAATGGGCCAATGGGCCAATGGAGTACCTGTTTTTAGAAAATTATGGATTAAGGTCCAAAGAGTGTTCTAATGGGCCAATGGGGTTGATCCAAGTGTTTGAAAAAGAAAAATGCAAGAATAAAAGAAAATCCACCAAAAATCAGTAAATTCTTACATAAGATGAAGAGTTGACTTAGTATGGCACTTAATAGTATAAAAATGGGAATTTTGACACCTCACGAGGGTGAGTGGAGCTCATGAAGGAGGCACCTAGAATCCTCATCATTTTTCCAATTTTTAATTAAAAAAAATGAGATATCTCATCCTCCTCTCTCCTCTTCCAAACTAGATAAAAAAAGTGGGTCTAACTAGTCCAAATTGAATCAAACCGAAGCTGGAAGCCTCTAGATCCCAGTTGGGGCTTGGTTGGTGGCCTCCATCACCTATAAATAGAACCCCATTCCTTTTTATTTTCATCTTAGTGTATTTACATGCTAGTGTAATTCTCATTTTAGTGTAATTCCATTATTCCTCTACCTTGCCTCTCCATTGTGAAGCTTTGGTGCTTGACTAATCCTTTTCTTCTCTTGGAGATTACCCTCTTCTACTTTGGTGGCCAAGCCTCTTCCTTGAGGGCTACACATCTCCTTAAAGAATCAAGCCAAAACCAAGGGTAAGCCTAAAACAATGATGTTTTACCCTCTTCTTGGATGGTAATCTTATTCCCAACCTCTCTACATGCTTGGGAAGCATTCTAAGTCATGGTTTCTTCTTAAAACCATGGCCTTATTGATTTATGTTGTTTAAATAAATTAATTTTAATTTCTTATGCTTAAATGTAATGTTTTTGATTTGTAATCTCTCTTTTTGAAAGAATACTCACTTTTATGGTTAAATCCTTCTTGGAAGGATAGTCCTTAATTCTAATCTCATTTTCTTACCCAAAATTCTAAGCCTAACAAGCTAGAGATGGAGATTAAACATTTTTTTGATTTTTAACCTATTTAGGATGAGGTTAATTCATTTAAGCTTGTTTTTATGATAAGAAATTTCATATTTATTCATTTTATAATGAAAGAGAGCTTAGGATAACATTCATGTATTTATTTTCATATGGAAGTTATATTTGAACATTTTGTTTAAATAAACATGATGCTTAGATATAATTATGCTTATATTTTTGCACAAAGAATTTTTACATTAAAAGAGGAAGTCCCACCATATTTTTATGTAATTATGTTTATGCATAATTTAATAATGCAAAAAGAGAAATTTTCATGATATTCTATGTATAAACATTTTAAATATTAAAAGAGAAATTTTTGTTATATTTTAAATAGGTATATTCATGGTATGTATATACATGAATATTTTTATTTATCAAAAGAGGAATTTTCATCGTATCTTTAAATAGGAATATGCGTAATTAATTTTTGTATCAAAAAGAGAATGTTTCATCATATTTCTATGTAGATAAATATGGCATGTTGATGCCTAGGTTCAAATGGAGAATAGAATATTTAAGAATATTTCTATAAGAATATTTTAATGTATGCATATTTATTAAAGGATCATTTAGAAAAAGAAATATCCTTGTTAGATTCCATTATTCACGAGTCGAGTTATTTATAGTTCTATTATATCCAAAGTTGAATGAATTTTCATATTATTGGATGTTTATCCTTATGATTAGAAATCACAGTTATTTTATGAGATAAATGGAGAAATATCGTTAGGAAATAAATCTAGGAATAAATTCAAGTAATTCTGTGCTAGACCATGACCACTTGAAAAAGGTGGGTTAGTAAGATGCCTGCCCATCTCTTGAATTGTAAATTAAGCCAAGACTTGTGACCATTCCCATTCCTTCAATACGAAGAAGGGATAACTGTCTGATTTATAGAATTTTTCACTAAGACTTGAAATTGTCTAGAAATAAGTTAGAAATTTGTTTTAAATTGTAATTGATGGATGAATCACCCGAGATACGAGATTCGTGATTTTCATTGAGGAAGTCTGGGTTTTGAAAAAAAGGGTCTTGTGAAACCAACACTAGAGATGTTTTCTCGTGAAATGGCTAACTAAGGAGAGTTTACATTACAACAGCCGACGAGGAGTCATTGAAGGATGTCTCTCACCGGCAAAGCCTGCCAAGGTCTTGACTAGCCTCGGTACGGTTAAAAATGGTGCGCTTCCGGTACGATGGGCGAGGGCCGGCGAAGCGGTCCCTGAGTGAAGTGCTAGGACACCTAAGGAGGATCCTAGAGGATTCTGACCAGGTGATACACGTGCTCGCGGTTGCAAGGACACCCATGCGTATGTCGAGGGAGATCTTCATGGATTGGGGAGAAATTATTTAAGTGAACTGGAAACTATGAAATTGGATCTCCTTGGTTGACTAGTTGGTCTTCAAAACGGAGAGTCGAGATGACACTTGTTTGAAAAAACAATGGAACTAGAATATTGAGGATGGACTTGCAATTGTGTCTTGAAAATAGTTGAATTTGAAGAGAAAAGGCAATTTCATATTGGGTGCGTAAAGTGGTGTGTCTATTTTATATCTTTGCATGAGTGCTGGCAGATAGGGAGCCTCGGAACTCTTTTCCCTGGTACCCGCAACAAAACACAACCAAATTTCTATAAAGAGGGATCCCACCAATACAGTGGTTGGGCGGTTGGCAAACCCATGGGCCGGCTGGATCGGTGGATTCCTACAATAAATTTTAGTTATGTTCAAGTTACGATAGTTAAAGTAAGTCACAGGGAAGTTCTTGTTCTATGGGAAAGAATCAATGGCTGTGCCTCACTTCAGGGGGAAAAAGCGATGATCTCCATGAACCAAGTGCAAGTCCCTCCCTTGATTCAGCCATGTGACCCGCGGGTTCGATCGAAATGCAAAGGATAGTTAAGGCTCTTGACCCCGTTAGATAAATTCTGGTTAGAAGAATGTTGGAGGAATTGCCCGTGCTTTCTGGGTGATGAAAGTTTTTTCGGTCTCGGTTTCGGAAGAACCGCCAGACTAGTCCCTTGCCCAGACATTCGTGGGCGAGGCCCTGAGTGGGAAGCTTTGCCCTGCGCAAGAGGTTGCTACTTCCGCTCTGCTAGCACTCCGGAGTTCGATGCACAGAGAGGGAAGGGGTCTCACAGCTGGTATCAGAGCTTTGTTGAAAGATTAAGAATCAAAGACGAATTTTGTTAGGAATTTATAATTACATCTTAGAAAGGTGCATTCATATGTTGTATTTTCATTCAGATTAAGCTTCATTGATGAAGACTTATAATTGATAAATTGGATTTTATAGATGGACGCCCCGTACTTATCTGGTACCCTTGACCTTACCCAAAATCAGGTAATGACTGCCTTTGCTTTTGAATATATTCTCTCCTCCGCCTAGGACTCGATCGAGCATAGCAAGTCTTGCTAATCATTTCCAGGAGTTGTATTTTCCGGACCCAGTGGAGAGACGACAACATATGTGGTTCTCAGGGCAACTAGCCCGAGAGGCTGACATAACCTCTCTTTAGCTATGGTTTTGATGAGACTAGGGGTGGTTCATGGTGTTATTTTTTATCACCCCTCACCTTGAGATTTTAAGGTCACTTGTCATATTTTCAGGCTTCTCAGCCGTTTATCCCAAGGAGTAGGATTGTAGCACCAATGATGGTGAGGGCACCCTTATATGCACATGTCAACATCGCAGTATCACCACTGCATGCGTATGCAATTGAGGCATTGAATTTTGGAGCCATGTTGCTCTATGTATATATTATAAACCTTATGTAAATAAAGAATGTTTTACAAAAATTCCAGTTGTCTAAGCGATTGTGAGCACCAGATATTGAGTTTAAAGGAATAAGTTGTGTTTTCTCAAGACGTATGTCGTAGAACGATTACTTTGGGATTAATTTTGAACTTCTTAAGTCTTAGAATCTCAGAACGAAGTCGAATAGATAATTTCATGATGTATCGTTTTGGCAGATTCATGAGACGTGCGCAATGTGGTAGACAGCCAGATCCTCACACGGATGAGGATGAGCTTGACCCTGACGTTCGTAAAGCTCGACATAGATCTCAGACATGTCCCTTCAAGGGTGAAGGGGAACACTTAGGTGAGGCCGTAGAAAAGTGGATCGAAGCTCTAGAGGAGTACTTCGATGTGTCACAGGTTACAACGAAAAAAGTAAGGTGGCTCTTGCCAAGCTAAAGATCGTAGAAACAGCCAGAGTAGCATGGAGGAACCACTGCGATACAAACTGCTTAGATCAGAACACCCAGACGTGGGCTGATCTCAAAAAATACCTCAAAAAGAGATTTTGTCCTCCAGGCTTCTTGGAAACAAAGATGAACGAGTTCCTGGAACTAACCCAGGGAAGCCGAACCAAAGAGGAATATCATCACGCATTCGCTCTCCTCCTCAAATACTCGCCACACTGCTGGATGAAGAACAACTGATGGCCAGGCTCATTCAAGGAATGAACGAACCTTTGGTTACCTTGGTGAAGAATGCTAAGCAAGTTTCTATGGGCAAGTAGAATTGGCCAGTGGGAAGATTCTTTCCACACACTATGAGATATACCGTATTCAGTTTAATCTAGATGGGAATGTAACAGACTACCAGTTCAAAGTCTTACCTTTGGGAATCTATGACGGAATCCTTGGAATGGATTGGCTCCATAAGAATTAGGATGACATTCACTGTCATAATGGAACCATCTCTTTCCTTGAGCTTCACGGGAATCAAGTTCAAGGAATTGAAATTTTTGGATCTCCAGTTCTGCAGCTAGTCAAAGCTTCTAAGTTGCTGAAGGGACTCAGAAAGAAGCAAGTTGTGTACGTTGTTAAAATGAATCCAGTAGACAGAAAATCCAAGGCTAAGGAACTAGAGTGACTAAGTGCGTATGCTGATGTATTCCTTGAAGAGATGACTGAGATGCCTCCGACTCGTGAAGTAGATCATGAGATAGAGCTAACCCCCGGAGCTCAGTCAATAGCTCAGCGTGCGTACAAGATGCCAATCCCAGAAGCCATAGAACTTAAGGAGCAGTTAAGACAATTGTTAGAGCAAGGATTCGTAAGACCCAGTGTTTCACCTTGGGGTGCGCCCGTTCTCTTTTAGAAAAAGAAAGATGGAACGTTAAGACTTTGTATTGATTACAGAGGATTAAATCAGTTGACAGTCAAGAATAAGTATCCTATCTCTAGGATTGATAAACTTTTGGATTGGTTAAGTGGAACCCAAATGTTCACAAAGATAGATCTCAAATCTGATATTACCTGATCAGAATTAAGGATCAAGATATCCCCAAGACAGCCTCAATACTCGCTATGAGCATTATGAATTTACAGTCATTCCATTCGGATTAACAAATGTCCCAGCAATGTTTAATCACCTCATGCAGGACATTCTCAGAGAATACTTGGATGAATTTGTTCTTGTCTTCTTTGATGACATCCTGGTATACTCTAAGAATGCAATAGATCATGAAGATCATGTGCGTAAAGTCTTGGAGATCCTAAGGAAGCACCAACTCTTTGTTGCAAAAAAGAGCAAGTGTACTTTCTCTACTGACCATGTCGAATACTTGGGATTTATAATATCTAACGATGGGATTTCTCCTGACCCCTAAAATCCAAGCAGTTGTAGATTGGCCAGAGCCCAAAACAGTGAAAGAAGTCAGAGGATTCTTAGGATTAACTGGGTGGTATCGAATCTTTATACCTAGGTATGCTTAGATAGCATCCCCTTTGTCTAGCCTTATTAAGAAGAGTACCCTATTTCATTGGACCGCTATGTGTTAGAGTGCTTTGATAAGCTGAAGACAGCCTTATTAACCAACCTTGTTCTTAAATTGCTAGGTTTTTCCATACCCTTTGAAGTAGTAATAGATGCCAGTGGTTTTGCCCTAGGAGGTGCACTTATGCAGGAAGGTCATGCAGTAGCCTATGAATCTAGAAAACTCAGAGCGCATGAGAGAAATTATGTTGTCCCCATGACTTGGAGTTACTCTTAGTAGTTTATGCTCTAAAGTTGTGGAGACATTATCTCTTGGACAAAGATTCACCTTGATGAGACAGATCATCAAAGTCTGAAGTGGATCTTCACCCAAAAGGATCTCAACATGCGTCAAAAAAGATGGATGCAGACCTCGCAGGAATTTGATTTTGAGATTAAGTACCGACCAAGGAAAGAAAATGTGGTAGCAGATGCGCTCAGTAGGAAAGCCTCCTTGCTTGCAATGATATTGGTGTCAAATCCGTTGATCAGTGAAGCAAGAGAGAAGATCATGCAGGACAAATTCTTTGCCCCTATTGCTACCCTACTTATGTAGGAAAGCAAGACTCCTCAGGAAATGAGTCGAGTTCTTGGGTACAGATTGGATGAAGGATGCATGTATTACAATAATCGGCTATGCGTTCCCAATGATGAGGGAACAAAGGGAAAATTCTGAGAGAAGCCCATGATAGCCCGATAGCTGGACATCTAGGGTTCATAAAGACCTACATGTCTGTAAAGAAGAGATTCTTTTGGTCAAGACTCAAAAAGGATGTACTTAATCATGTGCATCAGTGTTTAATATGTCAAAGAGTCAAGGTAGAAAGAGTTAAGATGCCAAGAAAGCTGCATCCCTTAGACATTCCACAGATGAAGTGGGAATGTGTCAGTATGGATTTTGTTACTGGACTACCGTCAGTGCAATCAGGTTACAACTCCATTTTTGTGGTAGTTGACAGACTAACCAAGGTTGCCCATATGATTCCAATAAAAGAAACCTAGACTGCAGTGGATGTTGCCACCGTCTTCCTCAAGGAGATTTTCAGGTTGCATGGCTTACCCAGAAGGATAGTGACCGATAGAGATCCTCAATTTACATCAAGGTTCTGGACTGCATTCTTCGAAGAAGTGACCAAACAGAAAGAGTGAACCAAACAGAAAGAGTGAACCAAGTAATAGAAGATATCCTTTGGTCATGCTGTGGCAGAGAACCCAGGAAGTGGTTAAGCTACTTACATCTAGTTGAGTTTGCTTATAATTCCTCTTATCATCGAAGTATCGGGATGAGCCCTTTCAAAGCTCTGTACAAAGACAAGATTGCCTCACACCATTAACTTGGTTCGACCCATTGATCAAGATCGAGATTTCCAGACAAATGCTAGATGATATGGAGAGCAGGTAATGCAATCAATCCGCAAAGATATTAAGGCTGCCCAGGATAGACAAAAGCAATATGCTGATAAGAGAAGAACGGAGAGAGTATTTGAAGAATCAGATATGGTCTTCATTCATGTACGACCTGAGAGAAGTTCTTTATCTAGGGAAGTATAAAAAACTATCTCCTAGATACTGTGGACCATACGCCAGTTACAAAGAAAGAGATCTAGCCTATAAACTTCTTCTACCTCCCCATCTCAAGGTACATAATGTGTTCCATGTCAGTTTGCTTAAAAAGTATGTACCCAGCCCCTGAGTCATGTGCTAGATGATGAGCAGTTGACTTTTCCGAGTTGACTTTTCTGACTCAAGGTCAGATGGAACTCCAACCCGAAGAAATCCTATATATTCGGGAGAAGGTTCTCAGGAATAGAGTCCTTAGAGAGTTTTTGGTCAAGTGTATATTCGGGAGAAGGTTCTTAGGAATAGAGTCCTTAGAGAGTTTTTGGTCAAGTGGAAGTTCTATCCTTAGAGAGTTTTTGGTCAAGTGGAAGTTCTATCCTTTAGAGGACGCCACTTGGGAAAAAGTAGATGAACTGGTAAAGGATTCCCCCACTTTGCGAGATGAGGACATCTCACGTTTTTCAAGTGGGAGAGGATGTAAGATTCCTCCTCAGCCCTTAAAGATGTATAAGTTCTCTTTTCAATCCCCTGTGATCATCCCCTTTTTCAGGATACAAGAAAACATTGTTTTCCTTTGTTTTTGGCTTAGAGAGAGAAAATATTCTAGAGAGAGATAATACAGTTTTGAGATCTTTTTGAATACAAAGTTATCCTTTAAATTTAAGATGAATTCCCTTGAAACAGAAGTTTAAAAAGAGTTTTCCAATATGCATTAGAAATTAATTGAATATGTGCACTAGACACCTTAGGCTACGGGTACCTGTTTTCAGAAAATTATGGATTAAGGTCCAAAGAGTGTTCTAATGGGCCAATGGGGTTAATCCAATTGTTTGAATAAGAAAAATGCAAGAAAAAAAAAATCCACCAAAAATGAGTAAATTCTCACATAAGATGAAGAGTTGACTAGTACTAGCACTTAATAGTATAAAAATGGGAATTTTGATAGCTCAGGAGGGTGAGTGGAGCTCATGAAGGAGGCGCCTAGAATCCTCATCATTTTTCCAATTTCTAATTAAAAAAATGAGATAGTTTATCTCTCCTCTCTCCTCTCTCCTCTTCCAAACTAGATCAAAAAAGTAGGCCTAACTAGTCCAAAACTTGTCCAAATTGAATCAAACTGAAGTTGTTAGCCTCTAGATCCGAGTTGGGCTTCGTTGGTGGCCTCCCTCACCTATAAATAGAACCCCATTCCTTTTTATTTTCATCTCAGTGTATTTACATGCTAGTGTAATTCTCATTTTAGTGTAATTCCATTATCCCTCTACCTTGCCACTCCATTGTGAAGCTTTGGTGCTTCACTAATCCTTTTCTTCTCTTGGAGATTACCCTCTTCTACTTGGTGGCAAAGCCTCTTCCTTGAGGGCTACACATCTCCTTAAAGAATCAAGCCAAAACCAAGGGTAAGCCTAAAACAATGATGTTTTACTCTCTTCTTGGATTGTAATCTTTTTTACAACCTCTCTACATGCTTGGGAAGCATTCTAAGTCATGGTTTCTTCTTAAAACCATGGCCTTATTGATTTATGTTGTTTAAATGAATTAATGTTAATTTCTTATGCTTAAATGCATTGTTTTTTATTTGTAATCTCTCTTTTTGAAAGAATACTCACTTTTTTGGTTAAACCCTTCTTGGAAGGATAGTCCTTAATTCTAATCTCATTTTCTTACCCAAAACTCTAAGCCTAACAAGCTAGAGCTGGAGATTAAACATTTTTATGATTTTAGAATGAGGTTAATTCATTTAAGCTTGTTTTTATGATAAAAAAATTCATATTTATTCATTTTATAATGAAAGAGGGCTTAGGATAACATTCATGTATTTATTTTTATATGGAAGTTATATTTGGATATTTTTTTAAATAAACAAGATGCTTATATTTTAGGTTTATGCATAAAGAATTTTTATATTAAAAGAGGAAGTCCCGCCATATTTTTATGTAATTATGTTTATGCATAAATTTAATAATGCAAAAAGAGAAATTTTTACGATATTCTATGCATAAACATTTTAAATATTAAAAGATGAATTTTTCTTATATTTTAAATAGGTATATTCATGGTATGTATATACATGAATATTTTTATTTATCAACAGAGGAATTTTCATCGTATCTTTAAATAGGAATATGCATAATTAATTTTGGTATCAAAAAGAGAATGTTTCATCATATTTCTATGTAGATAATTATGGCATGTTGATGCCTAGGTTCAAATGGAGAAAAGAGTATTTAAGAATATTTCTATGAGAATATTTCAATGTATGCATATTTATTAAAGGATCATTTAGAAAAATAAATATCCTTGTTAAATTCCATTATTCATGAGTAGAGTTATTTATGGTTCTATTATATCCAAAGTATAATGAATTTTCATATTATTGGATGTTTATCCTTACGATTAGAAATCACAGTTATTTTTATGAGATAAATGGAGAAATATCTTTAGGAAATAGATCTAGGAATGAATTCAAGTAATTCTGTGCTAGACAATGACCACTTGAGAAAGGCGGGTCAGTAAGATGCCTGCCCATCTCTTGAATTGTAAATTAAGCCAAGACTTGTGACCATTCCCATTTCTTCAATACGAAGAAGGAATAATTGTCTGATTTAGAGAATTTCCCCTAAGACTTGAAATTGTCTAGAAATAAGTTAGAAATTCATTTAAAATTGTAATTGATGGATGGATCAACCGAGATACGAGATTCATGATTTTCATTGAGGAAGTCTAGGTTTTGAAAAAAAGCGTCTTGTGAAACCAACACTAGAGATGTTTTCTCGTGAAATGGCTTTTCATGAGAGGAAATCAAACTCAATGGGAAAATCCAACTTGCATAGAAACTCTATTTTTGTAAAGGACTGTCTTACGCCAGAATGCTGGAGGAAGCGTTCGGTTTATTGTTTAAACTAAGGAGAGTTTACTTTGCAACAGCCGACGAGGAGTCATTGAAGGACGTCTCTAGGCAAAGCCTGCCAAGGTCTTGACCAGCCTCGGTAAGGTTAAAAATGGTGTGCTTCTTGTATGATGGGCGAGGGCCAACAAAGCGGTCCCTGAGAGTGAAGTGCTAGGACACCTTAGGAGAATCCTAAAGGGTTCTAACCAAGCGATGCACGGGCTCGTGGTTGTAAGGACACCCATGCGTATGTCGAGGGAGATCTTCATGGATTATCGAGAAATTATTTAATTGAACTGGAAACTATGAAATTGGATCTTGTTGGTTGACTAGGTGGTCTTCAACAAACAGAGAGTCCAGATGATACTTGTTTGAAAAAACAATGGAACTAGAATATTGAGGATTATGACGGAAACACTGTGGTTTTATTGCAGTTCTATCTTGAAAATAGTTGAATATGAGAAAAGGCAATTTCATATTGGGTGCGTAAAGTGGTGTGTCTATTTTATATTTTTGCACGAGTGCCGGTTAGGGGGCCTGGAAACTCTTTTCCCTGGTATCCAGGACAAAGCAAAACCAAATTTTTATAAAGAGGGATCCCAGCAATACAATGGTTGGGCGGTTGGCTAACCCAGGCTGGATCGGTGGATTCCTACAATAAATTTCAGTTATGTTCAAGTTACGATAGTTTAAGTAAGTCACAGGGAAATTCTTGTTCTATGGGAAAGAATCAACGGGCTATGCATCACTTCAGGGGAAAAAAGCGATGATCTCTATGAACCAAGTGCAAGTCCCTTCCTTGATTCGGCCATGTGACCCGCGGGTTCGGTTGGAATGCAAAGGATAGTTAAGGCTCTTGACCCAGTTAGATAAATTCTTGTTAGAAGAATGCTGGAGGAATCGCCCGTGCTTTTTGGGCGAGGAAAGTTTCTTCGGTCTCGGTTTCAGAAGAATCGTCGGACTAGTCCCTTGCTCGGACGTTCGTGGGTGAGGCTCCGAGTGGGAAGCTCTGCCCTGTGCAAGAGGTTGCTACGTCCGCTGCTAGCACCTAGGAGTTCGATGCACAGAGAGGGCAGGGGTCTCACACAATATGTCACACAATAAAGGAGGGCCAGAGGGGTGCAAAAATCACCTTTCCGGGCCCCCTACACGACATTTTTGCACCCCTTTGGCCATCACGATTTTACTACTCTTACACCTATTTGAGCCACCCCAAGCCCTTTGCGCGAGGAGACTATCCAAAATTGAAACATCGTGATTGAAAGCACATACACGCTTAAGCCAAATAGATAAATTTTAAGGGATTTTAGTTATAATTAAAAAAAACCTTTAAAATTTAGGAAAAAAAGTATAAAAATTTGAGGTTGAAGGTTTTTTGAATTGTTGGGAAAAATGTTTTTTGCAAACATTGTGCCTACTGCTCAAAATAGTCCACTGGTCCTCTCTTCCGCCTCCACCCCCAACTCCACCACCTGTCAGTTTAGTGCCCCTCTACCACCACAAGACAATATGCCATACAAGAAAGGAGGGCCAGAGGGGTGCAAAAATGGCCTGTCCAAGGCCCCCGTACACAATATTTTTGCACCCCTCTGGCCATCACGATTTTCCTAGTCTTAAGTCCATTTGAGCCACCCCAAGCTCTTTGTGATGAGACTTTATCCAAAATTGAAACATCTTACTAGAAAAACCATGTGGGCCAGAAGGGTGCGAAAATGGCCATTGCACCTGGAGAGGGGACTTTTTGCACTCTTTTGGCCATTTATTTTTTTTGTTATCTCGTGAAACTTGATTAAAACACATACACGTTTAAACCAAATAGAAAATTGCAAGGTAAAGTACACATCGATAATTGCAAGATGTACACATCAACAATTGCAAGATATATTACACATCGACAATTGCAAGATATATTACACATCGAAAAGTCGTTAATATCGAAAAAGATACATTATTGAACATTCCTCATTTTTTGATCCTGTTCTCTCCCGTGAATACGACGGGCCAATTGCATATCCTTTACCATTATTGTGACCTGCTTTGCATGGATGGCGCACAAGTTGGTGTCCTCAAAACGATTTACAAGGTATGTTTCAGCGGCTTCCTGCAAGGCCTCAAGGGCAACCGACTGCATCCAATATTCCATCTTGTATGTAAGATCCCTATCCCCACCGCGCAACAATTTCAAGGGTGCTAGCAGCAAAAGTAGCACTTCTTGCACGGGGTAGGGTCCCACACTCGAGACCTCGCCCACGGATATCCGGACAAGAGACTAATCCACGATTTTTCCAAAATCGAACCCGGAAAAACTTCCTTTGCCCGGAAAGCACGGGCAATTCCACCAGGATAACTTTTCCCTAACGTAGTCAAAAGCCTTAACTAACTGAGCTCATCTGACCGAACCCGTAAGTCTCACAGTCAGATCAAGGAAAAAGACTGTACTAGGATCATAGAGACCAATGCTTTTTTCCTCATTCAGAGGCGCAGCCGTTGATTCTTTTCCATAGAACAATTTTTGTCCGGGATTTACTTCATCTATTGAACTAAATAGAAATTGAGTCTCGATTTACGAATCCATCAGTCCAGTCTAACCCCATCCAGTCCCATGGGTTAGCCAACCATCCAACCACTGTAGTGATGGGATCCAATTAGAAATTTGGTTAGGTTTTGTCCCGAGTACGAGGGAAAAGAGTTCCCAAGCCCCCTAGCCGGATGTTCATGCAAACATAAAACTAGTCACACCACTTACATACCCAATATGAAATTGCCTTTTTCTCAGCATCAGCTATCTTTAAAATAATCCTTTAATGAAACCATTGTGTCACTGATCACAATCCTCAAAATCTCTGGTTGAGTCCTTATTTCCAATCATTTCTTCATTGGAGTATCTATGGCATCATTGGCAACCAGAACGCTCACCACCTGTCAGGGGCCTTTGCAATAGTTCCTAGACCATAGTACCCGACAATATAATCACTTATAAAAATCAAGATGGAATCTTCGTTGAAGATCGGCAAGATCAACCAACAGATCCATATAAAAGAGCCATGGACTCATCCGTTTGAGGACCAGCAAGGTCAATCAACCAGATCCATGCTCGGTTTCAGAAAACAACTCTTACTCCTTGTTCCAATATCTTCCACGACGCACGTGTGGGTATCTTCGGTGACCCAAAGCCCGAGCACCGTATGGTCAGCACCCTCTAGGATCCTTCACAGGTCACCTAGCGCTTCACTCATAGGCCGCTTCCTTGGTCCCTTATCCATCGTACCGGAAGCTCACCATTTAAATCGAACCGAGGCTGGTCAAACCTCGGCCAACCTTGCTATGCGAGACGTCCTCCATTGACTCTCCGTCCAGCAGTTGCAACTTTATCAGTTAGGTCTCCACGACCTTAATCACAAGACGGTCAAAATGCTTCCCCAGCATTCTTGACATAAAACAGTCATTTACAAAAAGGTCACAAATACAGTTTTTATATTGAATTCACATCTTTCCAGTTTGTTCCACATCAATCCATATTACTTAACCCAAATCCAATTCATAAGTATATCCATTCTTGACCAGATACATCATTTTCCATCCCATCTCATCAGATTCATTCACTTCACATAACATCCATTCCTATCTTTCTTAATTTACATTACGTCTCATCACATCCATTTCTCATTACATCTCATTCATTCACATATTATATTATTCATTTCACATTCTGATTCACATGACATCTCATCTCATCCATTCGTTCATATCGACTTCATATCCATTCACATACATATTCGCATTCATATATCCACATCCACATCCACATTCATACATCCACATCCACATCCATACATCCATTTCCACATCCATATCCATACATCCATTTTCACATCCACCTTCATACATTCACATTCATACATCCACATCCACATCCATTTCCACATCCACCTTCATACATTCACATCCCCATTCACATTCATACATTCACATCCACATTCACATTCATACATCCACATCCACATCCATTTCCACATCCACCTTCATACATTCACATCCCCATTCACATTCATACATTCACATCCACATTCGCATTCATACATCCACATCTACATCCACATTCATACATCCACATCCACATCCACATCCATACTTCCATTTCCACATCCACATTCATATCTTCACATCCCCACTCACATTCATACATCTACATCCACATCCATACATCCATTTTCACATCCACATCCATACATCCATTTTTACATTCACATTCATACATTCACATCCACATTCACATTCATACATCCACATCCACATCCACATCCATACATCCATTTTCACATCCACCTTCATACATTCACATCCCCATTCACATTCATAGATTCACATCCCCATTCACATTCATACATCCACATCTACATCCACATTCATACATCCACATCCACATCCACATCCATACTTCCATTTCCACATCCACATTCATACCTTCACATCCCCACTCAAATTCATACATCTACATCCACTCTTTCACATACATATAACTACATCCATTCTTTCACATACATACATCTACAACTATTCCTTGTTCATTTTCATCTATCTGATTCGTTTCACATCCTCATATTTATTTATAGAATGCAAGAGAATTCTTATTTTTGATATAAAATTTCTTTATGCATAAATTTTATTTTAAGGAGAATAACACTTTTCAAATAAAAATCAAATTTTTATGCATCTTCTTATGCATAAATTCATTTTAAATGAGAATGACACTTTTGAATTATAATTCAATCTTTTACGTATCTTCTCATGCATAAAATCAAAATTGATGAGAATAACTCTTTTGAACTAAAAATAGATTTCTTTATGCATCTTTCTATGCATAAAATCAAAATTGATGAGAATAACTCTTTTGAATTAAAAATAGATTTCTTTATGCATCTTTCTATGCAAAAAATCAAAATTGATGAGAATAACTCTTTTGGGTTAAAATAAATTCTTTATGCATCTTTCCATGCATAAATCCAATTTAGTAGGAATTACACTTTTAGAATAAAAGAATTTTTCTTATGCATCCTATTTAGGCATAAAATCATTTATGACGAAAATCACACTTTTAATATAAAAAAATATCTTTTATGCATACAATCATTTATGATGAAAATCACTATAAAAGAATTTCTTTTATGCATCTAATTTATGCATAAAATTATTTATGATAAAAATCACACTTTTAATATAAAAACATATCTTTTATGCATATGTTTATGCATACAAATCATTTATGATAAAAATCACTCTTTTAATATATAAAAAATATCTTTTATGCATACAATCATTTATGATGAAAATCACTCTTTTATATATAAAAGAATTTCTTTTATGTATCTAATTTATGCATAAAATCATTTATGATGAAAATCACACTTTTGATATAAAAGAATTTCTTTTATGCATCTTATTTATGCATAAAATCATTTATGATGAAAATCACACTTTTATAATAATAAAAATAATCTTTTATGCATAAAAATCAATAATAATAAAAGTAATACTTTTATAATAAAACTAAATTTCTTTTATACAAATAATCAAAATGCATCTTCTATGCATGAAAATGACACTTTAGAATATAGAAACCATAAGGATTACTCTTTTAGAATAATAAAAGATAATACTTATTTCCAAATTTTTGAAAAATTTTACCATAACCTCCTTTGTATGGCTAACCATTTTTCAAATTTTAAGTCTCTAAAATTAATAAGAAGTGCACCAAGAGTATTGAAATTATTCTAAAGTAAATATTTTTCTACTTATTTAAGAGAAACATTATGAAAAACTTGATTTTATTCATTAATCATTTATCTAGGATAAAGAATGGTTGGATTTACTAGAGAAGAGAGGGGAATGCCTTTTTGCAATGAGGCATAACATCATTTTTAATTTAGAGAAGACAAAAATCATAAAAAATCATAAAAACCATAAAAAGAATAGAAAAGAGAAGAATCTCCAACTTACATAGATAATTTGAGAGCTTTCCTTCGGCTTGATGGTTTGAGGGTTCAACTCTTGTTTGAAGCAAGAGTGGCCACCAATGGGAAGGTCAAAAACTAATGAATTATGAGTAAAATTCACTGTTTTTGGCACTTGGGAGAGGCAGGGTAACAGTGCAAAACACTGTTAAGTTTCAACAAAGGGGAGGGATTCTATTTATAGGAAAAAGTGAGCCTCTAACCAAGCAAACTGATTCTAGAATTTTCCAGATCAGTTTGGTCAATTTTTGACCATTTTTAGGTCAGTTTTGCTCACTTTTTGAATCTAGTTGAAACAGGAGAGAGGAGAGATGAAAATATCTCATTATTTGGGAGTTTAAAACTCATTCAAGTATGTGAAATAGGTGCCTCCTTCATGAGGGAAATTCCCCCATACGGAGGTGTCAAAAATGCATCATTTCACCTAAATATCTCTCCTTTTTAACTATTAACCTTGTCCTTAGTCAACTCTTCATCTTATGTCAGTATTTACTCATTTTTGGGAGATTTTTCTTTTATTCTTCTATTTATCTCCTCCCTACATTTGGATGAATCTTATTGGTCCATAGGAACCTTAATTTAAAATTTCAAAAAAATCTTCACCCCCAGGATAATGCCTCTTGTGAACAGATTATACTTAATTTCTAATGTACCTTTTGAAAATCATTTTGAACTTCTATTTCAGGGGAACTTATTTTAATAAGATGAGGTATTTTTTTATCCAAAAATATTTAAAATCTGAATATTCTCTTTCTAGAATATTTTCTCTCTCTAGGCCAAAACTGGTAGAAACAAGATCTTTTATATTTTTGAAGAGAGATTTGATTACAAGGGAAGATACTGGACATCCTGAGAGGCTTGGGAGGAATCTTACATTCTACCCCACTTAAAAAACGTGAGATGTCCTCATCTCGCAGGTGGAGTATGATCTTTTTCATCATCTTCTTCTTCTTCAATCACTTCCAGCGTTACTGCTTTGGAAGTGGCGGTCGATTTGGGAACAACTCTCTTTGACTTCCCCTATTCTGAGGTGGAGGTCTTGCATTACTTTGGATTGAAACTATAGGTTGGATAAAGAGCCTGCTTGATGGACAACACTTTTCATTGTCTGGTGTTACATCATGTGGAAGTGGCGGCCGATTTGGGAACAACTCTCTTTGACTTCCCCTATTCTGAGGTGGAGGTCTTGCATTACTTTGGATTGAAACTATAGGTTGGATAAAGAGCCTGCTTGATGGACAACACTTTTCATTGTCTGGTGTTACATCATGTCTATTTGAACTTGAATATCCTCAAAGACTTGAATAGTGACTATCTTTGTTGTCTCCTTTTCTTCATGTGGACACAAGTGTTGCTTTTTAACACCGTATTTATTACATTCCCACAGTTCTGTAATTCCAGACATGACGTGCTTGTGTGCAACACATTTTCCCTTGGCTACCACTAATTTGCAAACAATACAATGACATTTGCACAAGCTTCCATGAAAGCCAAAAGCATTTGAGCACATCCGATTGAAGGCATCTTTTAGGTATAACATTTGTATGTGGTGCACATAGCAACATGTGTTCCAGTCCTTTAGCTTGTGCATAAAGAAAGGTTTGAGCTTCTCGAATGAGCGTTGGCCAATTTGCAGATGAGGATAAGTAGACTTGAACCTCAAAAAATACTCCATCTATAAGGAACATAGACCATGAAGAATTTGCACATGAGGATAAGCAGATGCACAATGCTATGTATATTCACAAAACAGGTCAGCTATATAGTACATGGTTATGCATTAGTATTGTGCTATATAGCTCGTACCGATTGCTATGTAGTACATGTGAGCTATATAGCACATGCACAGTGCTATTTGTGAATCTTAGACTTATGCATCATTGTAAAAATGCTATATAATTGGTTCAGTGCTATATAACTGGTTGAGTGTGTTGTAGAGAGTGCTATATAGTACATGGTTATGCAATAGAATCCCAGGCTTTAATGATGTGTGCTATATTAGGGGTGGTAATTGAACATGTGCTAATGTAACTGGTTAACTGTGCTATATAGCTCGTAGTAGTGACTGCTATGTACTACATGGTCATGCAAAAAGAGCTGGCGATGATGGACAAGACAGGTCACAGACTCAGTCTTTTTTTTTGGTGAGTCTTTCTTGCTTTTTCTTACCGCGGCTTAATATAAAAGGTGTCGGACTTCCGGAGTCCGGATTAAGTATAAAAGGTGTCGGGCTCATGAAATATTGAGAGAATGGCTCTATGGAAGACAGGAGAATGTAGCTACCAATTTTGTAACTATATTTCTGGTTCAAGACTTTTGTAATTCAAACTTGTACTCTTTCTGTTATCTAGTGTCTATGTTAGGATATTAATTTGGGGCTTTTAACATTCTCTCTCTCTCTCACACACACACACACATATATATATATTATGTGCTTTATACTTTCTAACTCCATCCTATTCATCTTCAATGAGAAGCTGATTTCTTTTTGAAGAATGGGAACATGCTTAAAATGAAATGAAATGTGCCTGTGGAAGAGTTGCTTGCAACCATCAAATGCACAACAGAACATCCTTCGTGATTTGAAGGCTCTATACTATCTTCTCTGCCTTCCATTAAACAAAACCAAGGATAGATATGGAAATAGCCTCAAGCAGATATGGAAATACCCTATTAATCTATGTGTGTGTGTGTGTGTGTGAGAGAGAGAGAGAGAGAGAGAGAGAGAGAGAGAGAGAGAGAGAGAGAGAGATGGATAAAGGTTCTCTATATGGCTCTCTGTGTGTGATGACGGAGGAGATGGGCAGAGAGAGATAGGTACAGAGAGGGAGGGGGAAGCAACAATACCTTTTAAAGAAAGAGGAAACCCACGTAGCAACCCCACTACATGGGAGTTTCAAATCCGAGATGGGAAGAAAGAGATGAGATAGATACAGAGAGGGAGGGGGAAGCAACAAAGGCTTCTTAAGAAAGAGGAAACCCATGTAGCAACCCCACTACTACCTGGGAGTTTCAAATCTGTTATACATATAATATAATTTAATTCTTTTTTGTGACTTTTGAAACATAAACCAACCCTTGAAATATAGCACAATAGCTAGTGTCCATGGACACAACTATATGAGCTACCATACCATGCATTCACCCATCTATGTTGATGTGGATGACATGGATGATATGGATGACATGGATGATATGGATGACATCAATGATGAGGCTATTCATGCATTTAGTAGTGAGAAGCTATTGGGTATAGGTCATGGATGATTTATGGGAACCTAGTCTATGACCTGTACAGGTCATGGATGATTTATGGGAGCCTAGTCTCTGATCTATGGGAACCTAGTCTATGACCCTTTCTTGAGATATGAGTGGAGAGTCTATGATTGTGAGCTCTATGAGGGTCATGCAGACAATGTTGAGGACTATGCCTTGGTACATATGGATCATGCTCAAGTAGCCACTTGTGATGTGGATCATGCCTATGGACCTATGCATGGTGTTGGATGTAGTGAGGACATGGATTCACATTTGATGGAGCATGCTATGGAGTATGAAGCATTCTCCTTTGATGCTCATGGATGCCTATGCATTGACACATACATAGTTTATCAGGCATTCACTTTTGGAAATGATGTATTCATGTATGATCCGAGTGGGTGGTTCTATACAGACTATCATTTACCCACGGGTCCTATGTATAGGTGCATTATCCTTTTGGCCCAAGGGGTCATTGGATGCATCTCATCGATGGATGTGGTGCATTACGCTGTCTGTTTGATCCAGGAGGAGGCAGGATCAATACGGTCACGGGTCTCGTATGGCTTGGATTTCCATTTGATCCAGGCATCATTATCATTAGCCTCACCATCGATGCCACCCTCCTATCCTTTCTGTTCAATACGGGCAGGCGTTGTGGACATGTTTTTTATTGTGGATACACCTAGGCCATGAGCGCATTTTTGGCTTTTGTATATAAGCCTCTTGTATATGTTTTGTGCACGACTACCCTTCGATTTCAAGAATGAAATCATTGTAGGAGGGGATGGTTTGTAATGAAGTAGATTTGGTTCCGCATGCACATGAGTTATGGGACCTAGGCACTTGGGCTTAGGGTCATTTACATGTGTACTTTTGGGGGCCTTGGGCTATATTACACATAGGGGTCATGGGCATTGTACCTTTTTTTATCATTATACATTTCATGAGTACACTTACTCTTTTGGAGCTCTAAGCTTCCATGGTGAACTTCTCCCTCTTGATGAGATGTTAGGATGGTGACCCACACCCATGTTGTCACTCCCTGCTTTGAGTGGCCAACCCTAGTTTCTAGCATTAGTCATGCCGTTCGGCTTGACAAATGCTCTAACAACATTTATGATGCTGTGATGAGCAAGGTTTAACGTCCATATTTGGGAAAATTTGTAGTAGTCTTCCTTAGTGACATACTTATATATAGTGTGTCACAAAAGAAGAACACTTACAACATTTGCGCTCAACGTTCAAACTCCTTAAAGAAAATAAGCTATTTGGGAAGGAATCCAAATGTAATTTTTTTGCTAAGGAGATCTATTATTTAGGCCATATTGTCTCTGCAGATGTGGTACATGGATGGATCCTGACAAGGTGGATGCCATTGTCAGATGGCTTGAACATAGAAATATCGAGGAACTACAAATTTTTAAGGTCTTTCAGGTTCTACCGATAGTATGTAAAAAGGACTACGCAAAGATCATAGTCCCCTTAACCAATGAGTTAAGGACAAAGGACAAAACTATTCGTTGTTGGGAGGATCCTCAACAAAGAAGTTTTGAGAGCTCAATGTGGCCATCACAACGGCACCAATATTGAGAATTGTGGACCCCAATGATTTGGAGACAGACGCTAGTGGGGAGGCCATTGGGGTAGTTTTATTACAAAGGGGATGCCTTGTTGCATTTAAAAGAAAGAAGCTTGATCGTGCCCATTGTAACTACTCGGCTTACGAGTGAGAGTTACTTGCTATTATTCATACTTTAAAAAAGTGGTTACATTATTTGCATGGCACTACATTTGAGGTCGGGATGGATCATGAATGTCTCAAATGACTTTTAAATCAGGGTGAGTTAAATGGTAGAAAATCTCGATGGGTAGAGATCCTACAAGAGTTTGACCTTACACTCCATTACCAGAGAGATAAATTTAACGTAGTAGCAGATGTGCTGAGCCGCATGCCGATGGTGAACGAGTTGAGTTTCACCATCTTTAAGAGTGAGCTCTTGGAGTCACTACATGGTTTATGTGAGCTCTTGGAGTCACTACATGGTTTATGTGAGCATTATTCATATTTTTCTGAGGTATGGCATGCTATACATGGCCACACTTATATACAACAATACCTCCCTCGTTAGAAAGAAGTACTAGTCTGGAGAGATTAGTCGAGGTTTGTGCGAGAAGAGGAGCGAGTGCTAGTCTGAAGCAACTAGATGAGTCTCTTGGGTTATGTATCAAGATGGAGAGCTCAGGGGGAGGGGGGGTGGACCCTTCACAACCATTTGAAACTAGTTCAATTGGGGGTGATATAGTTTGTTGAGGGTAAAAGTATAGACACTATTCCATTGACAATGAGTACGTGATCTACAAAGGAAGAGTTTGCGTATCAGCTATTGTTGGCGGTGTTTTTCGGGCCCAAATTCTTATACAAAGTCATGATAGCCCAAGTGCTGGTCATCCCAAGATATAAAAGACCTATGCACTAGTCAAAAGATAATTTTATCGACCTAGTTTGTTTAAGGATGTTCAGGACTTCATGCTTAAGTGCCAGAAGTGTCAGGTTAATAAACATGAGCGCCTCAAGGTTGGAGGTTTTGCTACATCCATTGGACATTCCCAAAGGGAAATGGGAAAGTATTTCCATGGATTTCATCACTGGTTTACCTAGAATGAATAAAGGGAATGATTCGATTTGGGTAGTGGTTGACTGATTGACCAAGATGGTCAAGCTTATACCTACTAAAAAGATGGTGAAAACACATGAGTTAGCTAAGTTGTTCATTGAACATCTCTACAAACTATATGGCCTACCCTAGATATAGACTCTAATAGAGATAGCAAGTTTGATAGTCACTTTTGGAGGGAGGTCTTCAAAAATTTAGACACTACTCTGAGTATGCGTACGACTGACCATCCCCGCAACCAGATGGTCAAATGGATAGAAGACTTGCTTTGTGCGTATGTGAGTAAAAAGCAATCTAATTGGGAGGAGTACCTATCACATTTGGAGTTTGCTTATAATAGTTCAAAACATTCCACGATTGGATTTAGTCCATTCATGTTGATGTATGGCTTCCAGCCAAGATCTCCTATAGCTGTAGGGATAGAGAAGGAGAACTTGCAGTTAGTTAAGGAGTTCCTTGAAGACATGCAAGATATGCTACAGGTAGCAAAAGATAGCATTAGGGCCAAAAACGTTAAAAAAGGGCCGCATTCTAATTACTTGTACCAGATTTGAATTAAGCTTTGGACCAATAGAAATGCAACATTCAACCATAAATATGACATTGGGTGTCATATCCACTTTTTACTAACTTCACTAGTTTTGGTTATTTTAGTGGGTTACCACCACTTTACTGTGATACGGCATAGCTATTTCAACGTCACTTTAGTGGGTTCCAACTTCAAGGGCTTGTCCTCAAGTGCCAAATGTCAGTACTTCAAAAAGTAAAAATTTAAAATTTAGGTTCCCCCTAAAATGAGTAAATGCATTTGAAATTCCGTAATCTACCATGATTGCACCTCTTTCTAGTCATCTTTTTGCATCATCCTCTCCTCTATTCATCATCTAACAATGTCAAGACAACAGTCTAACCCGAGGTGCACTCCTAATTCCATTTCATCATGCATTCTTTATAATGTTCAAGATGATCAAGGTGTGTGGAATGGTATAAACTTCAAATTAAACAATTGGGTGACTATGCAACCATCATGCAAAGGTCCTCATAGGATAAAAAGGCAAAGAAGAGGCTTAGTACAATACCATTGGAAGGGACGTATCTTGGAATTCAAGATAGGAAAAGATGGATGGAAGGTAAAGGTGCAACATGTGTATATGACAAGAGAGATGCACATTACATTGCAAGCTCATTGTAAGATTTTTTTGTAATTTTATTTATGTTCTTTATGATTCTATGGTTTATTCACATGTGTTGCATATGTGATAGATGTTTATCCATCAACAAGCATTGAGTGGAAACCTGTGGAGTCATTCATTGTTGAGACTTTTAAAGTCATGCATGTTGATCCTGGGAAAGTATTATTTTTCAATCAACCATATGCTTTTTTTAGTAATAAATAGATATTTTTATACAACGCTAAGTATATTGTCCCTACAAGACCAAAAACTTATGGAAGATTGGAGAGATTGGTTATACCAAGCCTAAATTCATTAGATTGGGACTTTCTAGACAAAGGTACTCTATTAGCATTTAAATCCAAGATTGTATTGGATATTCAGATGTCTATGAAAGCAGGAAGGATTTCTAAGAGAATTAGGTTATCATGGTTTATACATGTTCATATATTTGTGGCATGTTTTCGAGAAGCAAACATGAAGAGGACAAAAGCAATGTGGCTATCTACACATATATCTGAGTCTGACTTGGATAATGCAGTTGGACGAGAATGGAAAGTGAATGAAGTCATCCATAGGGGTGATCTTATAAAATGTAATGCTTGCATTGAATATGTGGTGATGGCATACAACATCTCTCAACAGACCTTGTACATTAGCTTAGAGTATAGATGATGGAAAAAGAGTAGAGGGACTTGGATGCCATTGGATTCAGAGGAAAAATTTATGCAGTATGACCTAACAGTCAACTTGAGTGATGATGACAATAGAGTCGTTCCTATAAATACAAAATGGACATTGAGGGATGTGCGTGCGTTCTTGGAATTTCTATTAGATGCCATACCATCAGACTACAAATTTAAGGAAGATGGTACTATGGTGGGAAGAAGATCTGAAAATAATTTTAGTTGCATGAAATGTTTGTCCCCTGCTGAAGTTTTCTTAATACAATTTAATTTTGCACCCATCTATCTTGTCTTGGCGATTCATTTTGTAAAATAGTTATGCAACATTATTAAGACAACCAATGAAATGAGAAACTAAACGCAATATTCATTTCATATATATATTATTACAATGGTATCTATACAAATTGGTTGGTTACAATGTATGAGAACAAAAAACTATCTACTTTGGAGGGTTAGTGTCCATAGAAGCCTTTGCCTCTTCGCCTTCCTTGGTCGGCTTAGACTCCGATTTCTTGGATGTTTTCTTTGATTTGGCCTCATTTTCCTTAGATTGTTTCTATTTTTGAGAAGCCTTTCCCTTCTCTATGTCTATTGTTTTCTTCTTCCCAAATTTCAATGAAGACATCATAGGTCCTTTCTTTTTTGATGACTTCTTGGCCGTCATAGGTGGGATTGATGGTGGTGGTGGTGGTGAATTTGGATTTGCGGGAAGATTCACACGATTGTCAAGCATTAATCTGATTTGCGGGAAGATTCACACGATTGTCAAGCATTAATCTGATTGTCTTTGCTCTCACCCACCAAATGTATGTGTTTGTATTACATGAAGTTGTGAACTATAAAAAATTATGATAAAAAACTTAGTATATATTAGGATATAAAAGTTTAAGGAAAATATTTGATTTTTTTATAACTCTTTTTGATGTGTCTATTGAAAATACTCACAGCTACTCTTTTTTATATGTCTACTAGAAATTCTTATTGCATGTATCTCCATGTGTTTGTGACCACTCTCCATCCACATGAGATTCCATCAATTTGTAATGGAACCTATAGCAATGATAGTTCTTTTTAGACTTTTAACTAAAGCTTTATTAAAAACTTAAAAGTTATCATTTATGTTATTAAAACCTACAGGCAAAATGAAAAACTGATATGGAGTTTTATTGTCGAGGAGTGGAGGATGTAGTGTTTCTAATGTGCTTATTATGCGTTTAGATGCCCTGCAAAATAACAAAATATGTCGAGGAGTGGAGGATGTAGTGTTCCTAATGTGCTTATTATGCGTTTAGATGCCCTGCAAAATAACAAACCACATAAATTATTCAATCTAACACATGTTGAATCTTAAACACACTACAACACGTCGGGGGCACAACATCATTTTCTAGCAGCATTTTAGGAGTGCTCTTTTTGTCGGGATGTTGGGGATTATGTTCATCGCAGAGCAAAATTTTTGCTGAACAACGCTGTTAACAGTGAAATTTCGCTGCTCCACAACGTTTATAAAACAGCGAAATTCCATTGCTGTGAGTAGCGTCTTTAGTAGCAAAATTTCTCTGTTATATTGTGATTTTGCTGCTAAATGAACAATGAAAATAACAGCGAAATTACACTGCTATATTTGCTGTATGAAATTCCAAAGAGTTGTTGGATGCTGAATTTTAAAAATACGTCACATACACACAAAAAAGGATATATAGTTTTTAAAAAACATGCGTTAAAACCCTTGGAGCTATGTTTGAAGCAAAAAAAAATATAGTTGAAAACTTTTGAGAAGCGAAGCAATGTCAAGATTATGAATCTATCCCATCTTGTAATAAATCCATATGTGTTGCTTCATCAATGTCTATATCTAATGGAAGCTCAATCAAAAAATGGTGTTCGATATCAATATCAATATCACTATCACTATCACTATCACTATCATCATGATTCAATGAAGCATTGCCATGATTGATAGGTGACTTATCATCTTCTTCGGATTGATGTTCCTCATGCTCTTCATCGACCCCATCCAAAATGTTTTCTTCATCGTCTTCTTCCAATAAGCCAATTTGAGGTAGTACTTGCACCTCATCCAGAGATTCATTCTACACATCTTGATCTTGAAAGATATGTTTTGAACGAGGGGAAACTTGTATAACATACCACCACTTTGGATCAATTCGATCCGCATGAAACACAACCTAATATCACAAAGCAAAGAGGTTACACTTTTATCATATTACATCAAGATTTAATTTGGGATTGGTTGGGTTACTAACATGTTAACAGTGTTGAGGTAGTATGAAGGTATCTTTCTCATCATTCCAAGACTTGGTGGAATCCATTTGAAAGAACCCATTTGGATGTTTCTTCACGGTTGCTTGAGCACCTCTATATATCACCTTGAACCATTTGACATCAAAGATGAATAGACAAAAGGCTCTAAATCCAACCTCAAGAATATCCTAAATAGTTCCACAATACTCAAGATTGTCCTCTATGACATTGGTATCATGTCTACTAGCTTGACTTTCTTGCACAAAAGTTGCCATCACACCACAATAAAATGTGTTTCGTTTAGAATCCACACACTCCATGCAAAAATGCCTTCCCTCTGACCATATTGCATTATATAGTTTATACTAACATTAAACAAAAGAATGACATTTAGTATAGTGCTTTAAACAAGCTATATATGTGAGACAGAGATGAAGAATGTACTTACTTGAGGGTCACATCCTCTTGCATACTCATGCTCTTCTCTTGTGAACATCTCTCCATTTTGCGATGCCATTGATATTGCCATACAAAGCCATTCTATATTGATCACATTTGACAAAGATTCCAAGCTAGGCAGGAATGGCGTCTATTTGCTCTTCTGAAAGCTCTTCTCTCATCCTTTCGTCTATTGATTGCATCCTTGTATCTTCCAATCCACTTCTCCATGATGGGACTATTTAGAATGCAGAATGTATTCACCTTGTGGTGTAATGCTTCATCCAGTCTTCATTGCCTTCCTTTTCCTTGAGGCACATTAGTGATTAGTCAGTCATCCTCCTCATTGCTCCATAATTGTTGCATGGAAGGATCTATGCGAGATAGATGTTTTGAGATATACATAAGAAACTCTTGCATCAACCATCCCTCTGCCATGCTTGCTTCTAGCCTTGCTCTTTGTCTCACAAAGTCCTTTAAGGTTTTCATAAACCTTTTAAGAAAAAACATCCATCTAACATGAACAACACCAACTTCATCAACCAAATGCACCACAAGATGCAATTGGTTAGTGAGAATTGTTCTAGAAACTTGTTGTCCTCGATCATACACACTGCCTCAATAGCATTGAGAGACGAGCCATATCAATGGATGTAGGATCTATCTCCTTTAAGGATATGTACCTACATACATAGCAATTATGTGTACTATTTACCAATACATAACTTGTGAGCGCATGAGAATTCCAAAATAAGCGATATAACTTAGTGAATTGAAGAGAAGATTCATACCTCACCAAGATTCCCATTTTGTAAAATAGCCTCTCTCACCTTCTTGTCTCCACAACCAACTATAGCAATTTGAAGAATAAAATATGACTAGAAAAAAATGGAAGTTAGTATTTGAGCTTACAAATTATGTACCACAAAGAGAAAATGAATAAGCCAATATTTATATACCTGTAATATCTTGTGCCAATCATGTGTCTTGAGGCCATATAATTTTTCCTCGCCTTTATTTTTGGTCTTTGTGAAGGCACCCTTCAATTAATGCATTACTCCCGTTGGTGTACAAAAAAAGACAATCACACTTTTCACCTTATTGTGCTCCCTCTTAGTTAATACCCTGGTGTCTTTGGTAGGACTATTTTTCCACTCTCACTTCTAATTGGCCATGCACTTTGAAGGCGTCCAATGTTTTGTAAGTCATTCCTTGCACCCTTTGTATCTCTTTACCAATTAAATGGTCCCAAATATTTTTTGCCACATTCTTGAAGATATGCATAGGATCTAAGAGATGATTTACTTCATTTCACACCAATATGGAAGTCGAAAGAACATTGAGTGTCTAGACATCCCATTTGGTGGCAGATTGGGAGTTCTTCTCCATGCCTCAAACCAATCTCTACCTCTCATCTCACAAGTGGTGAGACCTGGGGGGGTCACTCACAAACAAAAGTGAATATCACATGCGTTCAACAGAAGCATAATTTTAATTTATGAAACTTACAGAAATATATTTGCATAAGGGTATGATTTAAAAAAATTTTAAAAAAAATTACAGATTCATAAAGAAAAGGGGATATTATATAGAATAAAAAATTCACAAATAAGGGATTTAAAATATAGGCCTTGAACGCACGCGATAGGGATATTTTACATATAGTGACCCCCCCCAAGGGTGAGACATCATGTGGCACATACTTGGGATGTGAAGGAGGGAGAAATCGATGATGTTTGTCATACACCACCTTCTTAAGTATAGAGGGTCTTTCCGAAACAAGTGATGGTTCGTAAATCGGGCATGCATGATGTACAGAGGTTGCCAAACCTATTTTAAAATTGAGATGATTGAGATAGAGATATAAACTTAAAGTTTAAAGGCTTCTCCTCCATGTCATCATCCGCACTTGGTCGTGCCACTGCCTCATGAAGACCATATGTCTGGACATGTTCAATTGTTATACGATGTTGTCGTAATATACTGGCCCTTACATCAATCACACACATCGAATTTTTTCTCTCAACCATGCCTTTGATCCAACTTCCGGCCCTTGATGATCATTGTCAGACATCTTTAACTTGGCCAAAACTGATTTAGGATTCATACAAAACACAACAACATCCACTACTGTAAAATAGAAAATTAACAAACGACGAGTAGTGAAAATCCGCTGCTTAGCAGCGAAAATTTGCTGCTCACCAGTGAAGCTAGCAGCAAAATTTTGCTGCTCACCATGACCTGCGCATTGTGACTCGCCTAAATTGCTGTTGCCGAAGGGTGTTAATACCTACCTACCTCCCCTATCCTACACATGCACAGCCTACGCCTGCAACCCGAGTATTTCTCCCACTTAACCTCTTCTCTCAAGGGTTTTGCATCAATCAAGGCTGCCTCTCCAAGAAGGTAAGCCCTTTCTTGCTTTCTTCAAGCTTTCATGGTTTTGTTCAATCTTTGTCTTCTTCTAAGCTTTCATGGAAAGCTTGGACATAGCTTTATGTGAGCTTTTCTCCCTTCCCCTCTCTCCCTTTCTCCCTTCCCATCTCTTTCCTCTCCCTTGTCTAACCCTAGCCTAATGCATAGAGCTGTAATAGAGAGATTTGATGGAGAGCTCTCTATCAAAGATTTCTATTAAGCATTCTATACCATAGAGCTCTAATAGAGAGCTTTGATGGAGAGCTCTCTATCAAAGATTTCTATTAAGCATTCTATGCATAGAGCTAGGGTTTAGGCTTAACATAAACTAATTTTTCCATTCACTTATGCATTAAGAGTAGGGTTTAGGGTACTCACCTCTTTTTTCTCTTGCTCTTCTTGCTTACTAATGTGTTAATGAGGACTAACTTTTTTATTTATTATGTTTCTTTTTTGTAGGTTTATTCAAGTGAGAAAGGTTTTGGGCATAGCCTCTCATACGGTAAGCCCTCTTTCTTCATTTTTGCTTATGCTTCTTGTCTTTGTGTTTTTGCACCCTTGGGTGCCAGGGATTAGGGTTAGGTCAATAGGCAATAGGCTTTATGCATAGCCTTATGCGCATAGGGCTTATGCATAGGCTATTGCAATAGGGCTATGCATAGGCCCTATGCAATAGGTTTATACATAACCTTATGCATAGGGCTTATACATAGGCTATTGTAATAGGGCTTATGTGTAGGCTATTTGCAATAGGGCTATGCATAGGACTTATGCAATAGGGCTTATGCATAGCCTTATGCATAAGCCCTATGCATAGCCTTATGCATAGGGCCTATGCATAGCCTTATGCATAGGGCCTATGCATAGCCTTATGCATAGGCTATGCATAGGGCTATGCATGGCTATTGCAATAAGGCTATGAATAGGCCTTATGCATAAGGGCTTATGCATAGGTCTTATGCATAAGGGCTTATGCATAGACCTTACAATAGCCTTATTGTTAAAACCCTAAGATCTCTCTAGATAATTGTTATGCATAAACATGCATAAATCAGGCATAAACTCATTCACCCGACCACCCCCGAGTCCAAGGGATGCACACATGAATTATAATGAAGTACATTATACCTTTACCTTGATGTCCCATACCATCAAGAGGTATAACTCCAATCCAATAAGTAGCATGTAGCTATAGTATGAAAAGGTAGGTGATTAGTTATGATCCTCTACACAAGAGAACATAACATAACCTAGCCTCAAGATAACATTAAGAGACCATAGCCTAAGCCTCAAGATAACATAGCCTTGGCCTCCAAGCCTCCAAGCCTCCCTGAGTGTGCCCCATGTCCCTATTATATAGGAGGGCCCTCAAGTGACTCTTGACTCTCCATTTCCCATGTGTGACCCTTGGATGCCTGACCCTAACCTTAACCCTTAAGGTTAGTCCTAACCCATGCTCCACTAGAGCTTGTTCCCATGCTCCCATACTCCCATGCTCACAAGCTTAATGTGGGTTAGCCTCCTAGTATATGCACACATAATGTGCATATAACATACTTCCCCTCTCTCAAAACATTGCACTCTTGCAATGAAAAGAAGAAGAACCGTGCTGAACAATATCAACCGACTCCCAAGTTGAATCCTCTATTTCCCTATCTTTCCACCTAATATTAACCTCTATTTTCCTATCTTTCCACCTAATATTAACCTCAAGGATTAGTCAACTAGAAAGTTTCCTTTTCCTGAATTCAAGCACCTTATCAGGTTCATGTGGAACATAGGATAATTCTTCGACTTCAACAAGTTCTTGAGGAGTAACTCTGTTATCCTCACCTCCCAGTTTCCCTTTCAATCTATTGATATGAAAGATTGGATGAACTCTAACATGTGGAGGTAGTTTAAGTTCATACGCAACCGTGCTAATCCAATGTATAAATCTAAATGGACCACAATATCTAGGAGATAAATTCGAGCATTTTCCTTTTGACAAAGTCTAAAAATCTTTAGGAACTTTTAAATAAAACAGCGCTCCTGGTTCAAAAGACCAAATTGAGTGTCCTCTATCTGCATAGAACCGTACCCTATCCTAAGCACTCTTGATAGAATCCCAAGCTTCAGTCAGCATTTCTTGCATATCACGCAAGAAATCCCTCGATGCATTAAGCTCGATGTCCTTAAGAGTCCAACATCAATAGGTGCCTGGGTTAATATCCATACATAAGCATGAACGGATTAAAACCAATTGCTGTATGTTTAAAACTAAAATTTCATCATTAGAAGATATTTTTCCCAATTTGATGCTTTTCTAGAGACATATGCACGAAACATATCCTCTACAATCTAATTCATATGCTCTATTTGCCTATCAGACTGCGGATGATCAGAAGAATTCATACTCAAAGTAGTTTCCTCGTTGTGTAATCCAATAAAGTAGGAAAACATGGCATTATAACAGCAGGATCCAGGGATTTGTCGCACCTTGACATACCCACATCTGCACATGGAATTATCGGTGTCTCGATTTACCCATATCAACATAGAGAGTCATCAATGTCTCAATGAGTCACATATGTCCATCTGTAAACCATCAGGTTGTCTGTAAACCATCAGGTTGTCTGTATAAATCACCTAAAGTACAGAACTAGAGAAAGAAATGCCAACAAAGGAAGAATCCAAATTTCCTTAATCCAAATACAACAAGATAAACTCGTTGAACTCTAAAGAAAGAGATTTCAACAAGTGAAAATGTTGAGAGATTACACTCATCAATACATGTAGGCTATAGATAAAAGAAGTTTATCTAGAGAATACCCACACAATAACTTTAAATGAATTCAAAAAATGAGATTATCTTTGAATGTTGAGGTCAACATGCTAAGTGATGTAAGCAAAGCAACAATCTTGAGCCCAAATTATCCCATAAGATAATATATGTGAGGGATCGCTAGCGTCCCATACCACCATGATACCCCCCATACATACCTTAACAATTTGAAACTCCCTAGTATGCCGTCTAGGAAAAATGAATAAAATCCTGAATAAAAGGAATAAAATGGCCCTATCCCAGACTTTCGCATACTAAAACCTATCTCTATATACCTGAGACTACATCAAGGAATAACCTGTCTCTATATACCTGAGACTACATCAAGGAATAACTCTTTCCGAGCATATCATTGGAAAAGAATTTTGAATTATTGGTGCCTTTCTAATGATAACTACCCAAAACATAATAAAGTTAGGGTAGAAAAATAACTCACCTAGATATATAAGCAACTAGGTATCCGAGTTGGAATATATACAAGAGTACAAGAAATATACTCCAAAATTACGTGCTGAAAACGAAGGCAAATGCTACCCTCATAGCACATGAAATTATCCAAAAGATCAAAAGATCCTTATAAAACCATGGATAAAAGCATAAAAGCTCCTCAAATCCATGAAAACCATAGTTGATCATAAAAATCAATGCATGCCATCTAATGGTCATTAATTATGCCAAAAGAAGCATTAAAATTGGTGGCCAACTCATCAATCCGAAGTATATGAACGTGGCGTCGTTCAAGAAAAACTCCAAAGTAAGCAAGTGAAACACATGTGTGTCACACTCAATAAAAAACCCCTAGACACAAGTGATCTAGGCAGAACCTGATGAGTCCATATAAAACTTGGAAAACATCCAATAAAATCCACCAAAACAAACAGATCAACTAACCCATGATAGAATTTGTCTTAGTCTTAAGAAATTAAGCACAAACCACACTTAAACAAGTGCAAAATAAATTATCATAGAAAAGTGTCAAAGGTGAAACACACTTTGAACGCAAATTCTAGCCATCATTGAAGAAAGTAAGAAACATGTCCAAAAAGAATGGTTAAACTATGGCAAAACATCGTTTAGAATTAATCCAAACAAAAATAACTACTAATACGAGGTACAATCGTATTAATAATATGCGAATAACCCACATCTATCTAATGTCAGTACGAGAAAACATACTTCAAGGTTAAATAACCCTCAAAATATTAAATTCTGGAGAAAATGAATTATCATGATTTTTTTCAAATTTTTCCTAGTTTTATAGGGCCTAAAAATACGATATTTTTGAATTCCACCAAACTTATCTTATGGAATTCCAAACCTATATTTTTTCAGAAACTTTTTAGCAAATAATTTTGCCAAAATACCATTGATATTTTAAAAATACCAATTTTTAGGATATTTCTAATTTCTAGAATATTCCTAATTTCTCCTGAAAATCCCATCGTTCACGAAATTTCCAATTCCACCCGACAATTCTCAAATCCAATGAAAATGTACAATTTTAATGGATTTTCTAAATTTTTGGGTCAAAAAAATATATTTTTAAAGGAATTTGAATGGTCACGAGTGCCTGAATGGACACACCACATGCCAAACACCAACCCCACATTTTCTCGAAATTTAAAATAACCTCTGTCTAATTTTCCACTAATTTTTAAGATTTTTTTTAAAATTTTTAATTAACCCCAAACGCATTTAGAATACAAACGGTCAAAAAATTTCAGAATCCCAACGGTATTTCCGGAGTATGGAAAGCCAATAGTTTTGGGAAAATGAAAAGACAAAAAAAAAAATCAAAACGTGAAAGGTCAAAAGTTTCCGGAATCCGAAAGGTCAAAAGATTTTTCGGAATTCGGAACGCCCAAAGGTTTCTCAGGAATGCAAAAAGCCAAAGGGTTTTAAGAGAAAAAATTTCAAAAATTTCAGAGAAATTCTTTTTTTCAAATCTCATATTTTCTCAAATATTTTTTTAGGCTTTTTTCCAAGATTTTTTGAAAGGATTTCAAAAGCTCTTTTTTTTAAATTTAAAAACTCATTTTTAAAAAATAAAATAAAATAAACCAAACCTTAATAAGCTTTTATTAAAGCTTATAAACTCAATTTTATGGGGGGGTGGCTATTTTTTTCGCCCGCTTGCAGCGAAAGCCGTCCTCCCCCACCCCCACGTGCGCCAAAAAGAGAGAGGGAGAGAGGACTCCCTCTCTCCTCTCCTTCTTCTCCATTCAATTCTCTTCTCACCCCCTCCTTCTCTCTCTATTAACAGAGAGGTGAACTTTTGATTAATCTTTTTTAATCATAATTAACTCCTAATTATGATTAACATTAATAAAAAATATGCTTTTTTAAGAGGTGTTTATACACGCGAGAAGAAAATAGAAGGAAAATTCAGAATTGAGAGACGAAGAGGGTCCCACACACACAGGAGAGCATTCAATGCATCAACATGCTGCCCCCTACTGTATTTCAGCAGAAAATTGGCAGAAATTTGATCGCATACCTGCGGAAAAACCTGCAAAAATGTATAAAAAATACATTTTTAACCATAAAAATGCTCAAAACATTTCTAAAAAATTAGGAAAAAATTCCTTAAAATTCTAGAAATTTAAGGAATCCATTATACCAAAAATATCCACAATAAAATATGTGGTATTTTTGTAAAAATTTCCATTAATGCTTATTTAAAAAATAGAAAAAAATAGCATTAAACTCACGAAATTTCCCCGCAACGTCGATTCGTCCATTGAATAGTAGTAACATGTGTTCTAATTGCCATATCGAATGATCCACATGCAAATCATCAACAGAAATCAATAAAATAACATTTTTATTTAGTAAATATTAAAATTTACTTCAAAAAATGCTAAAATTTTACAATAAGAAAGAAAAAATAACAACAATTAACTAGAGATTGCTCTGATATCACTGTCAAAACCGTAAGATCTCTCTAAATAATTGTTATGCATAAACATGCATAAATCAGGTATAAACTCATCCACCCGACCACCCCCGAGCCTAAGGGATGCACACATGAATTATAATGAAGTACATCATACCTTTACCTTGATGTCCCATACCATCAAGAGGTATAACTCCAATCCAGTAGCATGTAGCTATAGTGTGAAAAGGTAGGCGAGTAGTTATGATCCTCTACACAAGAGAACATAACATTCCTCTACACACAAGAGAACATAACATAACCTAGCCTCAAGATAACATAACCTAGCCTCAAGATAACATCAAGAGAACATAGTCTAAGCCTTAAGATAACATAGCCTTGGCCTCCAAGCCTCCTTTGAGTGTGCCCCATGCCCCTATTATATAGAAGGGCCCTCAAGTGACTCTTGACTCTCCATTTCCTATGTGTGACCCTTGGATGCCTGACCCTAACCTTAACCCTTAAGGTTAGTCCTGACCCATGCTCCACTGGAGCTTGTTTCCATGCTCCCATGCTCACAAGCCTACTGTGGGTTAGCCTCCTAGTATATGCACACATAATATACATATAACACTTATGCAATAGGTCTTAATCATAGGCTATGCATAGGCCTTATGCATATAGGGCTTATGCATACAATATTGTAATAGGGCTTATGCATAGGCTATTGCAATAGAGCTACGCATAGGCTTATTGCAATAGCCTTATGCAATAGGGCTTATGCATAGGCTATGCATAGACCTTATGCATAGGCTATGCATAGGCTATGCATAGCGTATGATGCAGGCTATGCATAGCATATGCATAAGGCCTATGCATAGGGCTATGCATAGTGCTTATGAACTAATGAACTAATGAACTAATGTTTTGATTTATTATGAAAATTTTTTGTAGGTCTATTCAAGCGAACAACCACCAAGGGTTCTGGCCACGTAGCGGTTCATACGAATTCAGCTAGTAGAGGTATGCCATCTTTGTTTATGCTTCTTCTTTTTATGTTTTTGCACCCTTGGATGTGCCAGGGATTAGGTTCTAGGTCAAGATCCTATGGCTCCTATGCATAGGCTATGCATACGTTATGCATAGCGTATGCATAGCTTATGCCTATGCTATGTATATGCTATACATAGGCTATGCATAGGGGGTATACATACGCTATGTATAGCCTATGCATAGCATATGCATAGGGCTTATGCATAGGGCTGATACGTAGTGCTTATGAACTAATGTACTAATGTTTTGATTTATTACATGATAATGTTTTGTAGGTGTATTCAAGCGAACAACCACCAAGGGTTCCGGCCACGTAGCAGTTCATACGGATTCGGCTAGTAGAGCTAAGCTCTCTTTGTTTATGCTTCTTCTCTTTGTGTTTTTGCACCCTTGGGTGCCAGGGATTAGGTTTAGGTCAAGAGCCTATGGCCCCTATGCATAGTGTATGCATGGGCTATGCATTCGCTATGCATAGCCTATGCATACGCTATGCATTCGTTATGCATAGCCTATGAATATGCTATGCATAGGCTATGCATAGGGGCCATAGGCTCTTGACCTAAACCTAATCTTGGCACCCAAGGGTTGCATCCTTGGGTTATGCATAGCCTATGCATAGGCTATGCCCAAGGCTTATACATAGGCCTTATGCATACCCTATGAATAACATATGCATAAATATACATAGGGTATGCATACGCTATGCTGCATAGCATATGTATAGGGTACATATACGCTATGCATAGGGTATGCATAGTGCTTATGAACTAATGAACTAATGTTTTGACTTAGGATACGTATAGGCTATGCATAGCGTATGTATAGGCTATGCAAGCCTATGCATAGCATATGGTTTAGACTATGCATATGCTATGGTTTAGGTCAAGCGATATGGGGCATTGTTATATGCCATCTAGAATGCTTCTTATGTCAAGTTAGGAGTGATTATCCACGAGTAGGTGGTTATAGTGGAGGGGGAGCCCTCGACCTTCTCACTATAATTCTCTTGTAAAAGAGGAGCTGCCTTTGGCTTTAATAGTAGGGAGTGTGTGGAAAGTCCTCAAAAGCTATTATTCGAAAGAGGCAATGTCCACTGTGCTTGTCTAAGTAGTAATGTAGGAGGTCTTAACAATGTCATAATATCACATGCTGTATTTTTGTCTAAGCTTGTGTTGTTGTTTTCTCTTGGTTGGCTTCACATTGTTGAGGTAAGCGGCCTTATTCAATCAATCTCATGTTTATATCAACCTCGGGTGCAGTGTTCAGGAAATGGACTTATGTATAGAGATATGGGGCATTGTTATATGCCATCTAGAATGCTGCTTATGTCAAGTTAGGAGTGGTTATCTGTGAGTACGTGGTTATCTGCCATCTAGAATGCTGCTTATGTCAAGTTAGGAGTGGTTATCTGCGAGTACGTGGTTATAGTGAAGGGGGAACCCTCGATCTTCTCACTATCCTTCTCTTGTAAAGGAGGAGTTGCCTTTGGCTTTAATAGTGGGAAGCGTGTGGAAAGTCCTCGGAACCTATCATCCGAAAGGGGCATTGTCCACCTTACTTGTCTAAGCAGTATTGTAGGAGGTCTTAACAATGTTCTAATATCACATGTTTTATTCTTTGTCTAAGATTTAAGTATGGCTTGGGTTAGAGAAATCGTGTTTTATTGCCTCATGCATGTAAGGAGTAGCAATGTTGATTGACCCGTTCATAAGACCTTGATGTTGCAAATCTGCTAAGCATTATAAATGAACGATATGGGCAGCAGCAAGCTTGGTCTTAGTTTACACATACACAAGTATGGTTCCATCAAACATTTTCACATACACATCTTTTATGCATTCTATAAGTCTTATAGGCGGGCTTACAATCGGGCTACTCAACGCCATGGGGGCAGACTACCCCACTTGACCAGTCGGACGTCGTGGAAAAAATCTACCCCACTTTCTTAGTCGGAGCAGACCACGCCTTTGATAGGCGTGGGGCCAAGTCGTGCAGGCCCATCATGATTTGGTTGTGATGAGCCTACATCACCTTCTACTAGACCCACCCCCGCTCCCTCATGTCTATCTTCACCCACGACGACTATGTAGTAGGGAGTCGGGGGGGGAGGGAGGCTGCTTTTGCTTTGACAAAAGCAACACTAGGACTCCCGATGCATCTCCCCAAACAGGGGGCTCCTTATCTACACATTATGATCCAGCCCCTAGGAGACTCATTCCACCATTCGATACACGCCTCCTACCATACAACATGGATGCAGATGGTGCCCTCGAGATGCACAAGGAAAGCAAGTCATGAACCGTATATGCGTGTACTTGCAAACCTAGAGTTTGTGAACTCCTTCAAAAAGTGGAAAGCACAAGATGAACTTTCTAAGCAATACGTTATTGATGTGCTTAAGTCGGAGTTCCCTATGCCACATGTGGGTCTTTGCTTCTCCGAGGAGTGGATGAAGAGATAGATCAAGCTTTTTATCTCTAATAGGAGAGAAAATATCAAGAGAGCAGCAAAGAATAACTTGGAGAAGCATAGCGTGTGTACGGCCGAGGAGTGGAGGCATGCACGCAACTTCATGAGAAAGCACCTAGGTGCTTTTCAACAACAAGCGGCAGCGAGTGCTTCCCAACCACGGAAGCGAAGGGCTTTGCACTTCGGCTCCGGTGGGAAATTCTCCTTTCTTGATCATTTTGTAAGCGATCATTTCTTCTCTTCTTTCATTTCATTTTGTACTATATTGTTATCTTGAAATAATTGTATATTTTCTTAATTGTTTTTTGTAGAGGGAGGTTGTTGGGGGCATGACCGAACAAAGGAGGAGTATGACTATGGGTATAGATCCCCCCATCAAAATTGTGGGCGTGGATGCATACGCGAGGTGGTGTACACTTGGATGAGTCCATTTTGGGAACTCAAGCAGATAAGGTAAGTGAGCCTAAACCATTCTCTTTTCTATGTCTAATTGTATTTTAATGCTCTTGCTTACCTTGCGCTTGATGGCATGTATGTAGGATGAAGGGGAAGAGGAAGAGGAGGATCCTAATTATCAGTGTGAAGCAAGTGAAGAGGACGAGAAAGACGATGATGATGATCACTCAGAATCCGAATGAGGATTCCAGTTAGACACCTCTTCATTGTAAAAACTTTATGTATATATGGCCAAAGGCCCAACAATTTTTGATCACTCAGAATCCGAATGAGGATTCCAGTTAGACACCTCTTCATTGTAAAAACTTTATGTATATATGGCCAAAGGCCCAACAATTTTTGAAATATACTAATTTTTTAAGCTGAATTGCATTCTCCACAATGTATGTGTTTTTTATATTTGTGTTTGTGTTATAAATCTGAAACTGTGACTGTTTTAATTAAAAAAAAAGGAGCTGGGGTAGACTAGGGAGTCTTGTGCAGACTCCCCAATCTACCCTAGCTCTTTTTTGACTGTGCAGAGCTTTTGCTGCTCAACAATGAAATACAAGTCGCTGTTGAGTAGCAAAAATAATAGTGAAATATTGTGACATTTCGCTACAGGACAATGAAATATCGCTGTTGTGTAGCGATATTTTCGCTGCTGATGAGCAGTGAACCCGTTTGCAGCGAAAATAGCAGTGTTTCTAGCAGCAGCAAAAATGGCCCGACATCTACCTACCCTTGTAGTTATAAAAATGCTGCTATTTTCATAGCTAGACCCTCATTCTGTTGTAGTGACAATCTCTATTAAAATTAAAAACTTACAATTTGGCTTCTCCATGCATACCAAGCATGGAATTCAATAAACATGTCTTTCTTTTCTTGATATCAATTATAATTACACTCCAATGGCTCCTATGAAATAGAGAAAAGAAAAAACAATTGATAGATATGTATAAAAGGACATAAAACAAATTAAAACATATTTAAAATAAAATACTTACATTTCATTATAAGGTACAATTATATATTGTACCTTTTCAATGTCGCATCTCCTCAACCATTTTTCCAACCTTGCAAAATTGGTGCTTGTTTCTCTTGTACATAAATAGAGACTATGGGGTCTAGCAAAAAAATAGCAAAATAGGCCTCTGGGGGTAGGGTGGACAAAAGAAGCCTACAAAAAATAAATAAAAGGATAAATTAGGTAGTTATCTTGAAAAAAAATGAGTAGATAAATTTTCAAAAAAGATAGCTTACATACTTGAGAGATATCAAGATCACAACATCATTTATCTCTCAATTTCTCTTTGACAACATATAAATATTTGAAGGTGCTATATCAAGATAATTTGCACCATTAACAAAATCTTTCACATAAGCAACAAGTTATCCAGGTACATTCTTTAAATCTTGTACATTCTTCTCTTCAAGTTCTATCAGCTCATCTCCCATTATTCTTTCTTCATCAATCCTCCTTTCTTCCTCAGAAGCCATCTTTTCTTTTCCCTTCTTAGTTTTTAATCGATCTGTAGTCCTAGTATCCCTATCATGCATAACATCCTCAATCTTAATACCTGCATCCTTAGGTTTTCTAGCTAGTGGGACATTCAAGATATTGAATGCACTGGGGTCACTCAATGGTAAAGGATGCAATAACTTCTCAAATTTGTATCTTATTAGCATGCACGTGTGCATGTCTTTGTGCATAAGAGTGACCCGATGTGCATGGGTAGAAAAAATGTAACTATCAATAAAAAATTCTATAATGAAGTCTTCTGCAGCCTCTTGAAGGGCACATTTTGCATTGCCAGACCATCTTATCCCAAGCTTCCATACATCATAAATCTATCTCATAACTCTCATGAAGGTAAGCTTAGGTATGAGTAACTCAACATGTTTCTAGGCTTTCCTTATCTTTCTTAGGGCATTCACATGCTGGTTGATTCTCTTTTTCAACTTTTTCTTTGATAATGTGTTTTCACTTTTTGCTTCTTTCTCTACCAACCCTGGACTTGGTCCAACCCTCCTTGCTATTTTCTTTGTTCTAGCCATCTTAGGCATGTCAATCAAACATAGAATCAAATATGACTTCATTTAAGGACTTGCATCATTTTGGATTCAGACATGCAAGGTAGAACATGATATGTACATAATATTCAGACATGCAAAGTAGAGCATTCCTATTATGTACATGCAATTTAATTGTCTAGAGACTACTATGGGGGGCTGGGGGGAGGAAAAAAATTGAACAGGCAATTTAACTGGCTAGAACCAAGCATGGGCTGGTGGGAGGAACAAGCATTGTACATGCAATTTGACTGGATAGAGAGTGGTGTGGGCTGGTGGGGGAGGCACAAGAAACAATGGAAAGACATCGCGATATACTATAACATGTGTCACTACATCGTCTTAATCGTACCATCTTTCTTGTCACGCGTTCGTGAGCTACTAGTTGGCATTGCACTCATATATATATGTGCTACTAGCTAGTTGTGCAAATCCCAGATTTGAAACATTACACACTAGAGTTTGAGTTACAACACTGGGTAAGAGACATACCCTATTACAATGATTTAGAAGAATTTCATGGGGTGTCTTGCTCCTTGGGAAGCCAATATTCAACCAAATTTCCTACTTTCCCACCATAGTAGTGACATGTGGCTCCTAGTTCCTTCATTGTTCCTTCATGTGCAGAAACAGGTGTGGGCTGGTGGGAGGAACAAGCATTACACAAGCAGTACTCTTGATGCAGTGTCTAACTGCTTTACAAATCATGCAAACAAATCACTATTAGTGTGAGGATTGGCTTGAGATATTTATGCTTTCCAAGTGATAATTGGCCAAAGAAGAAATGAGTGGACAATGGAAAGATGACACAATACACGATAACACATGTTACCGGATCGTCCTAGTCACACCATCTTTCCTACCACGTTGGTGAGCTACTGGCTGGCATTTCACTCATATATGTGCTACTGGCTGGTTGTACAAATCCTATCCCTCCCCCTGCAAACTTGGCCAGATTTGAAACATTACACACTAGAGGTTAAGTTACCCTATTACAATGATTTGAAAGAATTTCATGGGGTTTCTTCCTTCTTGGAAAGCCGATCTTCAACCAAATTACCTGGAGCTTGAGTTACCCTATTACAATGATTTAGAAGAATTTCATGGGAAGCCTCTTGGAAAGCCAATCTTCACCAAATTTCCTATTTCCTTGATTGGTCCTTGATGTGCAGTAGGCCAGATTTGACACAACCTTCACTTAGTTACCTAGAGGGCTTGATTTTGATGCAAAATGTGTAAATTAGAGAGTTTAATCTTGAGAATTTGAGTAGAATAAGCATACCTTTGACGTGTTGGAAGAACGATGCGTATGGTTAGTTTCAATGACTTCAGTATGTGGATATTGCGCCATTATTCCATTGGGACAAGCTTAGCTAGGACAACACTCAATGTCTCTTGTTTTGCTAATTTGAACACCACTGGAGCTGGGGTAAAGAAGGACAGTTGATGTCTATGTACGTATGGTCATAATAATAATAATAATTCCAGCCTATTTATAGAAGACGTCAACTATGCCATGCGGCATATGGACAACGAAAATGTATGGCGACATGTGTATCCACATGTGCGAGTGTTAATGCACACATGCGACAACCACACACGTGTGACTATACGTCAACATGTTGGTTCCCACGTGTGGCAATTTTACACATGTGAGTCACATGTGTGAATGTGTGGCGTGGCCATGTGGCATCCGTACCATTGCCACACATGGCCTCACGCGCCTATAAATATCTTGTTAATAAATAAAAACTTCCACCTCTGAGCTGCTCGAGTTGGTCGTCTTTCCAAAGTGCTGCACTGATTTTTCCCTTGAGCTTCCCTTGTAGTGCACTAATTTTCCCTTTGCCCCAGCCCCCTGAGCTATCCCAACCCTCTGAGCTTTCCAAAGTATAAGAAGATTGCCCCATCTGCCCACCTTAGAAAGATAACACGATAGCATCAATCTCCTAAGACTAGATTGCGACCTTCGCGTTGTCTTTCCAAAAAGCTCTTTGTCCCTAATCCGCCCTATGCCACTGAGCTGCCCGAACCCTCTGAGCTACCCCCTGATATTTCCAGAAGAAGCAGAAGTTGAAGATTTCCCCACCATAGGCCCCCTGATATTTTCGGAAGAAGCAGAAGTTGAAGATTTCCCCACCATAGAAGATTTCCCCACCTTCCTGTTGGTGGAAAGAGAGTGCGATTCCATCAATCCGACCAAAGTGGATTGCACATATCACGTTATCTTTCTAACTTACACTCTATGCTCTAGACATAAGAATTTCCTGTTGGATAACCCACCTTCCCCCAGCTGCCCCCAAACTTCACAATTTGTTCTTGGTTGTACAATCCTTAGCCACTAAAAGGTTAGCTTCTATTGTGTGCTCCTAAGAGCTACACCCTTCCAGGGTTGTTTATTGCAAAGATATGGGTTCAAGTGATGAAGGTGATCCTGTGAGGAAACACCAGCAGAGAGAGTTTTTGACTTCCTACAGCTTGCAGGTGCACAAAATTTATTTGATTGCTATAGGGAATATTTCAATGTAAGATTTGAAGTGAGTTCAGTGATTGATCACTTCAAGGAGTATTATGAAGAGGAAATGTAAGCTTTCTTTGCATTGAAAGATGATAGTGCAATTCTTATTGAAGGTGTGAGGTTTGATCATCTTAGCATGTTGTCACACAGACATCTTCAGGAAAGGGAAGATTGCAGAAAAAGTATGACCTACTTCTTGACCATGTAAAGGTGACTATGCAGCATTGCAGATTACATAGCACGAAATGCAAGCTTCTTCAGCATCATGTGGCTTTTTTTTTCTATCTTCATGTAAAATCAAGAATTGAGGATGCTGAAAAGAGTAGTCTTGAGAGTTCCAGTGTCTAGCCTGTAGCATTTCTAGGGGACATTCAAAATCAAGAAGAAATTCATGATGTAGAATGGTTGTGGATAAAGAGAAAGAAGAAATAATGAACAGGGATTTTGATGCTGCAGATTTTAAGACAAGTTATCCAATCCTTACACGGCTCTTTTTTTTTATTTTTGGCCTTAATGCATACGTAGCACACAAGATCGTGCAGACTCTGATACCAATGTTTCACTCCTATAATGATGGAGGGAGGAGAGCTATGGATCACACCCAGCCATAGAGGGAATGAGGATAGGGATCCTTACCATTGGACATATGTAGTGGCTTGCCTGCCCACACATGTCTAGTTGCCTACTGGACTACACCTAGGCGCCCTCTCCCTTGAACCCCGGCTTGCTTGCCGCCACACTCCAGTGGATGGTCGCAAAGGCCAAACAAGATTCCCATAGCTGTTATGAGCTACATAACACTTGTACTTATAAATATAGATTTACAGATGTAGAGTCTATTACTAATCCCAAATATGTCACTTTGCCATGGTGTTTGAATGCGAAGTGTGAATTCTTGATTTGTATGGTCTTGTATACAAAATTTATGGATGCAGTCTTTATACAGAATCTCCTAGTACTATCTACCTCATCATCATATATGAATGATACTTTTCAATGGCCCTTATCAATGGTGGAAAGCTTCTTGTCTACACGATATCTCAAATTGACAACAAGTCATCCCTTATCATTTGACAGTTTGGATTGTTTCCTTGACATTCATGTAACCATTGGATGTGCCTATCCAAAACTTGTTTTGTTGTTATGAGAAACCCCTATATAACATATCTGGAACCCAAATCTACTTTTCTAGTGAGATCCATGGAGAGAAAATATATGTGAGAATATTCTATGTGATATGGATCTAATATGAGATAAATGTAGTACAAGGTGGTCTCATATAGCCAATTGACCATAAAATTACATTAACATCCTTGCATTTTCCATCCTTTTCTAGGGAAAGTAGTGACACCATTTTTGTTACTAAATAAGGTTAATTCCTGAGAGGCTTCATACTTAGCAATTTTATATGAACCTCATACATATTTAGGTCCAAAGGCATACCAAATTTTTCAGGTCCAAAGGAATTCGTGTGGAAAGTAGACACCATTTTTGTTAATGAATAAGGGTTTATTCTTGAGAGGCTTCATCCTTAACAAGTTTATATGAACCTCATACATATTTAGGTCCAAAGGCATATTGAAATTTGAATGCATCATAGATGTGGATCAATTACCATCATTATGACAAAATTTGGGAAACCTAAAGAGCTAAAACATAAATAAACTAGCGCTTACACTATTTTCTCTATCCACGAATTTTTTGATGGTGTCATCAAGTAGCATGCTTGTCATTTTGGTGATGACTATACATCTTGTGAACAAGGTAGGGAGTTAGAGTTTCTAGCCTCTCCTTTGCATAAAAGGGTTGTTGCAAGATTAGGGTGTCCAATTTTATCCAGTTTATGTTGGACTGGGACAATGCTTGGAGAGCAAATTTTGGGAGGCAAGGTACTTAAAATGAGATCAAGCAAATAATAGAAAATACACTTGTCCTTAAATTAACCTAATATAACTTAAATTAATATAAATTAGTCTAATTAATCAAAATTAATCAAAAATATGATGAAATGATAAACAAATGATCTTTCCATACTTAAAGTGATCCAATTTATTTTTCCATAGATGCACCATTACAAGTACACTAGTCCCTATAGGTTTTAGATGATTCACATCAAAAATGTAATTTTACTAATTAGATTATTAATATTTGCAGGCCTTCTAATAGTCTGGAAGAATTTTGAAAAAGAGATCATTAAAAATCCAACCATTGGATTTGCAATTTTTACTAACCACCACATTCTACTAATGTCTCAGTATCTACCCACTCTTTTGATCTACAAGATTGAGGATTTTAAGTGGTAGCTATTGTGGGTACAAAAAGTGGCGTATATTATAACACTTTAAAGACCTTGAAATATTTAAAGAAAATAGACAAATATCTTAAAATTTTCTCAAAAAATCAAGTTAAGCTCCATATTATGTGAATATCTAAGGTACAAAGTGGGAATTTCATATGAGTTTATATGTAAAAGATATTAGCATTTTATGGAATTAGTTCAAATTTGGGACAGGGTTTATACATTGACTTTGTACCTAAGAAAATGAGGACTTTGGCTATCTAATGCTTGATCAAATTATGCAACTATATTTCCAACTTTGAATATGATGTTCCAACAAAAGAACTTGAAACGAAATTCCTTCATTTACTAGGAGAGATTAGCCACTAAAGGTAAACAAATGCCTGTTTTTTTACTGTTTACAGGGTGCGTGAGTGGACAAAACTGGGCACCCTGATCTTGCACCACCCAAAATCGTCCGCTTTCTGACTAAGGAATGCTAAAAGCATGACATATCACCTTGTAGCTTGATCTTTCATTATGTACAAGGATCCATTACAATATTGAGGCCAGAAATATGCTGTGGGAGGAGTTTGAGGATGTATAGCAATAGGAGCTTTGGCAAATGATAATAGAAGAATGTGAAATCAGCTTTGGCTTATAATAGGAACCTAAGGATGCATACCAATATAGCTTCTAGGAAATGACAAAATAGGAGAGAGGTGATGAATTTAGATTCTATGTAGTAGAGGAGGATTCCCAAAGCACATTGAGATTAGAAAAGCACATTAAGCAATTCGAATCATTGGTGGACTTTGTAACAAAAAGGGTTGCTGCTTATACTTTTTTTTGAAAAAAAAATAAATGAAATATGATCATCTTAAGTTAGTGTGAGATGTGTGTCCTTTTTTCCCATTTTTTAAATTAAAAAAACACATGTTAGCTATGTTTCTGTTTATGTGGGGGGATGTAGCTTAGGAATTTAGAACTATCATTTGCAAATTTAGGTGGGCCAACCTATATGTTGCAACCATTGAGCTTGCAAGTTACATTTTCTATGGGTAAGCTAGGATCTGATGGGAAACTAAGGGATTATATGATCACACATATAGTGGGGGTGCCATGTCAGTTGTTGGCACCTCGTCCAGTAGAGCCCACAATAACATGCCATACTATTTGAGTGTCTGTGGAATTTTTGCGATACTATTGCAGACCTACACAAAGGACTTACACCCAAGTTACACTTAGAAACTTTTCTAAGTGTAAAGGCCTCAAGTGCTAAAAAAATATACATAGGGGAGATTTTTTTTGTAAGAGTTTATGAAGATTTTTTTTGTAAGATGTGAGATTTGAATCCATAACCAAGGTTACACACATTCATAAACTAACCATCACACCAAAGACCACACCAAGGAGCCATTGGATGATGCCATCACTTGTGCACATGGGTGGACTGGTCCCATAATTACCTGGCAAAACCCTCTGTTAAACATAAATGGGGGGGGGGAGGGTGCATGATTTATCCAAACATCCTTCTAACCAATATACCCATCCTCTATTTGAACATCATTCTCCTTTGGCCTCCACATGCTCCTCCACCTATCTAAAGCTGAAGGACGACCTAGTTATTATAGTTCTTGATCTAAAATGCATATGAAGATAATAAAAATATATTCCTCACACAATTTATTTCATGTACTTCATTTAAATAGGATATGCTCAAGAAGTTATATAAACCATAATTAGGCTCAATATAGAAGAAAATCAAAAGCAATCTCTATATTTAGCAATTTGGGTGCATGTTCTCAACGTGCATGGATGTTGCTTTTTCTCTAGCACGAGGGGGTGACCTCTCTGCCTCTCTCTTATAGTAGAGCAGCTTGAGGAGGATGGAACAAGGGAAGGTGGAGGATAGGGTTGTAAGGAGAAGTGGGAGGAGGCCCTAACAAAAGCCATAGGAGATTGGGGAGAATTTTGGAGTAGAGTAAACTTAGGCCATGTATCATTATGAAAGTTGTGTGAATATGTACACAATGTAAAAGTTGTGTGAATATCAAAGTTGAATGGGTGCATTATATCCTCAACACCTTGTATTACTACTCTTTTCTATATTTAGACCTTCCTTGTTATGTGTCTTCACTTGAGTGTGTCTCACAATGGAGGATGGTATCCTTCACATACAGACAGCATGAGGAATATGTGTATTTCTTGCCCATGTGGTATCCCATCACATTAAGAATGAGGAATATGTGTACATTTTTGCCATGCTTATAAAGTGTAGGTATAGTACTGTGGCTTACTTTAGATAAGAAAGAGACGATAATAAACTTTGTCATGTTCCCATGTTCATACCACACCACACCTTTACTTGATTGCAATCCAGCAAATATTTAGATATAAACATCTGTAAATAACAAGCCCAAAATTGCGTTCTATAAGCGTGGGCAAATGAGGAGGAAAGCACCCCTTTTAAGTACAGTCGCGGGGAAGGGGAAAGGGGTTGAGTAGGTGATTCTTCTTGTGCTAGGAGTATACAATGTACATGTTATGCCCTCATACTGTCAAAGTGTTGATTGGGTCACCCAAAATTGGGATTCAGTTATTATTAAGCAACTATTGTAGTTGTAAAGGACACTTCCTTGGTTACAATCCACCGGAAGGTGCCTTCATTGACTGCTTGAAGTCCCTTAGAGCTATGTGTTATTGAAATTTATATAGCAAGAAAACCCTACACATTTGGTGTCTCCTCCACCTCTGGCTCCACAGCATTTTGTGATTTGGACTCAAGGTAGCCACCATAGATGTAAGAGATGAAGCCCCATATGGAGAGCAGCATGGCAATGCCCTTGAGAGCAGAGAAGCTATCATGGAAGAAGATAACAGCCAGGATGGAGAGGAGAGGGAGAAGGGCAGTGGCAAAAACACATGACAAGAGAGACGATGCCAGGAAGATGATACCAGCACCTCCGAGAAAGAACATTTGCCATCCAATTGCGGACCCAACAAGGGTTACTGAGTAGAGAAAAGGACCCAATGGAAAGCTCCTTGCTTCTTCTTTGCTTGCACTAAACTCTCCATTGATTCCCATGGCCACCATTGAAAAAACTGTGGCACATATTGCTATCGCCGTCTGTGACTCTAGCACTACTGCAAAGTTGGTCTTGCCTATAACCTTCCTGTATGTGAGCTCCATCAAAGGCAGCATCAGAGCATAGAGAGCTGCGCCGCCTATGGTGACCACAAACCCTAGGATATATTGCTTTTCAGTGGTTCCTGCCGGCCTATCAGAGCCTGCATGAATGCCCAACAGCACAGCCCCCACTGTGATCGCAAAAACCGAATTTACTGCATATTGGGTGATTTTTTGGCGTACAATAGCATAGGCGAAGATGGCATTGAAAGCAAGCTGGCTAGCACAGAGCAAAGCGTTGGTGGAGACGGGAAGGTAGGAGAGGCCCCACGAGAAGAGTAGGTTATCAATTGCAGTGAAGAAGCCCATGGCCAAGTAGATGGTGAAGAGCTTGAAGGAGATGGGCGTTGGGCGGCCGGAAGCGTTTGAACGGAAGTAGTAGCAAGTGAGGAGCGGGGGGACGAGGATTGGCCAGCCGGCGCTTTGCATGCAAGTGTACAGCCACCTTTGGGAGCCACCATGCACAAAATAGAGGCGGCCTAGCAGCGTCGCCGAGGAGGTGCCAACCACAAGGCTCACACCGCACACTGTCATGAGCACCCAATAAGACACTCCCTTCCCAAAGTAAACCTTGCTAACCGGCTTAGCTGCCGACGTCGTGCTGGTGGCGGCGGCGGCGGCGGCGGCCGTCTCTCCTACTTCATCGCAGCTTTGCACGTTTAACACGT